>NC_061108.1:133080168-133182668 GCF_015104395.2 Macrobrachium nipponense
CCGTCCGGCATAGGTGACAAACAAATACACTATTTGTTTGGTCTCTCGGCATAACCTTTAAAGGGCGAAAGTCACGTGACTTATCTCGGATGCTTGGACAACTTGCCTCCTACCGAACGCAGTCAGTCGGCAGCTGTCAGAGCGCCCCGAGTCAGTTACGAACTACGCTGTTGACTTAGTTCGGTTGTTACAGAGCAATCATTACTTCGTCTTATAGCTGGTCACAGTACCCATACCATCGACACCCACCATGGAGTGTCGGTGTCCTATCCACTACCGAGAACTTCACTGCATGGGGATAGGAGGATGCGAGACTCTTCGTGGCAGACGGACAGACCAGTATGGGTACTGGACATCACCGAAGTCGAGAAGAGGGATAGGTCATGTGACTATTCCCTTCTTTTCCTCTGAGGAAACTGCATGACTTCTACTGCGAAGTCAAGCATCCAGGGGATGGGGATCCGTGACGCTCGATTTCGTACCGAACTTCGTAGCGAAGACTCAGAACCCTTCGGTTCCTGACGATCGGTTCGAGTCGTTCACAATCCCCTCCCTAATGGACTTCAACCGCCTTCGATGCGAAGGAGATGCTGCTTTGTCCGCAAGAACTTCTCCGTGGCGCAGGTACTGAAGGCAGGGGTCTGGTCCAACCAGACCACATGCACCTCCTTCTACCTTCGGGATATTGCCCACAGGTCCTTGGATCTTTTTCCTTGGGCCCACCCGTGTGGCTGCTCAACACGTTGTGTAGCGAACCCAGACCCTCGCAGGCTGAACAGCATCGAGTCCTGGTGTGACCGTAAGAAAGGATGAGTGAATGAGAGTGTGACTGGCTCCTCTTCCCATCTTTTTCTTCCCCTTCCCCTACCTGTGGTAGAGGGACATGGTCGTCACCCTGCTGGATAAGGACAAGATGCAGGTGAGCTACTCAACAGAGCCCCATCCTATCCCTTTCACCAGGGATAGGAGCGTATATCCACCACTTCCTCCAACAAGGGGGAAGAAGTGGATGCCAGCTTGAGACAAACCCATAATTTTATGATTGTCTCTTGCAAACAGGAACAAGTTCTTGCTTGCTGGTACGAAGAGATACGCTTGCCTCTCTCTTAATACTTGGCCCAGAGGCCTGACCATTGATCCTGCGGTGCACACCCCGATCAATCGGACAGAGGCTTGGATCCCTCCCTCGCTCTTACGACCAGGGAGGCATTCCAGGGATGGACGAACACCAGTCTGTTCATCAAAAGACTCAGATTCCTCCCACCAAGAAGTGAGTCTTCCTATTGTTAAAGGACCGAGGGTTTGTATTACGTATCGGAACAAATGACAATTTGTCGAAAATTGCATTTTTCCTAACTATACAAACCTGAGGTCCTTTACATATAGTCCTTCCTCATGCCACCCCTCACTCTGTGTATTTTGCATGGGCCAAAAGCAAAAGTGATTTGTTTACCGCGCGACTGTCGGACAAGCAGTTAACGACCGTTTCTCTCCCCTTGTTCGAAGCTTACGACCGTTCCAGCTGCTGCTAGCTACTTCCTATTGTTAAAGGACCTCAGGTTTGTATAGTTAGGAAAAATGCAATTTTCGACAAATTGTCATTTTCGTCGTCTGCTGTTCGTAACTGTGTTTGTGGCGCGCGCGCTTAGGAACCAGGAACAGCAACTTGTTTAAAGTGCAATGTGGAGTGAATTGAGACCAAAATGTGTATAATAACAATCAAATAAGCACTGTGGCATTTCAGTTGTGATGGCAGTAAGGATAAAAACCACCGATTACTAGGTACAAATGAATTCAGTTCAAACCATGACCCTGGGAATAAAAAGTTTCATACTTTCAGTAATATAGGCAACAAAATGTTTTATTGTGCTGATTACAACTGCAATCTTGAGTAAGATCAATAAACGTTACATATATACGCTAACATTGTTCAAATGATTGCTGGGAAGGCTGGGAAAGATGGTGGTCGTCACTGATCAGAACCTGTACATCCACACGGTAGCCGCCATATTAGATTTCAAAACTGCCTTGAAAACCTATTTTATGAAGAGCGTCACAAGCTTATTTTAGTTCGTATGGGGCTTTCATATACAGGCAGTCCCCGGGTTACGACGGAAATATGCCTTAAACTAAGAAAAAGTTAAAGAGACCTTACCTGTGTGACATGCAAGTATTGCATGAATGTGTAGTGTGGTTATTTCAATGCCAAAGGATGGTTCTTGAAGGTATATATTCTTTATTATACTCCTGTGACACTATAAAGCACAATCTTGAAGTATTACCAAGTCCTTTGTTGACTTTATTATATGTACACTAATACACTTAATCCTTAGGTTAGATTATACACTATACACTATTACACTGTACTAATCCTTTGGTAGTACATCCTGGAGTACACTAAAATCCCAGTCTGGTAGCTCTGAAAGTAAAAGTATAATACAATTAGTACAAAATACTACACAAAGTCCTGAATGCAATATGTAAATTATAGATATCAAGAGTAAAAGAGTTAATGTATGTTAATTAACTCCTTACTTTTAGTTTATAATTCCTTACTTTGAGTTATATCAAGAGTAAAAAAGTTAATGTATGTGAATTAATTCCTTACTTTTAGTTTAAATTTGTCGTGCTATGTAACCCTGGGATGCACAAAGTCTTGTGTGGCCCCATAGCCTACATCATTCAGGGGTTCTGGAATGTACAAAAAAATAATTATGTCAGTAAGTACTCTATGCATAGTAAGTTACATACAGTAATATGATATTGTTATGATACAATAAAGTTTGTTCATACTTACCTGGCAGATATATATATAGCTGTATTTTCTGAAGTCCGACAGAATTTTTTAAAAATTTTTAAAAACTTCCGACACAACGCAGTGGTCGGCCAGGTGGTTAGTACCCATTCCCGCCGCTGGGAGGCGGGTATCAGGAACCATTCCCATTTTCTATTTCATAATTTTTATTTCCACTGTCCCCTGAGGGGAGGTGGGTGGGTACTTGATTATATATATCTGCCAGGTAAGTATGAACAACTTTATTGTATCATAACATATCATTTTGTTCATGAAACTTACCTGTCAGATATATATATAGCTGAATCCCACCTTTGGAGGTGGGAAGGGACAGAATAGAAGGATTTTAGGAAACAAATGCATGCAGATGATTTACATCTTGGTTCCACCTGTTAGCATAGCTGGCTTCGTGGTTACTGCCACGTAAGTCTGCTTGTGCTACTAGAGTTGCCAGCGAGGTAGAGACCTATATAGCTGGTGCACTCCAGATGATCTGTCAACGGGGCGAGACCACGACGTGACTATACCATATTGACATACCATGAGGGTTCTAAGAAGTAAATATATATATATATATATATCACCACCTGACCAACCTAGCCAAAGTTAAGGTGTTTTAACTAAGGCTTAAGAGTTAAGAAGTCGCCGTTGTCGCGACTCATCAACTAAATTAAGAGCTCTTCCTAACCATTTTCTACAGGATAGGATGAGTGGTACTTCTTGCCCCAAGATTGTGTCTGCAGCACGTATGGCCCTAGCGAGCAGCAGATCTCTATGCCATCTTCACATCTCGCAGGGAGTGTGAAGTGAACACAGAGTTGCTTCGCTAAAACATGGTACTCAGGATGTTGCTGAGTGCCATGCTCTGTTGAAATGCTTCCGAGGCCGCGCCCTCACCTCGTGAGCATTCAGATAAAAAGATTTCA
Source organism: Macrobrachium nipponense (assembly GCF_015104395.2). Classification (NCBI taxonomy): domain Eukaryota; kingdom Metazoa; phylum Arthropoda; class Malacostraca; order Decapoda; family Palaemonidae; genus Macrobrachium; species Macrobrachium nipponense. The sequence continues at coordinate 133,083,889 of NC_061108.1, forward strand.
AATCTTTTGTGCAACACAATGAAGGAGCATTTTTGAAAGAACTCTTAACACTAAAGCCAGGTGTTTCTTCGATATGGGCAAGTCTGGTCTTTTTCGGAACACTGCAGATTGCCGAATGACTTCGACTTTCTTGAGTTTTATGTAGAATAAAACTTGAGAGACCCGACAGGGCACAGGACTCTCTCTGGCTCCTGCCCACTAACTTGTGCCATCCTTGCTTCCAAGCTCCTGGCCCAAGGACAAAACGGGTTTCCATTCTTAGGCCACAACGGAAGGCTTAGAGAGCACACCGCCTTGTGTTCTCTAAAGCCAAAACTTGTGACGATGGCTTAAAATTCACTAACCCTCTTTGTCGTATCTAGGGTGGTTTAGAAGAAGGCCTTCCTGATCACATGCAAGAAGTTAACAGGTAGGAGAGGTTCGAATGCTTTAACATCAAGAACTTCAGACTACGTCTAAGTTCCATATTGAAAGCTTCGATCTGGACATGCACAGTCAGTCCGTCTGTACTAAAGTCAGGTGACCGACCAGTTGACCAGTCAGACGAATCAAGGACAGCAAGGCTGTACCCTGAAGACCATAAGGCACTATTCTTCGCTGAAGGATGAGTGTCTGACTGCCTGGGCGATTCAATCTAAGCAAACCTTGGGGGTGTATCAACGCAACCCAACGTCGTCAGCGAATCAACTCCTGACTCGAGCTTCTGGTGCCAGGAGAAAGAGCGAGGAGCAAAAAGGCGATTCAGTCCCGAAGGAAGAATGCCTGACAGTCCAACCTGGTCTCATGTTACACGATCATCGGGGTGTATAAACGCAACCGACTTCGTCAACAAGAAACTCAGGGCTACTATGTCGCCTGATCTCGCACGAGTGTCTGACTCCGAGAAAACAGGTGAGACAAAAAGTAGATGGTGAGCGAGTTTCGAGATTCCACAGAACTCAAAGATCGTGAAGGGCTTTGTTGTTTGACAGACGCAAATCTCTGAGCCCAAAGGCCGTCACAACATATTTGCATATTCTTTAATAGTTGTGACTGCCAGCTTATCCCATTCTTTCAGACGGAAATGGAAGACGGTAATCTTATTCCTGTCAACTCTCGATAGTCTGAACGAGTCAGACTCAGAGCGGAGAGGTATAGGTACTTTTTCGAGTTAGAGTAGACGACTCTCTCGGAAAAGGTCCTTGGAAAGTGAACTAGGAAGTATGTGACCTCTGTGAATCCAGGATTCTGAAGGCCAACATGGGGCGATCAGCGTCATTGTCGCTCCCTGTGACGTCATAAATCCTCTTATTGCATTTCCTAAGCGATTGAAAAAGGGGAAAAGAGACTAAACATCCATACCCCGTTCAATATCATAGGATGGCGTTTAATGGTACCGATCCCGGGATCGAGAATAAGGGAGCAGAGAGAAGCCGCCATCTTCGTCCTCAACATATCGAAGAGAAGAATGAAAGGGCGTCCCTAAAGTCTACACACTCTCAACTTACTTCTAAAGAAAGATTCCACTCGGAAGTGAATAGTTGCTGCCGTCGATCGAGACGATTCGTACGGGACTTTTGCAATCCTGTAACGAACCTGTAGAGGATCGTTATATTTTACGCCTGTTGTTATAATAGGCTCTTTCTCGTAAACTCGAACAAGGACCGAGAGAAGATACTTCTTAAGATATGAGAGAACTGTGGAATATCAGAGTTGATCTGGACCACTGGTTCCCAAAAACTCGTTTCGAGGACTGGAGGGACTACCGAATCGCTTTACTTCTTTCAGATTAAGATCCAGGACATCTGAAACCCTATCCAGATGTCCGGCAACCTTCTTTCTATCACCTCAGGTGATAGACGCACTGAGAGATGTTCAGATCATTCCTAAATCTAGAATAATATTTCAGTTTCCCGTAGGAAAAAACTGTGGTCTGATTGCAGTCTATTTTGGGGAAACAAGCTTCTTCAGGAAGGAAATGGTCCCCAGCAAGCTCATCCATTCCCTCCCGAGTATGCTTACTCCTAAATAAGGCTGCGCTTTGCCTAAGCAGGAGAGCAAATAAAAGTGCAATGTTGCGGTAGACTCGTAGTTCCATACCGTGCGGTAACGAGCACCGAAAGGATTAAGAGATAACTCTGTTGAACATAGTAGCAACGAATGCAACGTTTATTCATTCACGTAAGAAATCCCCTCAATCTTAGGCTAAAGTCCGTGATTGTAGGAGAGATACAGATAGTCAGTCAATCCCGCAGGAGAGACGTAACCGTCAGCACAGAGATACGGTTAGTCAGTCAATCCCGCAGGAGAGACGTAACCGTCAGCACAGAGATACGGTTAGTCAGTCAATCCCGCAGGAGAGAAAGACGTAACCTACCGTGCATGACAGCGCACGATCTGTTACTGGCTCGGTTCATCGGTTGGACTGGAGGACAGACAGCGTGACGCAGCAGTAAGCAGCTTACGAACGTCGTCTCTTAACTTTGTCTGGGTTGCCAGCTACCCTATTCTACGAAGAAAATAGGTCCGTTATTTTTTGAGCAGAAAGACTCTCAGCTGGTATATTTAAACGTAACAGAAACGCTAAATATATAGATGCGTTTGTGTCGTCAGAACACTACCATACAACAGTAAAAGATAAATCGGAAACTCCTGGAAGGCTGCAGGGAGTAACGATTAAATGTCCTTAAAATAGACAATAGACCTCTCGGTTGCCATCCGAAGAAGTAACTACAGCAGCGATATGACTTGAACCACCAAGAAGTAAAATAACGCAAGGCAAAAAATGAAATGATATCACAAAGTTTGTTCCTACTTACCTGGCGACGATATATATAGCTGAATTCGGAAATACAGCTACATACATATCTGACAGGCAAGTTTCATGAACAAACTTAAGAGAATCGAAGCAGTCGAAGCAGTCAGCTCAAGCTTCTTATGTTATTGGACATAGCGTTCATTGACGTAGTCTACATGTCTATTTCTTGTACGAGTCTGCGAATGACGAATAAGAGCTCTTCCGAATCTTGTCAATAAGAGCTTATTGCGCTTACGCTATTCAAGGTTAATGAGATGTTTGTCAATGAGAACTAACACCCATTTACGGACAAAGAGATATTTTGTCAAAAGAGGGGATCCCACTTACTTGACAAAACGAAAGTATATTGTCAATGGGGGAAAGTCACTGAATTGACAAAACGTAATCCAGGGAGTCGAGCATTTAATTTTTCCGATTCCCGTCTCAAAACGAGGAAGGGGCAAGAATCCTGTTAGAGACTGGGCTTACGGCAAGTAGAAACGACGATGTTCATTCGGCAGCGTAGTCCCGACTAGAAACTAACAAAATCTATCATCTGAAAAACCCTTTCAGATTGGGCTAAAAAGCTTGGAAATTATCCTGGGAAGAGGAAGAAACTCTCCAACCAGCTCCTCTCCCGTATCACAACTAATGCCTGCTAAGCTTAAAATTAAATTGCAGTATGGCAAAAGGAAGTCCTGTCTTGCGCTTTCCTGAAGAGCGTCCTTTTGATGAGTGCCTTTGCAAGAATCCTACTGAACGTTGCCGAGAGTCCTGCCGTGCAGGACATCGAGCCTTACATACCCGTAACTGCCTTATCGCAAAGTCTTGACTGCGGTAGTGGCAAACTTAAATTTATTGGCAGAATGGCAAAGTTGCGGTAGAGCAAACGAGATCTTCCTTAACTCCATCCACCTATGCGAAAAGCAATATTAATTGACAGAGACCTCTTGAATTCACGAAACCCGATGTCTTGCTGGGTTTCGAAGAAGAAGTTGTCTGTTCGCTTTAAGCTTCCTCCGAAGCACTGCCTACTTCACATTCTTTGCAGGTGAGGTAGAAGTATCACCGAAGGTAGAGTAAAAATTCTTTAGGCCCAAATCTGAAACAAGAGCTTGAAAGTTTCAACAGAAACGTTCAGCCCAGGCGACACACCTGGCGTGCGCTGGTGCACGCTCGGCGTCCACTGGGGCGCGCTCGGCGTCCACTGGAGCGCGCTCGGCGTCCACTGGCGCGCGCGGAGCGCGCTTGGCGTGCACCCGCGCGCGCCTGGAGTCCATCCGAGCGTCCCAGGCGTCCGCTCTCAAAAGCTTCCTGCTACTATGACTTCTTTTACGTATTTCTCGGTGGAAAGACGGACACGAGTTCAGGCGACGTTCGCCTTCTTACTTCTCACTGAAACGCATAACGAGAGAGAGAGAGAGAGGACGTGAAGCGTCCTCTTCTATAAAGCTTCTATTTAGAGGGCGCGAGTCCTTCCGAAAGCTCCAACCCCTGCACGGAGAGGACGCTTCGGAGGACGAGAAATGATATTGTTATAATACAATAAAGTTTCTACATACTTACCTGGCCAGATATATACATAGCTAAGACTTCCGTCGTCCCCGACAGAAATTCAAATTTCGCGCACACGCTGCAGGTAGGTCAGGTGATCTACCGTCCTGCCCTGGGTGGCAGGATTAGGAACCGATTCGTTTTCTATTCATATTTTTTCTCTTCCACTGTCTCCGCGGGAGGCTGGGTGGGCCATTAATTGTATATATCTGCCAGGTAAGTATGTATGAAACTTTATTGTATTATAACAATATCATTTTCATACAATCAACTTACCTGTCAGATATATACATAGCTGATTGACACCCTCTGGTGGAGGGTAAGAGACAGCTAACATGGAATAGACAGGTAAACAACATATGTTGTAGGTATAAATAAACCTTGGTTCCTATCTGATAGGTGGTAGACTTCGTGGCTGTTGCCCAGTAGTCTGCATCACCTCAAGACTTTAGCGAGATATGTGATCTATGGCTAAGAGATCTTGTGGGTCTGCCGATGGGGATATGAACCGCTTACTCGGCAGAGCCTGAAAGGACTTGTCAATGGGTGGGACTGGACCACTTCTATGACAATACACCTTATGAAGGAGCGCAACACCGATCCCGATCACCTGATCCTAACACGAGGGTTCGCGCTCAAATTGGAAAGAGTTATCCACACACTCCTTTCAAAAACCCCAATAATTTCACTAAGTTAAAAAACTTTAACTCAAAGTTAAGGATCAGTGTCGGCTCCTTATCCCAGTAACGTATCCGCAGAAACGTATCAAACCAAAACCAAAAAGTAAGGATCTTCTGCGTAGGTTAACTTGACATCCTTTGTGTAATGAGAAGTCAACACAGAGTTGCCTCTACCGTACAACACAGCTAATATCTTATATGACATATTGTTATGTAAAGAACAAGAATTTGCAAAAGCGCGCACTTCCTGCGCTTTTAATTCTCAGCTGTTTGAAGGAATCAAGTCACTTATGAAGTGCTTAGGAGATCTCCATGTTTCAAAGAAGACCAGGGCTTTCTTGAAATGGATCTCTCCCGACTGAAGCCTGAAGCCTGGCAGGAACCTCGCGCCTGGCTGGTGCTGCGCTCTTGGTTTGGCGCCTAGCGCTTGTCTGGTACCTTTCGCTTGACTGGCGCCTCGCATCTGGTTGACGCCTCGCGTCTTGGCTGGAGATTCGCGCCTAGAGCCTGGCTTGCGCCTGGCTGGCTGCTCGCGCCAGGTTGGCGCTTTGTGCCTGCCTGGCGCCTGGCTGGCGTCTCGCGCCAGGTTGGCGCTTTGTGCCTGCCTGGCGCCTTGCGCCTGCCTGGAGCTTCGCGCCTGGCTGGCGTCGCGCCCGGTTGGAGTGGCGCCTTGCGCCTGCCTGAGCTTCGCCTGCTGGCTTGTTACCTCGCGCCTGCCTGGCGCCTCCGCTCCTGCCTGGCGCCTCGCGCCTGGGTGGGGCTCCTCCCCACTTGCCGGAGCTTCGAGCTGGTAGAGTCTCGAGGATGCTGGCAATGTCCACATCGGACACTCTTATCTGTCCTATATGTTCGCATCTAGCGCATCTGTGTCAGGTTGTAGGCCCGGTCTTTCTCCTCATCAGACAATGACAGTGTCTGATGAGGAGCTGTCTGCAGGTTTCTTCTTCCTTACTGACTGTGTCAGAAGGTCTTGAGTCGCCTTCTCAGTTAATGAACGAGAAATGTCCTTCACTACTGAGAACAAGTAACAACAGTCACAAAGGCGAGTACAGAAGCGCTGCCCTCTGAGCGTGGGAGACCGCTTTGGTTAAAAAGACACTATATACTGTCCTCTTTTTAAGAAGACCTGCTCCAAACAAAGAGGAGATCTCAACCGAGCCATCCTGAACCGCTTTGTCTATACAAGACAAAATACACAGAAGGACTTCTGGTTCGAGTCCTTCAGAATCATGGGCTTTCTTTTTCTTGGACATCACCCAAAGGGAACCAATCTAAGAAGTTGAAAACTTCCAATACATGAAAGAGTCCCTTGAGGAGATGGTCCAGTTCTGAAATGCCCCAAGTTATACGGGCAGAGTTCATAAACCTTGTCTACGTGAAGCGTCAACTAAGGTCGAAAAGTCCGCTTCTGACGTAGACGGAAGAGAAATACCCATATTCTCTCCCGTCTGATATCAAATGCCTCTTTTACCAGCTAGTCTCGCTGGAGGCATGCAGAAGACCGTTCTAACTAACTCCTTCTTCAACTTCATCCAAGAGTCTAAAGACTGAAGAGCCCTCTTCATCGAAATGGCGGGCTTCATTCCAAGAAAAAACGAAGATTTCTTCGTCTTTGCACTCGAGAAAAGAGAGCGCGGAGAAGGAGGAGAGGCAGGAGTCAAGTCGTCTCCATACTCCTCTAGAAGCAAGGCTGTCAAAACATTATAGTTTCGACAGTCCTTCTCTTCCTTGATACTCCTCCTCCGAGTTTACTTCTAACTCGGGGTCTAGATGAGTCTCCGCTGCTAATTCAGTACGTCTTTCCTCTGGAGGAGACAAACTCCTAATAGGAGAGGGGCTAAGGGAATGATATTCCTTCCTCTTCCCGCTTTAATAGTCCTGGAAGGCGCCAACAGCCCAGGCTTCTCTCCATAAATGGATGACGCTTCCCGCTTGGATGACGCTTCTAGTCAGCCAAGCGTCCTGGCTGACGCCTCCCGTTTGTGTGGGCTGCTGACGTCTGGATGACGCCTCGCGCCTGGAAGACGCTTCGCTCTCAAAAGGCGTCCTAACTGGCGCCAAAATTTTTGTTGGAGCCTCGCGTCTAAAAGCAGCTTTAAATGACTATTCATGTCTTGACGACGTCTCACGTCTCTCTGGCGTTACGTGTCTTCCGTAAGATTCTCCCGATCTCGCTCTCGAACCGAGCCTCTGCGATATGTTTGGAAGCTTCACGTCTGCATGACGCCTCTCGCTTCGCAGTGGAGAGAGGACGAGACTTCTTGATTGGAAGTGCAACGTCCTTCCTACGAGGCGCTAACACTCCCACCAAAGAGGCCAGTTGCTCTTGTACTGGCAAGATAATCTTCCTTGAAGCTTTTCCCACATCATCTTCAATCGGGGGAGAAGTAGGAAAAGGAAGCAGTCTATAGGGAAGCCTGTTCGTCTTCTACCTACTGAGAGATCATCTTATGAAGAAGGACTTTCCGCAGGTTCTCACAACTCTTTCCAATAAATGTTAAACATGTTAACAGTTATTATCGTCGATCGAGAAGGATCTCTTTGTTAACGCGAATAGGAGCGAAAAAAAAGAGATTCTCGATGCTCTATGCGATATGAGAGTGTCGTGGAAATGGCCTAAGTGATTAAATGGGTAACGAAATCAGGAACGAATCTTGCCGTTACCGAGCTTGGTGTCCGAGAGGCTACTGGACTCTTAGGTTAATAACTCGCTAAAACGAGAAAATCTTGGATGGTGCTCTTGGCTCACTGCGCCAGGCTGGCGCTTCTGGAGCATTGCGCCAGGTTGGTACTTCTGGCGCGTTGCGCCAGACTGGCGCTTTCTTCTAATTCTTTTTATGTTATGTGCCAGAACACCTGTGCCTTTATGGTACCCGACATCCTTTCACATGTTAATTCCGTTCTTAGTAGGAAAAAACTTTATATACGTAGTATAGTCCATTCAGGGAAACTAGTTCTGCCCCAAAGAGAATGTTTCCCATCCGACTCATCCATCTTCTTCTGAGCAGGTACTCTAATAGCTATGCTTTCGTAAGCCTGAGAGCATTACATAATATAATGTTCTGCTGCGATAGAATCCTTTAATAATGTTACCTACGGTAAACAGCATTGAAAGGTTGTACTATCTCTCTTATTGAAAGCTTCTTAGCAAAAGGCATACAATATTTTATTTATGTTAGCTTAACTATCCCCTCAATCCGAGGTTAAGACCGCGATTGTAGGGGAGAGATACGGAAAGTTATTCCATCCCGCAGGAGAGAGAGATACACCCGACCGCTCATGACTGACACCTACATGGTACTGACTGGCGTAGGCGTACTGCGTTGGTCTCAGGCTCTCAGCGAAAGCAGTCCCCGCTTACTCTTCCAGAGTTGCCAGCTACTCCAATTAATAAAGGAATTTTATAAAATTATTATCGAACTTCAGGAAGTTCTTATTAAAGCATATTTAAGCGAAACAAGACTTCGATAAATCTAGAAGCTAAGTAGGTGTAGTCTTAACAATCCCTTTAAGCGTAGTCCTTCCTAGGAAAGACGTAGAAGGATACTGGTAATTGAGTTGCACAGAAAAGAAGTAACTACGGTATGTGTTTATGATTTGACCGTATCGTATTCTCATACAGCAGAAACTCTACTACCTTCTACTATCTTCATTCCTTTTTGTTTTAATAGAAAACGATAAAAAGAGTTTAATATATATATATATATAATATATATATATATACATATATATATATATATATACTATATATATATATATAATATATCCTTAAGGGAACGAAGTTAATCAAGGAACTCTTTAAATCTTCGTGATTTCTTCATAAATCGCGGAAGAGACAGAATTCCTGTTCATCACTAGGGTTTACGGAAGGAAGTAGATATTTTCTATCCGCCATCATACCCAAACATCGATGAGATCTTGATTAAGAAAAAACTCCCAAAAGCTCTTGCCTCCTCAAAACGGAGGGAAGAGCATGGATGAAGGGAGAGAGTCCGCATTGAGAGGGGAACTGCCTAACAAAGGAGTCTTCTGAATAATGAAAAAGGGGCTTCTCTTAGTATCAGAATCCTTCTTACAAAAGCAACGGCCGCCTGTGCGACATCTTGCACATTTGCCAGGGAAAGTTGCTCAAGTTAAAAATTCAAAGAGGAGTCTCGCGACTGACCTCTCTCTCTAATGAAGATTTTTGAAATCTTCTGACGCCTGGCGTCTGGATCCTTGCGCCTAGCGCCTGGCGTCTGGATAGTTCCCCCCGCGCGCCTGGAATGTTCCGCACGCTAGAAAGGAGACTCGCTCCTGGAACGTTCCGCTTGCGTGGAAGGTCCCGTGCGCCCTAATAGATCCGAGCGCCTCTAGTCTTGTTATACGAGCCTCTTGCCAGAAACGTTCAATGGAAGCATCCCTTCTGATTGCCATTCTACTATAAGGCTCCTTAGTTAAGCCGTCTGTTTTCTCTTTGAAGGCGCCTTGCGCCAAGAAAAAGTTCTGGAAAACGCGGCTCGCACTAGGTTGCTGGAACGCGGCTCGCGTTTATCTGTATGAACGAGGCTCGCGCTAGTCTGTTGGAACGCGGCTCGCGCTAGTCTGTTGGAACGCGGCTCGCTGCTGGCTGTTGGAACGTGGCTCGCGCTAGCTTGCTGGCTGGCTCTCAGCCTCTCGCTCAGTGAGTCAGTGTTCTCTTATTCAGAGAACGAGCCAGATCGTCCGAACTTCTAACATGTACATTCTTCGTCTTTTCGGATGTAAGATGAAGAAACGGAAGAACAGACGCACTTTTTAAAAGGCTGCCTTTGCAATGGCTATCCCTGGCAGTCTGGGACGTTTTACAGATCCTGCCGAGGGAACGCCCGATCGGTGGGGATTTCCCATAACCTCCGTAAGGCTTTCGACTTTCCTTCTCCTCTGGGCTTGTGAGTTTGGAAGAGGTCTAGGCCTGAGAGCGAGACAGAGCCGATCGAACGCACCCTCTACTAATTAGGACGCCTTTCCAATGGCGAACTTGGCAGTCTGGGACGTTCTACAGATCCTGCCGAGGGACGCCTGATCGGTGGGGATTCTCCATAACCTCCAAGTAAGGTTTTCGACTTTACCTTTCTCCTCTGGGGTATGTGAGCTTGGAAGAGGTCTAGGCCTGGGAGCGAAACAGAAGCCGACAGAACGCACCCTCCACCCCTGCACTAACAGTAAAAATCACTTCTTACCTTTCAATAGCTCGTATTTTGAGTTACATTCCTTTGTCTTCAAATTGCAATATGAATTTGAAGATTCTGTGAAGTAAGAAGGAGATGAGGATACCACACTACTAGTAATGTTAATGCTCTAACTGCTCGTTAGTACGAGAGCTATATAAACTTCTAAAGGAAGCGTAACTATTCTTTCTTTACATCCTCAAGAAGGAAGTTAGCTCAATCAATTCTAACATTTACTACACGTTATTATGAATAAATATTAAAATTTTCCTTCTTGCAAACTATGTGATTGTCTACCGAAAAGTTCGGTAGTTACACGTAAACAATTCTTCGAAATTTTCGAAGCCAAAGTTATAAAAACAAATTAATATGCGTATGCCGAACCAAAGATCCAGCACTTCCCTGCAAAAGATAGCCCAGAAGATCGATGGCGATGAAATCCAAAATTCAAGTCAGGAGGAACTGCAAACGTTGTTTACATTCCAAGCAACAGAAAAAATATGAATAGAAAACGGGAATGGTTCCTAATCCTGCCACCCAGGGCAGGACGGTAGATCACCTGACCTACCTGCAGCGTGTGCCGCGAAATTTGAATTTCTGTCGGGGACGACGGAGTCTTAGCTATGTATATATCTGACAGGTAAGTTGATTGTATGAAAGCAAACTTTCAGGATTCGTGCACGCGCACGCACTTTGGCAGTCTGGGGATTTTCATCAGAAACTGCCGAAGGCACGCCAGATCGGTGGGGGTTCCTTGTAACCCTCCTTAGGCTTTCGACATGCTCCCTCCCCGGGTCCTGGGAGTCAAGCAGAGGTCCCGGCCTAGAGGCGAAACAAGGCCGATCTGACGCACCCTCCACTACACAAGGGGTATCACTGCACTTCCGCACTTCACTTTTACTCTCTAAAGCAAGCACTTTCGATTCTAAGTTACGAATCGAAAGAGTATCAGAGAAAGGGCAATTCCTCTACAGACACTGCTTAGGGCCCGAAGGCAATACTGCAGGGTTAGGAGTAACAATTACAGAAGTAGCACTTCACAGCAATGAAGGAGAGCGAGCACCTCTCGTAGACATATTCATAGTCCGTAGGCCATACTACAGGGTTAGGCAAAATAAAGTCTACAGGAAGGTTAGCAGGTTCACTACCCTGACTTTTGTTACTGATTAATTGCGTACATACGAATCATACGTCTTCCTTACGGAATTAGACATGTTTACTGATTAATTGCGTACATACGATCATACGTCTTCCTTACGGAATAGGACAAAAGTCTCAGCACTCCTTACATGACAAATCTCAACAAAGAAGGAAGACCCATACCCTCGTACATACCAAGTTGCGGATCTACCGAAGCTTTCGGTAGCCACACCCTATCTTTGCAGACAACCCCGTCTGAAACTAGCCTAAACGTAGATTCAGATATTTTAAGCAAAAATGAATCAAATTTAAATCAATTTAAGATAGCGTATGTCTAGCCATAAATCCAAGTAAATAATAAATCAAAAGACAATTAGGATACTTAGCGGCAATGAAGTTTCCAAAATCCTAAGACGGACGGTACTCGGAAAAACATGGTGTTTTCAGCACCGGCGACAGAAAACTTATGAATAGAAAAATGGGAATGGTTCCTGATACCCGCCTCCCAGCCGCGGAATGGGTACTAACCACCTGGCCGACCACTGCGTGTGTCGGAAGTTTTTAAAATTCTGTCGGACTTCAGAAAATACAGCTATATATATATCTGACAGGTAAGTTTCATGAACAAAATGCACCATACAGTGGTTTAATATCACATATATAACATTTATAAAACTTAGTTAATGTATGTTAATTAATTCCTTACTTTTAGTTTAAATTTGTCGTGCTATGTAACCCTGGATGCACAAAGTCTTATGTGGCCCCATAGCCTACATCATTCAGGGGGGTTCTGGAATGTACAAAAATAATTATGTCAGTAAGTACTCTATGCATAGTAAGTTACATACAGTAATATGCACCATACAGTGGTTTAATATCAACTGGTATGCATGTTGTAAATGATTGGTCTCTACACCCCCTGTTCAGCAGGGAGTGTACGTAATTCCATGAGGGAACCTTGATCACTTATCCCATGTGAGAGATCTTGGTCACTTTTTTTTTAGTATAAAACTTACTTCAATGTAGTTTTAAATTACTACTATGTATAATTCCTTATCTTTAGTACTGTAGTAGTTTTACTGTTGTCGTGCTATGTTATGTAGTAGTAACCCTGGACAAAGTTTTATGTGGCCCCATAGCCTGCATCATGGAGGGGTCCTGGTTTTCTGGAATGTTTACCAAAAAAAGTATCAAAGTTAAGTCATGTATGTATGTTTAGTAAGTTACATACAGTAACCATATGTACAGTGGTTTATAACATGTATGTACATAATCAAACTTGGTTGGAAATTCCTGTAAAAAAAAGTTATGTACGTATGTAATACTGTATGTAAAAACCTTACTATTCATACTTTGTTACCACCATACATGTTACATTTGATACGTATACTTTCCTGAAGGGTTTTTTCCATCCAAAAATGGTGCTTCTACTTGTAGTTATCCCTTGATGACACTTGTAATTTGTTAGTAACAACCTGGAGTTGTGTGAAAAATGTTTGGTTCTGGAAGTGGAAAAAGTTAAAAAAATTTAGTGGTACAAAATATACACTTACCAGAAAGTCGTGAATGCAATATGTACTGTAGATATATCAAGAGTACTAAAAGAGTTAATGTATGTTAATTAATTCCTTACTTTTAGTTTAAGTTGTCGTGCTATGTAACCCTGGCATGGACAAAGTCTTATGTGGCCCCATAGCCTACATCATTCAGGGGACTCTGGAATGTACAAAAAATAATTTTGTCAGTAAGTCCTCTATGCAGAGTAAGTTACATACAGTAATATGCACCATACAGTGGTTTAATATCACATATCACATGTAGTATAAAACTTAATTTAGAAATTCCTTACATAACTTACCAACTTTTAGTGAGTCTCAAAGCTGTTACCTAGGTTGTGGGAGATGGAGGTGGAGGTGTAGAGCATTCATGATAAGGATGCATTCCAAACCTAACTTCAGTGTGCTTTATCACAGATAACAGGCCAGGATGATGGGCAGTCTGGAATGAAGAATTAATATTAAAGGACAGTATGTAACCACTTAGGTGTACAAAATTTGTTGTACGTATGCAAACATTAAACACAACTGAGAATTCCTTACCTTCAGCAAAATGAAGACATTGTAGGCTATGTAGAGGTCTGGTTTATGTAAGTCACAGGTGCATGCCAGTCTGGAATGATAATGTAATACATATGATTATAGTATATGTTACATACATAACATGGTTATTACATATGTAATAATAAAACATTAATAAAAAAAAAATTTCCTTACCAAATTCTAGTGGTTGGCTTGCTTACTGGGATGGGCATATGGTAGATGAGTGGGTGGCTGGGCTATGGAGTGGGATGGGCAGGTGCTTGGGAGTCTGGAATGATAAAAAATATATAAAATGATAACTACTGTAACTACTGCACATGTTATTACTGTTTGACATATGTAGTGTGGGCTCTGGAGAGGTGATACTACTCGTATCAACTGATGAGGGAACATCTAGATCTGGAAAGAATGATAGGGTACATAAATATAAGGTGGGTGTAACTGTAGCATATGTACACTTTTAATAAAATTTCTATTAGCAATTTATAAAACATTTTATACAAATTTGTTAAGGATTCCTTACCTGATGAATAGGGCGAGGCATCAAAACCATGGAAAGGCTCAGGGTCATCTGGGTCGCTGTCACTATCAAAGGGGTCTGAAATGAAAAAAAAAAAAAAAAAAATAATAAGGTTATGCAACATCAAACACATTGTACCACTATGTAAGTTAGTGTACGTATGTATGTAGGGTGTAAACAATTTCCAACATGAAAATGAGAAAAATGAATTGCTTACCTGATTGTACACGTACAGGTGGACAGACTGCTACAGAGGGTCCAGGTACAGGGGGATCTGGAACTGTCACAGGTAGTACAGGGAGATCTGGAACTGTCACAGGTAGTACAGGGGGATCTGGAACTGCAATAAAATTACAAATGATGAAAATTAATAAAGTTACAATTTACTCTTACATTTAGTTGTTACATTAAAAAATTAGCACATTTTATATGTACACTATGTAAACACATAAATTAGTAAAACAGTTCAGAATTCCTTACCAGGACTAGGAGTGGGAGGTGGTGGTACTGGAGACTTGTGAAAGAAAGTGTCAAGCCTGGACTGCACACTTCTCTTCGTCTGCTTCTCCTTCAGGGTCTCCTTGTAGAAAGTTATAAGTCTAACATTCCACGTTTTATTTTTGTCAACCTGGCAACGTTAGGGTCTTCTGCCTCAAAAGAAGCCAAGGCTCTCTCCAGATGAGTAAAACCCTCTGACAAGCCTTTCACAGTTAATGACCTGGCTTTTGGCTCTGGTGCCGCCTCCTCTTCCTCAATCATTTGCTGTTCAAGTTCAAGCAGTCCTCTGCAGACAATTTCCTCTCCATGGATGCCAGCAGCTCTGTTACATCATCAGGTTCAAGATCTAGTTTCAGCCTCTTGCTTAGCCCTACGATCTTCCTCGTCACAATCTCGACGTCTTCTGCCTGGTCAAAGCCTTCAAAACTGTGCACAAACTGTGGACACAGTTTCTTCCAGGCCCCATTTAAAGTGGTCGTCTTCACCTCGTCCCAAGCACTTGCAATATTTTTCACTGCATCAGCAATGTTGTAGCCCTTCCAGAATTGCTTCAGTGTCAACTCCTTGTTAGCTTCTATGGCCCTCAAAGCAAAACGTATGGTCCTTCTAAGGTAGTAAGCCTTGAAATTAGCTATTACTCCCTGGTCCATTGGCTGTATCAGCGATGTGGTATTGGGTGGGAGGTACACCACCTTCACCATTAGGGTACATGTCGCTCAAATTTGAAGGGTGACCAGGGGCATTGGTCCAGGACTAAGAGGGCCTTAAAAGGCAGACCCTTGAAGTCAAATACCGTTCCACTGCTGCTGGCACGAAATGGTCATTGAACCAATCTTCGAAGACCATCAAGGTAACCCAAGCCTTCTTATTTGATTTCTAAATCACAGGGAGTTGACTCTTGAAAATGCCCTTGAATGCCCTGGGATTCTCGGCCAAATACACCAGCAAGGGCTTCAGTTTCAAATCGCCACTTGCATTGGCCCCCAAACAGCAAAGTCAGTCACTCCTTTCCAGCTTTATGGCCAGGTGCTGACTTCTCCTCCTTGGAAAGGTACGTTCGATTTGGCATTCTTTTCCAAAATAATCCAGTCTCATCCACATTAAAGACTTGGTGAGCCGTGTAGCCACCATCCTTAATTATCTCGGCCAAACCACCAGGAAAACTACCTGCTGCTTCGCTATCAGCACTAGCAGCTTCACCTTGCCGCTTCACATTATGCAAATTGCACGAGCCTTAAAACGGTTAAACCAACCTCTACTCGCGGTAAATTCACCACCAGCACTGCCTTCTCCAAACTTTTTCACTACTGCCTCATGCAGCGCTCTAGCCTTCTCCTGGATCACACTTAAGCTCACGGGAACACGTCGCTGGTTCTTGGTCCTCCCAGCCAGATCATCAGGAGCTTCTCCATTTCAACAATGCTCTGGCTACGTTGCTTCTCGTTTATCACCATTGACTTCATCGGTGCAGCATCCTTAACGTGCTTCAGAATACGTTCCTTGACCTTCACAATGGTTACCACCGTGGTCCTGCTCAAGCCTAAAGAACGGCCTATTTCGGTGTTAGTTTCTCCCTTCTCCGAACGCTTCACCACGTCATATTTTACCTCCATCATGATGACCTTCCTCTTCTTGGATGAACTATCATCGGAGGAAGTACTTTGGCGTTTAGGAGCCATTGTAAATTTGCGAAATTGGCAAGGAAAATCAGCAACGTATTAGCACACAACCGACTGAACTTCAGGCAGGCACGCGATTGAATTTCCGCTGAAAAACTAGTTCTGCGTATGAGGTATCGTTAAAAAGCATAACAAAACGTTGTAACCTTGGAATTTGCGTTGTAATCTAACCAGAAACTTAGTTTTTTTAATTATGTACTGGAAACAAGCAATGATTTTTTCATTATTTGTGCTTTTGAACTGTTTTAAACTGTGCATCCCAAGCTAGTGTATTCATTCGCCCGCAAACTAGTTCCGCATATTCGGCGTCACTAATAAAAAAATTAAAAAAGTGTTGAAAGTCATCATAACCTCAAAATTTTTGTTGTAATGTAACCAAAAACATATTTTTATTATATACTGTGCTAAACTATAAAGGATTTTTATCATAGCATGCGTTTTTTAAAAGCGTCGTTAACTCGGAGCGTCGGAAGCGTCAGCGTCGTAACCTCGGAACAAGCGTCGTAACCCAGGACGGATTTTCCATTGAATATTTAAGAAAAAGCGTCGTAACCTCAGAACGTCGTAAGCCGGGGACCGCCTGTACAGGTAGTCCCCGGGTTACGACGGTCTCGGCTTACGACGTTCCGAGGTTACGACGCTTTTCAATTATATTCATCAGACATTATTTCCAGGGTTACGATGCATGTTCCAGGGTTACGACGCTTACAATGCTCATCTGGCAGATGAAATATGACACCAAAAATGCAAAATAATCAATATTTGAAGGTTTTTTTGATGAAAAATGCCATAAGAATGCAGTTTACATAGTTTTCAATGCACCCAAAGCATTAAAAGTAAGGTTTTCTTAGGATTTTTGACGATGTTCCGGCTTACAACAATTTTCGGCTTACGACGCATCAAGAACGGAACCCCTGTCGTAACCCGGGGACTGCCTGTATCACATTATGTTGACGAAACTTCAATCTTTTGAATGGTATGCTTGGAGTTTTAATTGTATTCTTGTTTCACCATTTAAATATTGAGTGAATAAGACCTGTCCACCGTGATAAGGGTTGGTAGTCGCTGGTGTTTCCCCCTAGTATGTTTTTTTTTTTTAAATTACTACGGTAAATGTAAAGGAGAGGGCTGCACAAAGATACAGAGCGCCTGAAGATTAGGCGGGCAAGAGTACCATCTGCTAGATAATTGGCGGACAAATACAAACAAGACGGCGGACGTATGTTTTGGCGCGGTCGAACGGTGCTGCGCGCCTTATCGACATTTTTAATGATTCTTGGCAAGCTCGTATGTTCTGGCAAGGAAAATGGCATAGACCAAAAAAAAAAAAAAAAAAAAAAAAAAAAAAAAAAAAAGGTTTGGCACGGTCGAACGGTGCTGCGCGTCTTATTTTAATGAGTCTTGGCAAGCTCGTACGTTCTGGCAAGAAAAAATGACATAGAAAAAAACCTGTATAAACCCGCACTTTCCTTATTTGAGATCGAAATCGGAATCGTCGGACCAGTCGGAAATTACTGACTCGGACGACTCGTTAGTCGATACACCGCCACTGGAAGGTGCGCCATGCTTCACGAAGCCGATTGTGCCTTCTTCACACTTATCGCATTCACCACTAAAATCACCAAGAAGGCCACTTTTCATTAAAAAGATAAATAATGACTTTTCGTCATTACACAAGACACCCAAATCCAGCAGTGACCGGATTGGCGGCGGCAAATTGAAAAGATGTTCGGGATAAGACGCAGACACAGCCATGTTGGGAAGCCAGGAGAGACTGAGGTCGCATGGCGCATTGGGTCGGGGCACAACGAGGTAGTCAGCTGGTTTGGGTGGAACTACTTACCTTGGCGGAGGGATTGGTGGCCCGGGCAGAAGAAGTTACGAGGCCTGCCTGACGAATCTGCAGACTACCCGAAGATACTTATCCTAATACCCTGTCCTTTAATAGGTAGATAGGGTAAATGACCGAACAGCGACAAAGCAGCCACTGATCCCAGAGTGCGGCCACCTTCCAGAAAAAATATTTGGTAGTAAATCTAGGTAGCTAATACCCATAACTCTGAGTCGGATGATTCTTTGGAAACTACAGCTTCTGATAGTATTGCGGTTGTATATTAAGAGTATACGTACCTGTTATTTTTTGGGGGTGGACTTTAATTATCCGCCAGGGGCTCGTATTAAACATGGCAAAATACATTTGACGCCCCAATCCCTAGTGGCTGTCGTATTTGCAGGAACATTCCTCGCAGTCCGTGGGGAGTTATTCCCTAGAATTACCAAGTAGCACTTGAATTCGCTGCCACAAGCATTAGTCAAGTGTTGTGGCCCATCCTGGCAGCACACCAAGACCACTACGTTCTTCTCGAAGTAGGGGAAACAACCGACTGGACTGGCTGATCCAGTTTTGACTGCTTATGGATCCACCCTCCGAAAAAGTACTTGTTCCGATGCGTAATACAAACCATCGGTCCTTTAACAATAGGAAGGTAACTAGCGGCAGCTGGAACGGTCGTAAGCTTCGAACAAGGGAGTTCGGTAGTTAACTGCTTGTCCGACAGTGCGTGCGCAGCGCGACTGGGAGGTGAAGAACCACTTTTGCTTTTGGCCGTGCGTGTGGAGGACGTGTTCGTCATCGCTCTCTGCCCGCTTCATCGTCGTATGCTTTGGTTTTGTTGTGAGTATTCTTCAACTTGGTTTGTCAGTGTTTGAAAGAGAAATTGTAAGTACGTACTGTCTTTTTCATTTTTTATTGTGCATTGATTAATGGATCACCGGTCAATAGAGCTATCCCCGCGCCCCCCCATCAACCATAGTGTGCCCGGGGGTGGAGGGCCGCAAGTGTGGGGTCTTCTGCTCCTTTCCGGAAATTGATCTGCATACCTTTTGCTCTTGGTGCCGAGGGCGTGAATGCTCTCGGGCCGAGCCGTGCAGTATTTGTATTAATTGGTCGGAGGTGCAGTGGGTGCTGTACGAGGGTAGGAAGAAGCATAGACCTGCCAAGGAGTCGTCGGAAAGCTCTCCAGCGACTCCTTTTGTTACGGACACTTCGCCTTCTTTCCTGCCCCCGGCTCAGCTCCCGCGTATGGCACCTTCCCCTTCTGGGGGGGGTTTCGAGGTCCTTCTCTTTGCCCGATCAGTCGAGCGAAGAGGAGGGCGCTACGAGGGGGAACCCCTCCTAACCCGACTGTTGCTTCCTCAGGTGCTTCTGCTGCGGGGGACGACCTTGGCCAGGTGTGGGTGTCGCTGGGACTTCAGGGTGCGCCGAGCATCCAGGGGCTGCTCCAGCATCTGGCGGGGGCTGTGCCGGTCACCCATGGAGCAGTGACCACCACTACCACCACGATCTCGACTCCAGGGTACGCCACCCCTCCTCACCTGGTTTACACCCCTCACGTGATGTCTGTGACGCCTACGGCCGCCGTGCAGGGGCCGATCACTGCCATGCCGAGGAGGGGCGTGCCTCCACCTCTCGGGTTCTTCGTGCTGCCAGCCCCGGACTTCCGATAACCGAAGAGCTCGCCCCTGGACCTGCCGCTGGTACCCAGGATGTCGCTGGCTGCTGCCCCGTCTCTTGGAGTACCTGCCCTGTCTGCCGTACCTGCTGCTCCTGCTGTTCCTGCACCTGCCGACATCGTTCCAGCCCGTGGTGTTGCTGCCCCAGACGCTGGTCTGTCCGGACAGGTGCAGCCGGGCTCTGTTGCTTCGGCAACAGCAGCCCCAGCTTCATCCTGGATGGAGGACTTGACATCTGTCCTGAGGGAGCTGATGAAGAAGAAGAAGAAGAGGAAGGTGTCGTCGTCGTCTTCTTCGTCACCTGCCGCCGCCTCTTCCCCTTCGACTTCCAAGGCTTCCAAGCTGAGGAAGAAGAAGGCTGCCTCCTCCCCCCCTAAGAAGGCTCCTTCGGGAACTTCTAAGGGCCTGTCCCACTCCGGTGGCACGGGGGTTGCTTCCGTTGGTCCTCCTGCTCATTCGGGAGCAGGGCCCGTCTCTCCTTCCGCAAGGAAGAAGAAGACGGGGACCAGAGGGGTACCGGCTAACAAGGGAACTTCCTCGCCTGGTGCTAGGGGCGCTGCTGCTACACCAGGTTCCGGCTCGGCCTCTCATTCGCGAGAGGTACCGAGTGTACGGTTGCCCACGGGGAGCCGTGAAGCCAAGGACCAGACCCCCGAGTTCACTCGGCGCCAGGACCAAGGCACGGAGCGGAAGGCTGGCAAGAGCCGCTCAGGTGACCCTCGCCAGGCCAGCAGCCGCTCTCGCAGCGACCAGCCGGTTACCAGGGTTGACGTGACGGTCCCAGACTGGCCTCGGGCTGAGGCTGGTAAGAGGTCCCCTCGATCGCAGGAACCAGCCCTGGCTGGTCCCAGCGGTTTGATGCGCCGTGAGAACACGCACCGGTCCCACCGCAACAGTGGTCTCTGCAGGTCCCCTGACCGCCGCTCCCACTGGGATCGGACGGATAGGGGGACAAACAGCAGCTCCTCTGACGCACGGGACCAGGGCCGCTGTTCTTGGTCCAGCCGCTCGCCCCAGGGGAGCGGCGCGACCAGGCCTGCAGCTCGATCGCCACTGCGGGTTGGCGATCGCCTGCAGCCCCCCAACACACCAGTTCTGCCAGTGAGCGAGGGGGGAGCGTCAGGTCTGCCTCTCCTGTACTACCTTCAACTTCCTTGGGTTACGCCGGGAAGGGCGAGGCTACAAGAAGTGATCCTCACGATCCCACACGACGCCCTACGTGCCAGGCACGGTCTTACGATCGACCAGGTTGTATTCGCAAGTGGCAGGAGGAGACCGAGAGGGGTCTGTCGCTGTTCCTTCTTCTGAAGGAGGATGGTCTCGGGAGTCGTTCTTGTTGGAGGGGCTTGACGGTCCTACTCCTCAAGATGCGGTCACTCCTGAGATCCAGAGGAACTTTGCAGAGGTCATTGCGCTGATTCGTCAGCACAATGACCTCGGGGAAGGATCGCCGCTCCCACCTTCTGAGCCCACGTCCCGGCTCGAGTCGTTCTGGGGGCCCAAAAAGCAACCCAGACCGACGGTGGGTCTGCCGCGATCGCAGCTGGCCGACTCAGTGCTAGACCAGGTGGACTCTCTTGTCTCCAAACAGGAGGGTTCGCTCAGGTCTGGCAGGTTGTCCAAGCTACTTCCTCCTCCTCTATTGCGACAGAGAAGGTTCTACATGCCATCAGAGGATCCGATGCCGCCCAAACAGGTTAATCCGGAGCTAGCCAGGCTAACTCCAGGAGTGTCTCTGCAGCAGCTCCTGTCGGAGAACCTTTGGTTCTCGCAGCAGGAGGCACTAGCCCTGGAATCCATCACCATGGCGGCTTTCCAGGCAGTCTCCTGGCTGGACCTGTGGTCCCTCACAGTGTCCAAGGTCACAGCCACCTCCGGGAATATTACTCCTGAAGGGGACTCTGCTTTCAGGAGACTTTGCCAGTCTGGAGGTAGGGCCATTTCCTACCTCGCCCATCAGACGGCAAACCTGTGGGCCAACCTGGTACTTAGGCGTAGGGACGCAGTCCTTACCCGAGTGTCCAGGGTGGCTGGGTGTGAGGCGGCATTAGGACTACGCAACGGACCTGTACGGAGTTCCTCCTCTCTCTTCCCTGGAGAGATGGTTGACGCTGCGGTGGAAAAACGTCGCACCGATGACAGTGACCGTCTGGTACACCAGGCAGTTTCGAAGGCTTCTGGGCAGCCTCGATCAACTGTGGCCAAGCCTAAGAGTTTGGATAGCGCTTCCTCAGCTGCTAAGACGGTTGCCTCGTCTAAGCCCCGAGGAAAGACTCTGCCTTCGACTTCTGCCAGGGGAGGTCGCCATCAGCCCCCCTCCCAGCCCTCCTTTCCTCGAGGAGGGGCGGGGAAGAAGTCGAAGAGAGGCAGGAAA
This sequence comes from Macrobrachium nipponense, assembly GCF_015104395.2. Classification (NCBI taxonomy): domain Eukaryota; kingdom Metazoa; phylum Arthropoda; class Malacostraca; order Decapoda; family Palaemonidae; genus Macrobrachium; species Macrobrachium nipponense. The sequence continues at coordinate 133,105,911 of NC_061108.1, forward strand.
CGCTAGGGACGGCGTTCCCCCTCACCTGCTGCTGGAAGTGGGGGGGTGCCTGGCGAGCCATTGGGCAACATGGCAGCGCTACGGTGCCGAGACCTGGATAGTAGACGTCCTTCAGGAGGGATATCTACTACCCTTCGAATCTCGGCCACCCCTCACCTCCAACCCGGTCCATCTTCAGACCTACGCTCCAGGAACATCAAAGGACGTAGCACTTCGACAGGAGACCAAGACCATGCTGTGCAAAGGAGCTGTGGGGATCGTTAGGGATCAGTCGCCGGGCTTCTACAGCCGCCTTTTCCTGATGGAAAAATCTATGGGGGCTGGTGCCTGGTGATAGATCTCTCTCCCCTGAACCGATTCATTCGCCAGTCTCGGTTCACGATGGAGACAGCACGTTCCGTGCTCGACTCCATCAGGGAGAACGATTTCATGCTTTCAGTGGATTTGAGGGACGCATATTTCCGGATACCCATCTATCAATCCTCCAGGAAGTACCTCCGCTTCATCCTCGACAGGACGGTGTACCAATTCGGGGCACTTTGCTTCAGTCTCTCAACCGCCCCACAGGTGTTCATGTGAGTGTTCACGCTGGTGTCTGCTTGGGCCCACTTGTCCGGGATACGTCTTCTGAGGTATCTCGATGACTGGTTAGTCCTGGCAAGCTCCCGCTCGCAGTTGCTACGGGACAGGGATCGGCTTCTCGAATTCTTCCACGATCTGGGGATTGTGGGGAACTTCGAAAAGTTCGATCTCAAACCCAAGCAGAGGATGAAGTACCTGGGTATGCTGATAGACACGGTAGCAGGGCGAGTCTTCCCCGCAGACTCGCAGATCAGCAGATTCAGGGAGGCAGCCGACCGGTTCCTGTCTCAGCAGGAACAGTCAGCTCAGCAATGGCAAGTCGTGATCGGCCACCTGTCGTCACTCGAGAAGTTAGTCCCTCACGGGCGTCTCCACCTGCGGTCTCTTCAGTGGAGACTGGAGACTAAAGGAGAGTTGTCCATAGGCAAAGGACCCACCGCATCCCGCACCCCCCGAAGATGTTGCTGTTCTCAGACGCATCCACCGAGGGATGGGGCGCACACCTGGAGGAGTTGCTGACTGCAGGAGTGTGGGACCATCACGACAAGCACCTTCACATCAATGTCCTGGAGCTCAAGGCAGTGTTCCTCGCTCTCCAAGAGTTCCGGGACCGCTTGATGGGACACTCGGTGGTGTTGATATGCGACAACACCACAGTAGTGGCATACGTCAACAAACGGGGGCCTAGTGTCCCTCCCGTTGCACTAGTTGACGCTGCAGGTGCACGAGTGGGCCATGGCTCACTCGGTAGAGCTGTCAGCCTGCTACATTCCAGGCAAGAGGAATGTAGTAGCAGACAAGCTCAGCCGTCGGGATCAGGTGATAGGGTCCGAATGGTCCCTACACCAGGACGTGGCGGAAAGGCTCTTCAACCTGTGGGGGAGTCCAGTAGTGGATCTGTTCGCCACCCGGCACAACAGAAAACTCCAGGTTTTCTTTTCAGCCGTGCTGGATCCATGGGCAGCTGCATAGGACGCTCTCCAACACCCGTGGGACAACCTCTTCGCCAATGCCTTTCCCCCGTTCAGCCTGATTCGCAAGGTGATCAGCCGAGTGCTGGCCACCCCGAATCTCAGGATGATCCTGGTGGCTCCCAAATGGCCCCAGGCCGTTTGGTGTCCGGACCTGCTGGCTCTGCTTGCAGAAGCACAGAGAGATTCCCCCTTGGCACAACCTTCTCATCCAGCCACACGTAGAACGGTACCACCGGGCAGTCCAGTCTCTACATCTTCACGGCTGGCTGTTATCCACCATCTCTTGCGAGCGAGAGGCTTTTCTCGCAGAGCAGCAACAGAGAGATGGCTGGACACGTCAGACAGTCCTCTGCAGCTGTGTACCAGGGAAAGTGGGCCGTCTTCTGTGGTTGGTGTCGTAGACAGGGTCTATCTCCTCTCAGAGGCACTCTTCAGCAGGTAGCGGATTTCCTCATTTCTCTTCGCCGAGGCAAGCTCCTCTCCATCCCCACAGTCAAAGGATATAGAGCCGCCCTGGCACTGGTCCTGAAACTGAGGGAATTGGATATCTCGGACTCGTTCGAGATCTCCTTGCTTATGAGGAGCTTTGAGAGGTCTTGCCCACCCAGGGAACTCAGGCCCCCCGGGGTGGGATGTGACTTCGTCCTTAGGTGGGGTGATATAAAAACAAGTAAAACAGGTCCATAGGGCATATTCCTAATCTAACCCAACCTACCCTTGGCCAGGGGTCCATGTCCCTCTTCTGTCTTAGAGTTCCACACTACTGTGGCATGTATCACAAGATGCCATGTCCCTAACCTGTCTCAGGGGTGTGTATTACGTGGCACCATATCCTCCATTTCCTTCTTAAACTGTCATGTAAAAAAGGGCTTTGTATTACTGGAAACCATGTCCTCCTTAACCTATCAAAGGGGACCATACATCACTGAGTGTCTTGTCTCCCAAACCTACCAGTAGGGTCATGGATCCAAGGGAGCCTTGTTTCACAGGATACCATGCCCTCCCTATTTTGTCATAGGAGATGCATGTATCAAATGGTGCCTTGTTCTTACCAGTCATTGGATAGGAACATAATCTTGAAAATTGTCGTAAGCCGGAACATCATAAAAAATCCTAAGAAAACCTTACTTTCAATGCTTTGGGTGCATTGAAAACTATGTAAACTGCATTATTATTGCATTTTTCATAAAAAAAACCTTCAAATATTGATTATTTTGCATTTTTGGTGTCATATTTCATCTGCCAGATCAGCGTTTTAGGCGTCGTATCCCTGGAACATGCGTCGTAACCCTGGAAGTAATTTCTGATGAATATAATTGAAAAGCGCCTTAACCTCGGAATGTCGTAAGCCGAACCCGTCGTAACCCGGGGACTGCCTGTATAGGTCTAAATGTTTGTCTGTAGGAGTGCTGACAACAAATACACTCATGGAAAGTAAACAGTTGGGTTTGTATTAAAAAAAAAAAAAGTTTGCTTTCACTGATAATTTAATTTTCAGCAAACATTTTCACTGATAATTTTCACTTGTGTGTACCTCACTCTTATCTGATTAGACTAGTGTCACTTTCTCTAGTTGCAAATTTTATCACAAGTGGAAGACCAATGAGTAGTTAACGGGATAAGTAGAGTAGTTTTTCATGTCTCATACCTAGTAGGTTAGTAGATAACTTAACCAATAAAGGTAAATTCAGGACTATACTTTGAATGCTAAGAAAACTGAAAATGCTTTAGAAACTATTTAGATTTTATATTTTTGTCAATTTCAGTGTTTACTCAAGATGCCGCAGTTCAAAAGAAAAGTGGCATTTAGTGGGAAGAAGAAAAAAGAGCAAATACATGCTCGTAGAGCAAGGAGAATGCATACTAATGCTGATGATGGTAAGTTTTTTCAATAATATGTTACTGCATGGTAAAATACTTGTTTTCACCAGATTGTCAGGATATTTTTATTTTTCCCAGAATAAAATGTGATTTAAAGGATTTACGTAATGTGGTTTATAGACCTTTTATCATGGATACTGCCTACTCAGACTGTAACAACATGTAGGAGATTTAACTTAATAACTCGAGTTTTCTGACTTACTCTGACACTTGCGTTTCCCTTGTATGTTAGTATGTGTTAGGAAAACTATTGGGTTCTTCTTTTACAATTGAATACCCATTAGGTAGGATTCCTCTTGTAGTATTACTTCAAAATGTAATAACCTTGCCCCTTACCTTTTTAAACTTCTTGGCTGCATTTTTCCCTTTTGCTGCCTGAAGAGAAGGTTCTAGGTCTTTTCACCGCAGGTCTTTTCGCCAACGGAATTTTCGCCACCGGTCCTTTTGCCGCAGGTTTTTTTGCCGTTAGAACTTTTTGCCGTGTGGGTTTTTCGCCGCAGAATTGAAAAAAGAAAAGCCCATTAAAGAACAAAAAAAAAAAAAAAAAAAAAAAAAAAAAAAAAAAAAACAAAAAAAAAAAAAAAAAAAAAAAAAAAAAAAAAAGAGTAGAGAAACAAAATGACCCAAGGTACACACACTCTCCATCTTGATAATCATATCTTTTCATTTATTCATTTAAATAATTACGTTACAAGTAGTTTCAATACTATAAACATTTCAAAACAACAAGCGTTAAAAAAAATACATTACAACTAGCTTCAATGCTTTGATATTTTAAACTAGCAGTGTTTAAACTGCATTAGATAACATGCAGCATCGTCTAAATGCGCAGAAGCATTGGCAATTATTGACCTGGCATATGATTGTGATTCAGAAGCACTCTCTTTTATAATGGCTAAGGAAGCATACACTGCTGGTTTTGATGGGTTTGCTGGATGGCTATGATCACCTACTTTTTTGTATATTTCTATATCACCTTCACTTTCAGTTCCTGTGTGGACTCTCGCCTTGCACGTTTTAACTTCACACTTCCAATACTTCTTGTTTTCGTTAGCTCTGTCTATTCAATAAACAAAATTATTTTCGTCTACTAACTTTTTCCCTCCCCGGCTAGTTTTAACAGTATACGCCATTATACAAGCGCTTCAATAATAATGAAATATAAACGTAAGGTCTCTAGTGAAGAAAACAACGTATTTTTTTTGTTTAACGATTGCTGTTTTGAAATGTTTATAGTATTGAGAGAGAGAGAGAGAGAGAGAGAGAGAGAGAGAGAGAGAGAGAGAGAGAGAGAGAGAGAGAGAATTTTATTTTCATGGCCACTGGCAGTTTAAACACTGCTAGTTTCAAAGTATCAAAGTATTGAAGCTAGTTGTAATGTATTTTTTTTTAACGCTTGCTGTTTTGAAATGTTTACAGTATTGAAACTACTTGTAATGTAATTATTTAAATGGCTCCTTTTGTTTCTCTACTCTTTTGGTTATTTTTTCCTTCACGCGGTTAATGGCCTTTTTTTTTCAATTCTGCGGCCAAAAATCCTCACGGCAAAAAGTGCTAACGGCGAAAAGACCTGCGGCAAAAAGACCGGCGGCGAAAAGACCTGCGGCGGAAAAACCGGTCACGTGAAGAGAGAGACAGTTAACTTTGTGACAACAGATGTTGAATGTAGACAGAAAGAATAAAGGATATTTAAAAGTACGTAAAGTGTAAAAGGCATTTTTAGGTGAATTGATTATGTATTGCTGATGTTGTATAGAAAAATATGCAGATGATGGTTTCAGAATTTAGAAAATTTTGGACTTGGTCTTGTTACTTTGTCAAAAGCACATGTATAAAACTGAATTCCTATTTCTAGAAAATAGAAGTAACTAGTTTAATCTGTGTACATTTCAAGTCCTTTGAGTAAGTTAGTCCATCACTTTTGTGTTATATGATGCGGCTTTCATTATACAGCCCTGTATTTTCTTTTCCTTTTGTTTCACTTAAAGACAATGCTGATTTCCACACAACTGAAGCTTCTATTGCATCACCTGAAGAGGGCATGGATTATCAGGAAGAAGTTTTGGCTATCAATTACCAACCTGGTGTGAATGCTAGGGTTAATAGGTGAGTAACTGGCAAGGAACACAATTAAATGGTAGTACAGTCAGTTTGTAGGCTTGAAATTTGAAGTGAATCAAATTGTAAAATTATGGTTACTTTTTTGCGTTATTCTCACAACAAATGTGTTGAATAGTATTGCTAGAGTATTTGGTTAATATACTGTAATCTTCCTTATTAATTTAGCAGTTTTAAGTTGCAGAACTGTTTTTTTATATGTATGGTACATATATTCAAATGGTGCTTTTGTAAAATTTACATAGCTTCACCATGTACTTTAGTATCATGTGACACCATTTTCTGTAACCAGCTACAGTGGTACCTCGAGATACGAGATTAATCCGTTCCGAGGCGGCCTTCGTATCATGAGTTTTTCGTATCTTGGAACACATTTTACATGTAAAATGGCTAATCCGTTCCAAGCCCTCCAAAAACACCCCATTAAATTTCATAATAAAGCTAAATTGACCTATAAACAATGAAATACTACAACAATTTGGACCATTCAATACCTAAATTAAGAATAAAAATCCAAAACCTGTAAATAAAGTGTATCTTAGTGTACAAGAAATATTATTACTGTAACGTAAAATGTGGAAGCTCACCTTTCGAGTGAGGCTATCTCCGAAAGTGGCAGCAGAGGAGGAGGAGGACAAACGGCAGATAACGTACGTACGTACAGTGGTACCTCGAGATATGAAATTAATTCGTTCCGAGGCGGCCTTCGTATAATGAGTTTTTCGTATCTTGGAACACATTTTACATGTAAAATGGCTAATCCGTTCCAAGCCCTCCAAAAACACCCCATTAAATTTCATAATAAAGCTAAATTGACCTGTAAACAATGAAATACTACAACAATTTGGACCATTCAATACCTAAATTAAGAATAAAAATCCAAAACCTGTAAATAAAGTGTATCTTAGTGTACAAAAAATATTACTGTAACTTAAAATGTGGAAGCTTACCTTTCGAGTGAGGCTATCTCCGATAGTGACGGCAGAGGAGGAGGAGGACAAACGGCAGAAAACGTACGTACGTACGTACACTTAACTTTACGAAAACACATAAAAAATTTAAGGAAAACTATAAAACTAAAATTTATGAAACACCTTAACAAAACTGTAACACTTAACTTACAAAAATCTAGAAATTACGTAAAAAAAAGTTTTATTTTTATTTTTAATTTTTTTTTTTTTTACAGAATTTCAACTTCATCACCGCTTTCAACGTTCTGTTTTTCATAACTTGGTTCTTCCTTTTTGCTTTCAACTTTCTGTTTTTTATCACTTGGTTCTTCCTTTTTGCTTTCAACTTTCTGTTTTTTATCACTTGGATCTTCCTTTTTGCTTACTCCTGCTAATGCTGAAGGCCTCTTTAAAAAATAACGATCCAAGGAAGATTGCTTCTGCCTACTTTTCACAATGTTCCTGAAACGACTCAGGCAAACCTCATCGAACTGCGCAAGCATACGACCTGTGTGAGCCTTTTCGGGGTGTCTTTTTTCGATAAACGATTGCACTTTATGAAAAGCGCCTAGAATACCCTTAATTTCTGCCGTTGTCATAGGCTCCTCCTCCTCTTCCTCGCCACTGCTAGAGAACTCCTCTTGAACGACGTTAAGTTGCATGGCCTCCAACTCCTTCAGGTCATCCGTCGTAAGCTCCTCTTGGTGCTCCTCGAGAAGGTCGTTGATGTCGTCCTCGTCGACGACCAGCCCCATGGACTTGCCGAGTGCAACGATCTCGTCAAGATCTGGTTCCAAAACAGTTTTGGGATCGTCAACTGTTTCTGACTCTGCAGCACCAGCTTCGCCCACGTCGAATCCCTCGAAGTCTCTCGGGCGGATACAGCATCAGGCCAGAGTTTCCTCCACGAGGAATTCAAGGTTCGCCTCGAAACCTCCAGCCAAGCTAGGTCAATGAGTCGGATGCAAATGATGATGTCGAAATGCTCCTTCCAAAATTGATGCAAGGTGAGGTTTGTGGTATCGGTGATGTCGAAACATCTCTTGAAAAGATGTTTCGTGTACAGCTTAAAGTTTGCTATCACTTGCTGGTCCATGGGCTGGAGGAGAGGGGTGGTGTTGGGCGGAAGAAAAAGAATCTTAACGAAGGAATACTCCGCTAGGATATCTTCCTCGAGGCCAGGAGGGTGGGGAGGGGCATTGTCCAACACCAGCAGACATTTCAGGGGGAGGCGCTTCTCTTGCAAAAAACTCTTCACAGTCGGGCCGAAACACAGATTTACCCACTCGGTGAACAAAAGCCTCGTTACCCAGGCTTTTGCATTAGCCCTCCACATCACTGGAAGCTTCTCCTTCAACACTTTGTGGGCCTTGAAGGCTCGAGGAGTCTCGGAGTGATACACCAGTAGGGGCTTCACCTTGCAATCCCCACTGGCGTTCGAACAAAGTGCAAGCGTAAGCCTGTCTTTCATAGGCTTATGCCCGGGTAGCTTCTTCTCTTCCTCCGTGATGTATGTCCGACGAGGCCTTTTTTTCCAAAACAGGCCAGCCTCATCACAGTTGAAGACTTGCTGAGAACTGTAGCCTTCCTTGGTCATCATCTCTTCGAACGTCTTTTTAAAGGCTTCGGCCGCTTTCGTGTCCGAGCTGGCAGCCTCCCCATGACGCACCACCGAATGGATGCCAGTCCGTTTACGGAATTTCTCGAACCAGCCATGCGAAGCCTTGAACTCTGGGGTTGGCGTTGAAGTCCCTTCCCCTCCCTCGTCTTCCGCCTGCGCAATCAAATCGCCGAAAATAGCACTGGCCTTGTGAGTGATTGCTGTCTCCGTTACTGTATCGCCAGCGATTTCTTTGTCTTTTATCCAAACGAGGAGCAGCCATTCCATCTCGTCGTGCACATGGCTCCTCTTGCTGGACAAAATAGTGATGCCCTTCGACGGTGTAGTTGCTTTGATGGCATCCTTCTGTTTAAAGATGGTGCGTATTGTCGACGGATTACGGCCGTATTCCTTTGTGATCACACTCAATCGCATACCAGCTTCGTACTTCTTTATGATCTCCATCTTTGTCTCCAAAGAGAGCATGCGCTTCTTTCCGGGAATTTCAACTTTCTTGGGACCCATGACTACGTTAATTTACGTAAAGTTACACAATACAGTCTTCGCACAACACGATAATATGTACTGCAACGAAATCACTAACGAATTTACGTTACTAAACGAAATTGTTGGAGCGAACGAATGCCGATTGCGTACGGTAAAGTTTCGGGTGCGGAGTGGCTGAGCTAAGGGACGCCAACACGTACGTATAGAAGATGCATGATGGGAGGGATGCTGTCCAATTATAGAGAAGGATCTCATGGCTTGGCTAGCATCAGGAACCAATGGGAGAGCAGGAGGATGGTGGCGAGTCTACTATGTATAACTAAGATGGCGGCGTGCGGCGCGAGTTTCAAAATTGTTATGGGGCGAATCTCGGACTTTCAGAAACCTTTCGTATCTTGAAAACCTTTCGTATGTAGAGCAGTAAAATTTTTCGTCTTGCTTTCGTAACTTGGATTTTGTTCATGACACTTACCTGCCAGATATATATATAGCTGTATTTCTCTGACGACCAACAGAATTTCAAAACTCCCGGCAAACGCAGTGGTCGGCCAGGTGGTTAGTACCCATTCCCGCCGCTGGGAGGCGGGCCTCAGGAACCATCCCATTTTCTATTCAGATTTTTTTCTGTCGCTGGTCTGTAAACAACCGTTTCCAGACCTCCGCCTAGGATTTTGAAACTTCATTAGCCGCTTAAGTATCTTGGTTGTTTTCTTTTGGGTTTATTAACGAGGATTTGTGGCTAGGCATACGCTTTTATAAATTTATTTAATTTAGATTTTTTGAAATAAAACGTCTGAATCTAGTTGGGCTAGTTTCAGACTTTGTTGTCTGCAAAGGGGTTAGGTGAGAATAACGAAACTGTCGATAGATTCTCACGTAATATGCACGATGTGTACATAATTTTGGTTAATCATTAATATGATTTGTGTGATATTTGACTGATTCCGAATAGAGATGTATGATTCGTATGTACGCAAATAGAGCGTAATAGAATTAGGAGGTTTTTTTCCTCCAAGATCAGTAAACAGAAGTCAGGGTAATATACCTACAGAACCTCCTGTTAACTTTATTTTGCATAACCTTCCGGTTGGCCTACGGGCCTAGAGAGAAGTGTCTGTGGGAGGTAATGTTTTTCTGTTATGGTGGATTATATCAGTAATTGGAATCTAAAGTGTTCACTCTCCAATCAGTGTAGTGATACTGAATTAATGCCCCTAGTGTAGTGGAGGGGGCGTCAGATCGGCCTTATAATGCCTCTAGGTCTAGACCTCTGTCGGACTCCCAGGACCACAGGGAGAGGGCATGTCGAAAGCCGAAGGAGGGTTACGAGGAACCCCCACCGATCTGGCGTCCCTTCAGCAGGTCCTGAGGACGCTACCCAGGCTGCCAAAGATCGTGCACGTGCACGGATCATGAAGAATTGCCTCCCTTCCTCCGAGACTTCCCCCCCCCCATAGGAGGGGAATCTCAGAAGGCCTCTCCAATCGAGAGTAGTAAAGAAGATGCCATCATCTTTCTCGCCCTCCTAGGAGAGGTCTTACGGAAGAGGACGCTTCTTCGAGAAAAGAGTGCTTCCCTTCCTCCGAGACGTTCCCCCCCTCATAGTGGGGGGGAATCTCGGAAGGATATCCGAGACTCCCCCCTCCATAGGGGGGGGAATCTCGGAAGGCCTCTCCAATCGAGAGTGGTAAGGAAGACGCCATCGTCTTTCTCGCCCTCCTAGGAGAGGTCTTACGAGAGGACGCTTCTTCGATAAAAAGATCGATAGTATCCTCCGCCTCGATTTAAGCTTCTCGTCCTCCGAGGCGTCCTCCTCGCACGCGGGTTGGAGCTCTCGGAAGGACTCGCGCCCTTTAAACAGAAGCTTTTAGAGGAGGACGCTTCACGTTCTCTCTCTCTATTGTTATGCGATTGTTATCGCAACCCTAAAAAAAAAAAAAAAAAAAAAAAAAAACTTTCCAACGTACACCTGGTCGTTCTGGAAGAGACTCGGAAAGCGCTCGACGTCTTAAGCATTGGGACGCTCGCCAGGAGGATGCTAGGCATCCTACGAATCAAGACTCTAAGGAATAAAGAACGCTCCTCAGATGTGTAAGAGCCCTATGCTTTAATGCCTTCGACAAAAGTCCTATATGGACACTCGTCAGGAGTAAGTTCTAGGACGATGCGCAGTCAGAACCTGAGAACGCATACCAGGTTTCCTAAAAATTGTGCACAAGCACGAATCTTAAAAGAGTGCTTCTTTTCCTCCGAGACGCCCTCCCCTCATCGTGGGGGGGGGTGGGGGGGAGGGGGAGTCTCGGAAGGCCTCTCCAATCGAGAGTGGTAAGGAAGACGTACGATGTCGCACAAGCGACCATTGTCTTTCTCGCCCTTTTAGGAGAGGTCTTACGGAAGAGGACGCTTCATCGGGTAAGATCGAGTACGTCCTCCGCCTCGATTTACGCTTCGTTTTTCCCCGGAAGACTTCGAAGTTAGTATCCCACAGAAAGGACGCTTTCGGGGCGTCCGGAGAGAAGGAAGAGGGCGTCCCCTCGCCCATCTTCTTCTCAAAGGATAACTTCTTCGTATGGATCTGCACCATCCAAGAAGGGCCTAGTAGCAATTCAACAATAGTTAGATGCATTTTTCGCAAAGAAAGAATTAAGATCGAGACATCGTAAGAAAGATCTATGTCTACTGGTAAAGAAATCTAGACGTTCTCCTTCTTATTCTTAGCGTTCTTTGTCCTCTCCGAATTCGTCGCCTTCTAGACCTCTTAGACTCATTCAGGAGCGCATAAGCACTCCTGTTGATAGTCTCTAGAAGTATCGGCGAAGGAGACAAAGGTAATAGATGTCGCACAGGCGACCATCGTCTTTACCAAGAGTCGAAGGACGTTCAGAAGGATATTTCCGACGTCGAGTTGGAGGAGAATGATCTTGGTGTTCAAGAACGAGAGGAAAGTGCTAAACACAAGAAACGCCTTACTCGTCAGGACGCTTTTCAGGGCGCTCAGGAGGACGCTCGACGTTACAAACTAGACTAAGAAGTTGCATCATGGGTTCAGAAGATATTGAATGACTTAGATGTTACGACAGGTTGTTATATGAGGACGCTTTTGAGGACGCAAAGCGTCCTACTTCTCAGGATAGACTTAGAGGAGTTTTAGTACGACGTCCATCACGTCAGGTTGTAGATGAGGTCGCTTTTGAGGACGTTAGGCGTCCTACAACGCTATATCGAATTAAAGATACTTTGGCAAGGCGTCCATCACGTCAGGACGCTTTTGAGGACGCGAGGTGTTCTATAGCGCTATATCGAAATAGAGATGCTTTGACAAGACATCCATCACGTCGGGACGCAAATGAGGACGCCAGGCGTCCTAAGCGTCGAGAGCATTTTAAGAAGGCTCATCGTCCTTCTCATCAGGATGCTATGCAGGATCAGAACGCTATACAGGACGCTTTTGAGGACGCTAGGCGTCCTATGCGTCAAGAAAATTTTTAAGGACGCTTGTCGTCCTTCACATCCTGGATTATTTTCTGTCAGGTATGTGGATTTCCTCCATATAGTAAGATACTAATGGTTTGTCAATAAAGGTTTTGTCAAAGTAAGTAGATGAACCCTCATTGACAAAAAGAAATTCTTTATCCCGTACAAGGGTTAGTTTTCATTGATAAAGATTTTGATAACATTTTATTGTTTAAGCGGATAAGCTCTCATTGACAAGATTCGGAAGAGCTCTTATTCATTAGTAAGAGATTCGTCAAGAGAAAAGACTTGTAGAAGACGTCCATGAAGTCTTAATTCCAATGGCATCGGAAGCTTGAATTGTCCTTTTCGTTCCTCGGTTCTCATTGGAGGATCTCCTTTGAATAACATTAATTCATTCTCTTGACGAAGAGAACGAAAACAGTCGTTTTCCATTCTCTCTCTTCCTCGTTGAGGAAAGAATGTAGTAGAGAATTAGCTGTCCAAGTGGCTATAATACTTATGTATTTTATTTTTGCGTTATATTAGTACTGTATGGTTCAAGTCATATACGCATATCGCAGCTTCTTCTATGGATGGCAACCGAAAGGACTGTTATTCAAGTTGTGTTTAATTGGGGGGAATTATAACATGCACTCTCTTCCAAGAGTTTCCGGGGTAAGGACAACGCTAAAGGTATTGTTACTACAACATCAACTCAGCTTCTACATTTAGCGAATTCTATTTCGCTTAAATATGCTTATTTGAGAGTTTTTTCTTCTGCTAGATAACACTAACAAACTTCTTCCTTCGTAGAAGGGAGTAGATGGTAACGCAGGCAGAATAGTGCGTGACGATGAATCAATGCTGCTTTCACTGTGGATGACGCAGTATTTTTAATCGGTACTCCCTGCAACCTTCCAGGAGTTTCCGATTTAACATTTTGGATATTAAGAGTAGTGTTACTACAACGCGAACTCAACTTCTGTATTTAGCGAATCCTGTTTCGCTTAAATATGTATCTTGAGAGTTTCTTCCGGCTCAAATAATAACAAACCTATTCTTTTGTAGAATAGGGTAGCTGGCAACTCAGACTTACTAGTGCAAGAAGGTGAATGTCGGTACACTCACCAACTCAGTACCAAGTAGCGTGCTGTCATGCTCGGTATGTTACGTCTCTCTCTCCCGAAGGATTGATTGACTAACCGTATCTCTGCCCTACAATCGTGGACTAAATTTAAGCCTAGAATTGAAGGGAATTATAACATGCATTTATTAAACATTGCCTTCGTTGACGAAACAATTTTTAACAGATATCTCTTAATCCTTTCGGTGCCCTTTACCGCAATGTTACAGGATTCTATAAGAGTCTACCGCGGCATAGCACTATATTAAGGCTCTCCTGCTTAGGCAGAGCGCAGCCTTATTACGGAGGGAAGCATGCTTGGTAGGGGAAGGAATTAGTCTGCTGGGGACCATTTCCTCCCTGAAGAAGTTTGTTTCCCTGAATAGACTGCAATTCAGACCTGTACAGTTTTCTTTTTTCCCTACCAAAAAATGGAATAATATCCAAGATCTAGAAACGATTCTGAATATCTCGCAATGCTTCAGGTAACACCTCAGGTGATAGCGAAAAAGTACCAGACATCTCTAGAGAGAGTCAGATGTCCTGGCACATATTCTGAAAGAATTGTAAGCAATTCGGTCGTCCCTACATTTGTCCTGAAGGAATAGATCAACTCTGACAAATACCACATCTCTTGTCTCTCAAGGACTATCGAGAAATTTTCTCTCGATCCCTGTTCAAGTTAATGGCAGAGAGCCTGTTATGAAAATAGACATGAATGTAATGATTCTCAAGAGGTTCGTTACAGGATTGCACACAGTCCGTACGAATCTTCTCGATTGACGGTAATAAATAATGGCATCCGAATAGAATCTTCGATTGGAAGTATATAGAGAGTTGTTGAGAATTTAGGGAAGTCCTTTGTTACATCTCTTCGCAATGTTTAGGACGAAGAGGCTTCTTCTACTCTGCTCTCTTATTCTCGATCTGGGAGCGATAGCAATAGACGCCATCCTATGGTATTGAACGGGGATGGATGTTTAGTCTCTTTTCCCCGATTTCAAACTCTGGGGATGTAATAAGTTGATTCTTGAAGTCAGAGGGAGCGAGAAGAACACTGTTCGCCCAAGAACATTGATTGCCCTATGTGGGCCTTCGAGAAGATAAATTCACAGAGGTCACGGTTTACTTTAACAGCGTCACTCTGAGAGGTATCGCAAAACCTCTCCGCCCTAAGTCTGACGGAGTTCAGACTGTCGGAAGGTTGACCGAAACGAGAGGTTTTTTCAAAACTAATGACAAATGTCATTGCCAAGGCAAAGGAGTGCTGCCTATTTTGCTTTATACCAATCAGAGTGGGCTGATTTTGGAAATGGTGTATGAATTAATAGTGTTCTTTCGCCTCGATCTCTGTGAATTGCATTACAGTCTTCTCTTTCCGTCTGAAGAAAGGACTAAGTTGTAAATCCCGATTATTACAAATAAGGGAGTATGTGGTTGATGGCATTTGGGCTTAGAGATTTGGATCTGTAAAACAATAAAGCCCTTCACAATATTTAAGGTCTGTGGAAGTCTCGAAACTGTCTAGATCGAAGATTCTGGCATGGAACTTGGATGTAGTCTGAAGTTCTCAATGTCGAAGAATTTCGATCCTCTCCTTTCTGTGAACTTATAGCACGGGACCAGAAAGGCTAATTTTTCTAACCACTCTAGCTATGAAGGGTTAGGGAAGTTTTAAGCCATCATCAGACGTTTTTTGGTTTTAGAGAACATAAGGCGGTGTGTTATCTAAACCTTCCGTTCTTGCCTAAGAACGAGAACCCGTCTAACCCTTTGCCCAGGAGCTTGGAAGTCAAGGGGATGGTATAAATTATTGGGCAAGAGCCAGAGAGAGTCCTGTGCCCTGTCGGGTCTCTCAAGTTTTATCTAGATAAAACTAAGAAAGTCAAGGTTCTTCGGACAATCTGCGGTGTTCCGTAATAACCAGACTTCCCCATGTCAAAGAACACTCTGGCGTTATTGTTAAGGAGTTCTTTCAAAGTGGCTCGGTAGTCATGTTTGGACAAAGATTTGAAATCTTTTAAACTGAATGTTCACGAGGTGAGGGCGCGGTCTCGGAAACATTTCAATAGAGAATGGCACTCGGTGACATCCTGAGTGCCACGTTTTAGCAAAGCAACGTTGTGTTCACTTCACAATACTTGCGGGATGTGAAGATAGAATATAAGATTTGCTGCTCGCTAGGGCCATACGTGTCCGCAGACACAATCTTGGGGGCAAGAAGTACCACTCTTCCTATCCTATAGTAAATGGTTAGGAAGAGTTGTTATTTATAGTTGTTGGGTCGACCGCTAGTGGCGGACTTCTCAATCCTTAAGCCTTAGTTAAATATCCTTAACTCTGGCTAGGTTGGTCAGGTGGTGATATATTTTACTTCTTAGCCCTCATGGTATGGTCATATGGTCTAGTCACATTGTGGTCACGCTCCCGTTGACAGATCATCTAGAGCGCACCAACTACACAGGTCACTACCTTGTTGGTAACTCTAGTAAAGCAGAAGCAGGCTTCGGTGACAGTAATCACAAAGTCAGCTATGCTAACAGGTAAGGAACCAAGATGTCAATCATCTGCACTTGAGGTGTTTCCAAAATCCTTCTATTCTGTCCCTTCCCACCCCCAAGGGTGGGATTCAGCTATATATATATCTGGCAGGTAAGTGTCATGAACAAAATGATATTGTCATGATACAATAAAGTTTGTTCATACTTACCTGACAGATATATAATCAAGTACCCACCCACCTCCCCTCAGGGGACAGTGGTATAAAAAATCTGAATAGAAAATGGGATGGTTCCTGAGGCCCGCCTTCCAGCGGCGGGAATGGGTACTAACCACCTGGCTGACCACTGCGTTTGCCGGGAGTTTTGAAATTCTGTCGGTCGTCAGAGAAATACAGCTATATATATATCTGTCAGGTAAGTATGAACAAACTTTATTATATCATGACAATATCATTTTTTGTAAGTTGAGCCTTTCGTATCTCGGGGTACTACTGTATATATTTACACTTCACTGTCATTGACGCTGCTATACTGTAATATGGTGAAACATGAATGTTGGTTGTAAAGCTTTTCTATGATGTATAGGCTTCATGAGAAAATTATACAGCTTCATTCAAAGTAGTGTATAATGCTATACATGGATCTGTTTTACAAAAACATCTTAACCCAAGGCTTGTTGGAAGTTTTGTTAATGATTTTAGGTGCTTTGGTTTCATCAGTGTCTGATCAGACTTATTGTTGCTCAACTTTACTGATTGATTGAGTTGTGACTATTAAAACTGGTATCCCAATTTACTGATCAAATTAATAGTTATTTAGCATTGTGATTACCATGGTCACTGAGAGACCTATGATGTATTAAACATGGTCTGCTGTCCTTTCAAAAGTGGTTACCTTCCTCTACTCTGATTTCTTTAATTATCTTTTCATTTCATCTAGGTATTGGTTTACTTAAAAGGTTGGTAATGATTGGCCGGATGCGCCATTTTTGAATAACATTATATATTTTGAATAAGAGAAAGTTCCTTATAGTACTATTGTTTATGATCATTTGGTTACAGCACCCAGACATATATTGATACAGCACCAGTAGAAGATTGTGTTGCCATCACCATTAGTGCCATCTCTTTTTACTTTCCCAAAGTATTTCACAAATAGTAGTGATTTTCTTAAATTCCAAATCTTAAGTAGATTTTGGTTAAAAAAGAATTATATATTTTTGGATTAGATTGTAACTTCAGTTGTTATTTAATTTCAGCTAAATAATGTATATTAATGCATTATCTGATTGTTCATACGCGAACAAACTTTCGGTCTTAACAATAGAATAATTTCTAGCGCCCAGCTGGATCCGGTTAAAAAACAGATGAAAGCAAAGAATCTTGTGATATCTGGCAACTCATGCGTAGATTGGGTGAAGGATGGTCGAAGACCATTCACCTATGATCGCGCATCAGTCTTTCTTTTGACCGCTTGGGCGAGAGTCATGTTAACCTCTCTTGTTTTTGGTTTATTAACCGACATAGATATATGTGGGAGGAATATGGAGAAATTTGGGTATACAGTGGATAGTAATTTTTTGTAATACAATGTTATTTGGGCATGTTGCATTCATCCAGTTGTCAACAACCTGGCAAGTGCATCTTTTAGAAAAAAAAAGCACTAACCAAGCTCAATTTTTATTTGTCTCACTGATGGTAAGCCCATCTTTACAGCAATTGTGTTTTTACTGTTTACTTTTGGTATCATTGTGAGCTGTAATTGTTTGCACCAGCCTTGCTCCATTTGAATTTCAATACTACTTAGTTTATTTTTTACAAGGCTGCAACAGCCATATAAAATTATTAGTTTAGTACAGGGCTTCTAGGTTACATAATATTTTTAGGATTGGTATACAATAATAAAAGATGATAAGGTGGGATTCTTTTTGCATTAAACAAATTTCTCAAAATTCTGACAACTGTAATTTTTCCCTTGCAGCAATTCAGCACTCTGCCAAAATTCTCTACTACTGAGTACATACTACTTTGTTTTTCTTTTAATACATATTATTGATAAAATTCTCCAACCAAAGATTTAATTTTGAGCATAATGAATGTAAATCAAGTACTTTTCAATGAAATTCACTGTATTCCACTCATTCTGCCTTCATCATCATTTCTTTGGGTCCATCTGTGTTTTGTTAGTCTGTTATTCATTATCTTATACATTTACTGTATACTTAATGTTGTGGTAATGTTGCACATTTGTTTTGATGTTACTGATAGGTTTACATCTGTTTGTGCATGTTGCTGTGACCAGCATTTACACAACTGGCTTTATATTCACAAGACACATGTAAAAATGTAATGTTATCATTGAGTCATAAGCTCATATGTTGTTAGTTACTAATTATTTTTGTTTCAACTTCCGTTCCTTGTGAGTTTTAAATGACAAAAACTGCTAAGTTAGGAGTGTTCTTTGATACCCCTCAAAGTTAAAGTTATTAATTTCTCTTGATTGTTGTGTAGTTTCATGTACAATATTGTGTAGTGAGTAAGCTAATTATAACAAAATATAATTGGTAATTAACAACAGGTAGTTAATGTTAATGTACCTAATAATGATCATTTGTTCGAGAATGATTACAAGGAAAATAGGCCTATGCTTGCAACACGACGTTTCTTTCCAACCTAATAAAAAAAAAAAAACTTGAAACATTTTTGTAGGAATATTCCCCAAAACGATAATAAGTCTTTCCGTCAATTGGTTTGGTTGCAGAAATGAAATAGGAAAATGGGTCTCCTACCTTCCTTCGCCTTTTACTTATGAGAACCTGCCGTCCCGCTGTGGCAGGATCCCAAGCTTAAATAAACAAGTGGCAAAACCCTCCCCACATTAACCTAATCACTCCAGCTGCCAAACCCACCCTCAGTCACACTTTCTTCTTTACACAACAAAATGCAGCAGGACAATTAACAAAAAAAAAAAAAAAAAACACACAAAACACGTGTACTTACCAACTCCAGATATTCCAGGGCTATCCTGTGCTGTCCGCTGGTTGAGGTTACAGAAATACCAACAACAACACAAAAAATCACATATAACAACAAAACACAAAAACACAACAAAAGACCACTGCACAAACAACATAACAGCACAGGCACAACAACTCTAAGCAAAAAAAAAAAAAAAAACACTAACTTAACAACAACTAAACAACAACAAAACAAAAAACTCAACCAATTTCCAATGCCTTCAAATAACTGTTCCGACACTACTAACTCTCACCAGCTCTCACCAAAGACTGACTCAAAAACACTAACAACACAGAGCTCTAACAATCAACAGCACCAGCAGACACCCCGAACCCACCGACAACCAATTCAGTCATTAACTATCCATACAGCAATTACTCTCTCTCTCTCTCTCTCTCTCTCTCTCTCTCTCTCTCTCTCTCTCTCTCTCTCACACAGACATTGTCAAATGGAACTCCATAACTCCTCCATATTTCCTTCCCTGATACATTTGATAACGTCTCCTTTCACTCACAACACCCACACTAAATAGCCTTCCACAACACCCACGGATGCTCAGATGCAGGTCCCCTGGATCTTGTTTGAGGGCCCTCATACACACTCTCAGTTACACTGCCATCAACTTCTCCCAGATCACTTCCAGTCAGACTACCATTAGTATCTCCCTCACTACCATCCCCCAAAATCCCATTCACTTTCTCATCTACCCCTTCTAACTCTTGTCCAAACATCTCTCGTAACTCTGCCACCAAATCACTTACCTCATTTACACTCCTGCCAAACTCCCTAAGCGACTCATTCATACTGCCAAGTACATCCTTACCACCTGATTCCCTTCCCGGTGAAACTTCACTAAACCTTGACAATTCAAACCCACACATGCTATACGTATCATTCCTCCCCTCAAAGTCGTCTGTATTACACACCTTATCCACCATTTTTACCCTAACACTAACCCCTCTATCATGCAGTTCACGTTTCTCCCTTTCATTTCCTTTCCTTACCTTCTTCCTCTTTCTTCCATACTAAACCAACACCAACTGCCGATCTTCCAGACCTATTTGCTCACTGACACTTGGCTCACATTTATTCACCCTCAACCACTCACTCATCGCATCCTCCCAAACATACTGTCGCATACTAGAGGACCCACCCAACTAAATCCTCTTACCACCTAGTTTCCCGAATTCCCAACTTGACTCATCCTCTTTCGCCTACACACACTCGCCACGTGACCTTCCATTCCACATTCAACACACTTCGCACGCTGTTCTTTACACATCCTAGCATAAATGGCCATTCGTCCCCCACAGTTTGCCGGCAAACTATGTTCATACAGGTACCCCGACATCCACTAGCGATGTGCCCTGCCTGTCCACATCTATAACATTTAATATCCCTATGTTTCTTACACTCACTCACCAAATGCCCTCTTTGCCCACACCCAAAGCATGCTCCTAACGCCCATCGACATTCATTCTTCCTGTGTCCTGGCTTACCACATCTATAACACTGCTGCTGCTCTCGCTCACAACTAACTGAACTTGCTCTTCCAACACTCGCACTCCTATCTCTTTTTGGGCTCACTACACTCACGTTACTTGCCCTAATGCTCCTATCTACCACTCGCTCTCCCATTCGCCTCGGCCCTTCCAAAACTGTCTCCCTATAACTTCTAAATTGTTCCGATACGGCATACAAACCTTCGGTCGTTTTACAATAGGAAGGTTACTAGCGGCAGCTGGATAGGTCGTAAGCTTTCGAACAAGGGGTTCGGTAGTTAACTGCTTGTCCGACAGGCGCGCGCTCGCGACTGGGAGGTAAACAATCACTTTTGCTTTCGGCCTGCTGGCGTGTAGACGTGTGTATCATCGCTCTCTGCCCGCTTCATCGTCGTTGCTTTCGCATGGTTGTGTTTTTATTTTTCTATTTATCTAGTGAAACTGAATTGTAAGTACAATCATTTCATCTTTATTTCCATTGAATTCAATTGTGAATTAAAGGATCTTGGTTTCTCCACGCCCTCCGATTACCCGAGTGCCGAATTGATTTTTCCCAGAAATGATCCTCGTATTGTGTATGCTCGGTGCCGAGGGCGGGAGAGTGCTCGCTCCGAGCTTATATTTTGGTTGGAAATGTGTAGATGAAAATCGTAAGTAAGTACCCTTTTCATTTATTTTTTTTTTAACCTGTATCCTTGTTGCCGAGCGAATGCGCTCGGCACGAAAACTTATTCTGTATGGAAGTGGAATTGCAAGTACAGTATTCTTTTTCATATATTTATTTTGATTGTAGCAATACTCATTTTGGATCAGTTTCCGCTCTTACCCGGAAATTGATTTTTTCCCCTTTTTATTTGAATGAAGTGAAACCGCAAGTGCAGTATTCTTTTTCATTTTCATATTTTTTTGAGATTGCATTATTTACTTGGATCAATGTTTCCGCTCTTACCCGGGAATTGATCCTTCCCCTTTTTATTTTGTATGAAGTGAAATCGCAAGCGCAGTATTCTTTTTCATTTTCATATATATTTTGATTGCATCAATTCATTATGGATCAAGGTTTCCGTTCATAATCGGGAATGGATCCTTTTACCCTTGCGCTCGGTACTGAGGGCGCAAATGCGCTCGATCCAAGCCCTTATTCATTGTGAAGTGAATCATAATGCAAGATTCTTTTTCATTTTATTCCTTTTATTATTGATTGCATCAATATTTATTTTGGTTCAAGTTCCGCTCAGTCAGGGAATTGATCCTTATGCCCTTGCATTCGGTGCCGAGGGCACGATTGCTCTCGGGCTCTTATTATTATTGTTGGGTACATGGGTGCTGTGCGGGGGTGGGGAACGAGAATCCCCCCCCCCCCCCCCCCGCTCAGCTCCCACAGATGGCCCTTCCCCTTCGGGGGGGGGGGGGGGGGGGGGGGAGGTTATTTGGGTTCTTCTCCTTGCCCGATCCGTCGAGCGCGGGGGAGGGCGCTCGGTGCCCGATGTACAATTGTATTCGGGGTCTTCCGCTCGTTCGGTGTGGGGCTCACCCCCCCCCCCCCCCGCGCGTGGGGACTTCCCCCCCCCACTAATCACTACTACTGTTATTTCCACAGGTGCTACTGCCACGAGGGTGGACCTTGGTGAGGTATGGGCGTCCTTCGATTTGCAGGGCGTGCCTAGTGTCCAGGGGCTGCGGTTCTATGTCTGGGCCTGCTGCGGTCACCCATGG
Source organism: Macrobrachium nipponense (assembly GCF_015104395.2). NCBI lineage: Eukaryota > Metazoa > Arthropoda > Malacostraca > Decapoda > Palaemonidae > Macrobrachium > Macrobrachium nipponense. Next base: position 133,127,838 of record NC_061108.1, read on the forward strand.
AGTGGTGACCACGACAACGATATCGACTCCAGGTGACGACGTCCCTCCTCACCTGGTGTACTCGCCTCACGTGGTAACAGTCTTGCCTACAGCCGCTGTGAAGTGCCGTTCGCCGTACCGAGAGGGGGGCGTGCCGCCGCCGCTCGTGGTTGCCGCGCTGCCGCGACCACACTTCCGCTGCCCTAGAGCTCGCCCCTGGACCTGCTGCCGGTACCAGGATGTTGCTGGCTGCTGCTCCACCTCCTGTGTTTCCGGTGCTGCCTACCGTTTTCTGTGCTGACTGTCCATGCAGTTGCTGCTGCGGCTGTCCCTGCCGATGCTGCGCTGGCTGTCCCTGCCGTTGCTGCGCTGGCTGTCCCTGCCGATGCTGTGCTGGCTGTGCCTGCTGTTTCTGAGATGCCCATACCTGCTGACGTCGTCCCTGTTCGTGGTGGTACTACCCCAGACTTTGGTCTGTCTGTACAGGTGCATCCGGGCCCTGTGGCTTCGGCTACAGCAGCCCCGGCTCCGCCCTGGATGGCAGATCTTACGTCTGTCCTGAGGAAGCTGACGAAGAAGAGGAGGAAGGTGTCGTCGTCGTCGTCGTCTTCATCTTCTTCATCGTCATCGGCTGCCGCCTCTTCCCCTTTGACTTCTAAGGCTTCACAGCCGAGGAAGAAGAAGGTTGCCTCCTCCCTCCTAAGAAGTCTCCCTCGGGAGCTTCTTGGGACCCGTCTCACCTCGGTGGGACGGGAGGGTTCCTTCCGCTGGTCCTCCTGCTCCTTCGGGACTGGGGCCCGTCTCTTCTTCCGCAAGGAAGAAGACTACGGGGACCAGAGGGGTACCGGCTAACACCGGTACTTCCTCGCCTGGTGTCAGTGGTTCTGCCACTGCATCAGGGTCCGTCTCGGCCTCTCGTTCGCGGGAGGTACCAAGTGTACGGTCGCTGGTGCCAGGAACCAGACCTCTGAGCCCACTCAGCGTCAGGTTCACGGCACGGAGCGGAAGACTGGTGACAGCCGCTCACGCGACTCTCACCAGACCAGCTCTCACTCTCGCGGCGACCAGCTGGCTACCCGGGCTGACGTGACGGTCCACGACCGGCCACGGGCTGAGGCTGGGAAGAGGTCCCCCCGTTCGCCGGTGCCAGCCACGGCTGGAACCAGCGACGTGACGTGCCGTGAGGACAAGCACTGGTCTCACCGTGACAGTGGAGCCTGCAGGTCGCCTGACCGTCGCTCTCACAGAGAGCGATCGGGTACTGTAACCAGCACCAGCTCTTCTGACACTCGAGACCGGGGCCGCTGTGCTCAGTCCAGCCGTTCTCCACAGCGAGACGGTTCGATCAGGCCTGCAGCTCGATCGCCACCGCGGGTTGACGATCGCCTGCAGCCCTCCAAGCCTGCTGGTTCTGCCAGCGAGCGAGGAGGGAGCGTCAGGTCTGCCTCTCCCATACCTTCAACCTCCTCGGGTTACACCGGGAGGAGCGAGGTATTGAGGAGTGATCGTGAGGGGTGCGCCCCTCATGATCCCACCACGACGCCCTACGTGCCAGGCACGGTTCTTGGACCGGCCAGGACGTATGCGCAAGTGGCTGGAGGAGACCGAGAGGGCTGTCGCTGTTCCCCCTTCTTAGGAGGAAGGTTCTCGGAATATGCTCTTGTTCGAAGGACTTAACGGTCCTACTCTGCAAGATGCTGTGACTTCCGAGGTCCAGAGGAACTTTGCCGAGGTTATGGCGCTGATTCGTCAGCACAACGACCTCGGGGAAGGATCGCCGCTCCCACCAGCAGAGCCACGTCTCGGCTCGAGTCGTTTTGGGGCCCGAGAGGGAACCCAAATCGACGGTGGGTCTGCCGCGATCGGAGCTTGCCGACTGTGTTGAACCAGGCAGTCTCTCGTCTCCGGACAAGAAGGCTCTCTCAGTTCTGGCCGGTCGAACAAGCTACTTCCACCTCCTCTACTGAGACAGAGGCGTTTCTACGTGTCTTCGGACACAGTATTTGAATACCCCTTCGGTCCTCCTGAGAGGTTTCGACCTCGACGAGGACTGGAATGAGTCGGAGGACGGTATCGGCTCTCTCCTGTCAGGTGTCGATCAGCCCCACCCAGACGACGTTCACAGTGGCGGCAGACCCTTACCTACAGTATGAGTTCGTAACCCTCCTCGGGAAAACGTTTTCTCCTGACGATACGTTTTCCCAGGCTCTGAGAGGCCATCGCTGTATGGCGATGGCTGCTCCTTTTCTTCTCCAACTGCTAGTTCTGCTGGGAAGGCGAGCCAGTAACCAATTCCTCCCCCATTCCCTCTCTCCTTACGGCTACGAGGGAAAGGGGAGGGATCCTACAGAGATTTCTCTGTAAGATCCCACGTTAGGGACTGCGCTACCGGGGGGACCTTCGGGTCCTACCTGACGTAAGCCCCGGTCGTTGAGGAGGGATCCTGCCCCTTTCTCGATTTCTACGGGAATCGAGAGGACCACCAGCTGATATCGTTTGACGAATTCGGTGGGGGTTTCGCAGAGTGCTTAGAATTCTACGGAATTTCTAGCGCACTCAGAGTGTTCGAGTTTTTTACGATCTCCAAACACTTAGGCGAGACCACGGTCCAAAGTGAGCGAGAATCCCCGATAATTGTTACACGATAATCGGGAACCTCGCTTATGCTCGAATTCCTGTAATTTCTAGCATTTGGAAGAAGACTGCTGCTGAAAGAAGAGTATCTCACAGTAGGCGATTAACCTGGAATAGAGAAGAACGGACGAGAACTTCCAGTTTGGCTTGAACTATCGTCTTCGGTATTCTGTTCACCATTGAAGCTTTCCTTTGGGAAAGACTTCTCCTTCACTCTCTTGACTTATTGCTACTCATTAGGGTCAAACAAGCAACAACATATAATGACTTCAGTCAATTACAGAAATTACTAATTACCAGATTCGTTTAAGAGAACTCAAGACCCTTTCTCTACATAAAGAATTCATTGCGTTGTGTTACAGACATGAAAGGACATATATACTATATTCTATTGTGTTTTGCCCCCGAATTATTACTTACTAGTTTAACATGAAGTTGTTGCCGAGTTCGGATTACAATAGGCACGGGTAAACCACGATACCACTAATATATATTCAATCTTACCCAGTCACGGAATCCCACGCACAGATATGCATATCCCACCGTACGCGATTTATCCCAGTCAAGGCAAATTAAATAATATACAGATAATACTCATCCAAACTTCGGTTGATTAATCCATCCACTTCAATAAATGCTGGGAAGGAACGACATCGTTAATCGAAGTGAAATCCTTTTCACTCTGATTAAGTTCTCCTGTTACCAACCTACTCTACCAGTACCAATGTTGAGAAACGACTGACTTCATACCCTTTGCTCACTTCTGTGTCGAAAATAATATGTTCGCTCTCTCACCCAAACACACGACTTCGGCCTCGTTCGCTCACGACAAAATTAACAACAAAACGAACGAAGCCACCAAACCAACACGAACCGAACGAAACTATCAAACAACTTACATCGCATTGTTAACCAATTATACAAACCATTCACAAGACAATATTCCTTGGTAACAACGCTTATTACAATTAAATATAAATAAAACAAAAATTCAATTTAATACACAACCTGCACATTTCCACTTAACGCTATGTAATATAAAGGAACATTTTCCATATACAGCATGAACATAGATATTCAATAAAAATTGATTTTCCATGTCGTTATTGTAAGTAACGACATATTCCCCGCCACCAAAAGTCTATATACTATTTACAACAGTCCCTTTTGAATCAAATCTTTTCTAGTTTCTGCAGCCACCCGAGCAGCCTTCCTGGATGGTCGGGTACTCACTTCAGGAATTTTGGCAGGATCAGGAGCTCAACTTCTTGCCACAACTCTAACGGGTAGCAATTTCACAATGGGACGCATGATCTGACCATGGGAGGTTTTGAGGGTAGCTACTCTAACTACATTGTCAGACCCCGCCCACATGCACCTGAATCACCTGACCCAACTTCCATTTGTTTCTTGGCCCTTCATCATGTACGAGGACGACATCTCCTATTTTGGGCCAAGAATTTAGTTGGACTCCAATTCGATGAGTCTCTCTTAAAGAAAATCAAATATTCATGTTCCCATCTTTTCCATAATTGATCACACAATTTGGATATGTAAAGGAATCTCTTTTCTACATTTTCTGTTTTACTATACAATGGATCTTCAGATACCTCCTCCCACTTAATTGTTTCCTTGGGAAAGGATCTTAATTTTCTACCCAAAGATCAGATGATTAGGTGTTAAAATCTCCTTCTGATCAAGGTCCCCGATGTGTAGCTTACGTGGCCTGTCATTTATGATAGATTCCAATTCCACCAAAATGCAGGATAATTCATCATAACTGAGAAGAGCTCGACCAGACTACCTTCTTCATACAGTTCTTCAATAATCCGATCAATCTCTCCCAGATTGCACCAAACCAAGGTGCTCTTGCTGTATAAATTTCCACTTACACTCGATGTTCTCCAGATGGTTTTGAAAAAGGGGGCTATCTGCCATCGTTTTCAGATATTCAGATGCTGCTACGAAAGTAGTGGCGTTGTCACTCAACATTAGTGAAGGAAAGCCTTTACGGCTGCTAAACTTCCGGAAGGCCATGAGGAATGAGTCAGCGGACTGATTTCTGACTACTTCCAGATGTATACCCCTAGTGATCGGGCATGTGAATAGTATGATATAAACCTTCTCCGGATTTTGCTTCCCTTCTTTTATCCATAAAGCACCGGTGTAATCCACCCCGTAACGCTGAAAGGTTGTTTCCGTTGTACCCGGAATTCCGGCAATGGGGGTACTATATTAGTTCTATATGGTTTTCCTTGAACTTTTTTCTTATCAGATCACACAATGATGTAACACGCTCTTGACTAGTTGTCGCAGCTGTGGAATCCAGAACTCCTGTCTTACACTAGCTACAGTAGTGTTCACCCCCATGTGTGCTTGCATCACATGATGTCGTCTTATTATTAACTTACTCAGAACACAACCCTTTGGCAGTAAAGTAGGAAATTTGACTGCCTCTACATCTCATTACATTATTATCCAAAAACAAATTCAACTGGCGAATTAATGTCAATTTTGGGTTTGTTTCCTCCCTCTTTAGGGCTTTATATTCTTCTGGAAAGTACTCTCTCTGCACGAGAACAACTTGTTTTGATCTTCATTCCTGCAACTCTTCCAGAAGTCAAACCACCAGTTTTTCTGTCATTGGTTGATAGTTTGCAATTCTTTATAAATCGCATTATCCAAGCTATGGTCTTAAAGACCTTGTCAGCTCTGCTGAATCTTTCCCAATCCAGCAGGCGTGTTGCATCTATGTCCCCTACAACATTGACCACAATGTCCTGTTCACCCTGCATGTGTGTACACCCCACCCATGACCTATCAATTGGCAGTGTGTGATTTTTTAACCAAGGGGGTCCCTCCCACCAAAAGGAGTTTTTTGCTAACACCTTAAAAAAAAGTCCTCTTTCCCCGTGTCAACCAATCACTGGGATTTTCAGAAGAGGGTACGTAAGACAGGACTGACCCCGGAATCAGAGAGTTAATCTCAATTACTCTGTTTCTCACAAACACAGGCAGAACATTACTGGACACAATCCAGCTAAGGGCGACTTTACTGTCTGACCAGACATATAATTGTTTAAACTCCTTCTCATCAAAGGAGTCAATAATAAATTTGGCCATTCTTGCTCCTAGCAACAATGCCATTAGTTCCAATTTCGGAATAGTCAATTCCTTGATGGGCGCCACTCTACCCTTTGCCATAATTATATTAGAGCTTTCACCATTTGCTCTATAGGCTACACAACCATATGAAGTTTTCGCTAGCATCGCAGAATATGTGCAAGGTATCACCAGTTCCCAGGCTAGCACTCCTAGAAAAGATATTTCAATACACTTCTCTAAGTCCTTGCGTAATTCACTCCATTCCTCTTGTAGCGGGTTGGCAAGTTGTTCGTCCCAATCCAGATGTTGCTTCCACAATTTCTGCAAAAATATCCTTGCTTTCATAGTAACAGGGAGAAGCAATCCCAATGGATCGTATATTTGGGCAATGGTACTGAGAATCTCTCGCTTTGTTTGACTCGATCTATTAATACGAGTTGGATTTATAGTTAAGACGTCTTTAATTATATCCCAATTCAATCTCAATACTTTATGAATTTGTTTTTGTTTGGCTTCATTGATAAGCAGCAGCAATAGTTTGTATAGACTCGCTATTGCTAACCCACTCCTTCAATATAAGTGAGCCTGAGCAAAAATTTTGTTGGCATTAAAGAATAAATCCATCAACTCAGATTCACTATTAGCCGTAAATTGTAAATTATCTACATACAAACCCCTCTTCAATCTTTCCACTACATTCACTGTATTGGACCGGGGTAACCACGAGACCACAGTGGACAAGTGATGCTTGATGGTTGCAGTTTAGAAGAAAAGGGTGAACATGTAGCTCCAAATAATACTACTCTAAATCTGTATACTATTAATTTACTATTGGGATCTGTTGGATTTTCCAACACAAAAACGCGTATAATTGCGATCTTCTTCACGCAACTGTACCATTAAAAATCCTTCTCAATATCACCAATACAAGCAAAGGTGTTAGTTCTAAATTGCAGCAGGACTCTGAGTAGATCAGCCGTTAGTGGTCCAGTCGCATAGACAATCATTCAGACTTAATCCATTTTTACCTTGTTTTGATGAGCAATCAAACACTATTCTTATTGGGAATGTAGTGGCACTGTCTTTAAGCACTCCATGATGTTGCCAAGTAATGGACAATCCACATCAGATTTATTATAGATCACCTTCTCAATGAATCCTCTATCTTCTTGCTCTTGCAAGATTTTCTGATAATGATCCAAGTAATCCACTCCTTCTGAAACTTGATGGTCTGCTGTTGAAGTCCCTGCTCATGGCTAAACCAAAATTTGTCTTCAATCTGAATCTATTGGTTCTCCACGGCAACGCCACAACATACTGTTTATCAATTTCAGAATATGTTATAGTGCTCTCAAAGTCCTTTAAGACCCTCTGGTCTTGTTCTCGCAACTCACTGCAATCTATTCCCAATCTGTCCAAACTCCACAATGCGTCCAGATCAGTCTTGGGATTTTCATTATGAGTAGCTTCAATTTCTTCAGTTTGTACAGCTAGCTTCAAAATTGTCACATGTCTCCCTAAGTGGGGAAGCACTGCATGTGCCTGTCACCACATAACCGAATATGGTCGCAGCAATATTAAGTTTCTAACCCCTTTTTGAACCCTGGATGCAAAATATTGTAAACATTATCAACCCCTATTAACAATTCAATAGTTGATTGATTCTCAACATGGCAAATCAAAATCTTTATCAGCCAAGTATGATCTTTTCAGTTTTACTAAAGACTTCAACACTTCTCTTAAACGTTCAAATTTCTTCGCATATTCTGGCAGCTCATCCACCACTATGCAGTCCATTATTATCACTTATCTTTATGCGGTATGGCTACGCTTATCATCTCGTATTCATGAACAGTTTACTAGTTAGATAACCTCTCAAGGCTATCTTTTCAACTCCTTTGGACCTATATTGCAGTCTCTCTAGAGCTGATCTTTTTTAATGAACGTTTCTCTCGGCACAAGTATCCAAGCAGACTCTAAGTCGTACCATGCGACCTTTCTTCCCTTTCAGGGGAATTGTTGCTGTTGGCAATATGGATTGCTTACCTGACTTATTTGGTTTGTCCTGCTCATTTACTGATAGCGTTCCCCACTTGTACACCACTTTGTTTATCTTGCTTTGCTTTCCGTTTGGTCCTTATCACACAAGATGCGATGATGTCTCATCTTACAATCATTAATGCAACTTGGTTTGTCACAGTCCACACTAAAATGCTTCTTAGAACACCCACACAAAACAATAACTGTAAAGGCTCTAATGCGATTCAACTTTTCATCTCTGGTTGCGTAAGTTTTGCACTGTGTCCACCAATGTTCTTTATCACAAAGAGAGCACATCTTTTGGGATTGCTGATAACTGGACTTTTTTACATTTCTCCCTTGGTTTTTTTGTCTAACAGCTTGGGATTGATTACTGTGAATGTTGATATTGACGACAGGTTTTCAGTTTTATTCACATCAGTTGAAACACAAAGGTTCTTAGATTGCAAATTTCCTCTTCTAGTATTTTTTAAAGGTGTCTAATACCAACCAATCGTCTCCACACCTACGCTTCACTGTCTCACTGAGCCTTTGAGGCAATTTGGTATAGAGCAAAATAGTATATAAAGCTCATTTAATTCCAGCTTTTCACTTTCAAGCGATCTTATTGAGCATTCAAAATTAGCTCTGAAAGTTTGCAACGATTCAGAATTGGCAGCAGGAGACTCCATTTCTAGCAATCTTCTCACCAGAACATGCTTAATCTCATCTCTCTTTCCATAAGTAGATAGGAGAAGAGCTACAGCTTGTGGATAATTGGCAGCCTCAAATTTAAATCCCGAGATTAATTTCGAAGCTTCTCCTGTGAGCAAACTTCGTAAATATGAAAACTTCTGAATTGGTTCCAAGTCTTTCCGCTGATGTACTGACACATGGTATAGTTCCCAGAAGGAATTCCATTCTAATATATCTCCAGAGTAATGTGGAAGATCCAGTTTGGGCAATCTAACACTGGCTGTAGGTAGTGGCGGTGGTTGTGTTAGCGGATTTAGTAACTTCAAACTGTCAGTAATAGCAGCTATTGAGTCTGCCGATATGTGTACGACGTTCTCTTGCATATTCAGCTTGATTTATCATTTCATCAGACATTTCTTCTTCTTTAACTGAATCCAAAATTTGTTCATCCAAAACAAGAACTTTGTTCAAATTATCTAAAAGAGAATCCCTAAGGGAAGTTATAGCATCAATATCAGTTGAATCGATCACTTCGGTCATCTTCCCAATAAAACGTGTGATAACGGATTTATAACCGCCACGTCTACGCGTCAACGACTCCATCGTGACAGACCAAACTCAGAAAATACAAATACAATATAATATTCAAATTTTCAATAATTAATAAATATGCATCCAACTATAATAACTGGGTTCAAAAGTTTAAATTAGCAAATTTTCACAAAAGTGATTCATAACCCAATAATTTTCTCCCAAATTAAACAATCAAATGAAAAGGAGAATTTTATTATACGTGCGTAGTGGAATGTGCAGGCCCTGTCCCATACTTAACCCAGCCCTAAATCTGAAGGGGAAGGACGGGGTAACCACGATCCTACTCACCTTCTACCACCCTTTACTTTTCACATATTTGTTTGACTCAACGCAAATACGTTGAGCCAACGCCCTGTAACTTTTATGATGAAAATGAATCCCATCTCTTGCTAAAATCACATTCTGATAATAAAGTAGGGATCACCCTAACTCTTGTATCTCGCTTTAATTTTTTTTTTTTAAATAGTTTTTTCTTTTTGATAGTTTTCCGGCAGAGGTTCTAGATGGTGTTTTACGTATCCTATTAACATAACAAAAACCTCTGAATTATTGACTGTACGTAGACTTTCTACCAATCCTAGAATATTTTTGTGAACACTATTCACCAGGTTAGGGTTATCTCCTGGTACATCTAAGTCTTGCTACCTATGAACCAAAGATAGTGATACTAGGCCCATAGGTAGTAAGTTCGGTTATCAGGCCAGGTGTCATAAGGTTGGTTGTAACAACCCCTGGTCTACCAAATGTCTTAATATTCTAAGGGTTCCAATAATGCCGATCTACCACTATTAAAACAATTCTCCATATGGGTGACATGAGAATGTCCCACAATAGCTACTTTACGATTCATTATTAAATTGTTAAGAGAGATATAATAATTCTAACAAGAGAAAATTTACATTAATTCAAAGTAAGGGAAAATAACAAAACCAAATTTAAGGCTTAAGGCAAGCAGGACAAGGCCTTACTAATTTAGTTAAAACTTCATATTCAAAACTGTTTTAATCAAACCTGAATACCCTCTTACTACAAATGGCGCGAAAAAAAAAAATAAAAGTAAATTTAATGTTCCTTGCGGCACCTCAAAATGAGAAAAGGAAACGGGTTAACCACGTCTGGTTATGTAGTCATGATACCGCATACTAATTTAAAGAACGCGCAAAAACAAAATGAGACAACAAGGTTATGGAGGGCAGGCATTATCCAGCAAAACATCCAACAACAACATAGTTAATAGCAAGAAAACACTGCATAAATGTCCTACAGAATAACCAACGGTACTAATCGTACAACACGTGACTAAACCAAAGAATTATTATATGATCGGCGTTCAAAACTAAGAAATTATCGAAAAATCTCACAAATTTCACATAAACCTGGTTAACACGGCAACATATTTCTGAGGACGTATACTAAAGATTCAAACACAACTGGCTTACGACATCATATATACCGCGGACAAGTACTACAAACTTCTACCAACTTAGCTCACAACACCATATACCGACATACTGGTCACGGCAACCAAATATTGTCTCATTAGGGTCAAACAAGCAACACCAAATATAACTACCGACTATCTGGTCACGGCACCATTTCACTCATAAACAAGCAACAACATATAATTGACTTCAGTCAATTACAGAAATTACTAATTACCAAGTTCGTTTAAGAGAACTCAAGACCCTTTCTCTACATAAAGAATTCATTGCGTTGTGTTACAGACATGAAAGGACTATATACTATATTCTATTGTGTTTTGCCCCCGAATTATTACTTACTAGTTTAACATGAAGTTGTTGCCGAGTTCGGATTACAATAGGCACGGGTAAACCACGATACCACTAATATATATTCAATCTTACCCAGTCACGGAATCCCACGCACAGATATGCATATCCCTAGCGATTTATCCCAGTCAAGGCAAATTAAATAATATATCAGATAATACTCATCCAAACTTCGGTTGATTAATCCATCCACTTCAATAAATGCTGGGAAGGAACGACATCGTTAATCGAAGTGAAATCCTTTTCACTCTGATTAAGTCTCCTGTTACCACCTACTCTACCAGTACCAATGTTGAGAAACACTGACTTCATAACCCTTTGCTCCCATTCGTGTCGAAAATAATATGTTCGCTCTCTCCCAAACACACACGACTTTTCGGCCTCGTTCGCTCACGACAAAATTAACAACAACGCACGAAGCCACCAAACCAACACGAACCGAACGAAACTATCAAACAACTTACATCGCATTGTTAACCAATTATACAAACCATTCACAAGACAATATTCCTTGGTAACAACGCTTATTACAATTAAATATAAATAAAACATTCATTTGTACACAACCTGCACATTTCCACTTAACGCTATGTAATATAAAGGAACATTTTCCATATACAGCATGAACATAGATATTCAATAAAAATTGATTTTCCATGTCGTTATTGTAAGTAACGACATGACTAGAGAACGAAGGCGGTCGATCTCCAATCCTTATTCTCATTCCTCGAGGGGAAAAGAATTTAGGATGGAGGTTGTTGTACAGAACCTACAAATATACTACGTATATTACCCTCGCGACATGATTCTTTTAACAGTTGAATTGTCCGGGGGGTAGGCGCATACCGTAGTTAACTGTACGGTTTGTGACCGAGACGAATTGTATCTTAATTGAACTGCAACTCGGGGTTGCCTGCAACCTCCCAGCAGTTATCAGTTTCGATTTTAGATACTTGGTATTGTCACGACAACACCAAATCAGCTTTGTATTACCGAAATCCGTTTCGTTTAAATATAATTGCTCGAGCGTATTCTTTATGCTCGATGGTTCTAGCCGAACGCATTCCTTCGTGGAATAATGGATTACCTGGCAACTCAGGATGACGAGTCACCGAGAGCTACTGCGTATTGAACTGCCTGATAGCAGCTCAGTATCAGCTAGGTCTCCGAGATGCACGGTCGGTTACGTCTCTCTCTCTCCCCTGGTTCGATTGACTACCGAACCGTATCTCTACCCAACAATCATGGACTTAGGTCTCTGATTAACGGGGATTCTCGCAATAATGAAGGACCATCTACTGCTGTGACGCTCGATTTCATCGCCTTCGACATTGCGATAATTTTCAACAGAGATATCTCTTGGACTCTTTCATCTTTCTGTTTACCGCACGGTAACAGAAGTCTGTACTAGTCTCCCGCTGCATCGCACCGCGATAATGCGAATGATTTTTGCAGACATCTGAGTTTGTCTTCAAAATATCTCGTATTCGCAGGTGTGCAATTATGCATTGTTCGCCCCGAATTAACAGATGTGTCAGAAGACATCGCCTACTCTCCGACCTGACAGCTCTACTTCCAAATGTTCAGCCCATGAGAAGCAGTTCTTCAGGCAGTATTTCTCTGTGTCTTCATTACTGAAAAGCGCTCCGCTTTCATTGCAACTACGATCCTCACCGGACAGCAATGAATAGCGGTTAGCGTTCTCAGTCTTTGTAGCACAGGTTCAGAATCTTGAGAATCCTTCTCTCGATTCAGCTGTGAAGACGTAGGCTGTACACCTTCGTCTTCAACGAAACATAGTGTTGTTTCTCCTTAGCTGAGAGTCAACTATACTATGAGATCTTGCCATCAGGGACCTCGGTCTCTAGAAGGCAATTGACTTTCGCCTGTTGGGCACATGCCTTAAGAGAATCATCACCTCGCCGTCTGGCATCGGGTGCTTGGACAACTTGCCTCCTACCGAACGCAGTCAGTCGGCAGCTGTCAGAGCGCCCAAGTCAGTTACGAACTTCGCTGTGGACTTAGTTCGGTTGTTCCATAACAGTCTTTTCTTCGTCCTCAAGGCGCTGTCACAGTACCCATACCATCGACACCCACCATTGAGTGTCGGTGTCCTATCCACTACCGAGAAGAAGAACTTCACTGCATGGGGATAGGAGAATGTGAGACACTTCGCTGCAGACGGATAGACCAGTATGGGTACAGGACATCACCGAAGTCGAGAAGAGGGATAGGTCTCATACCGACCATTCCCTTCTTTTCCTCTGAGGTAATTGCATGACTTTTCCTACGACCATTCCCTTCTTTTCCTCTGAGGTAATTGCATGACTTTTCCTGCGAAGTCAAGCATCCAGGGGATGGGGATTCGTGACGCTCAATTTCGTACCGAACTTCGTAGCGAAGACTCAGAACCCTTCGGTTCCTGACGATCGGTTAGAGTCCTTCACAATCCCCTCCCTAATGGACTTCACCGCCTTCGATGCGAAGGAGATGCTGCTTTGTCCTGTGAAAGCGCGACCGCGCTTTCTGAAGAAACTCGACATCCCAGGCTGAGTGTTGAAGACTCTCGTCAGCACCAAGATGACCTAGAAGTACTCTCCCTCGAGTTACACACAATCTTCTCCCTGGGGCAGGTACTGAAGGCAGGGGTCTGGTACAAACCAGACCACTGGCACCACCTCCTACCTTTTGGATATTTGCCCACAGGTCCTTGGATCGTTTTTCCGTTGGGACCCGTGGTGCTGCTCAACACGTTGTGTAGTAACCAGACCCTAGCATCGAGTCCTGGTGTGACTGTAAGAATAGATAAGTGAATGAGAGAGTGACTGGCTTCTTTTCCTATCTTTTTCTCCCCCTCTACCTGTGGGTAGAGGGATACGGTCATCACCTTGCTGGATAAGGACGAGATGCAGGTGAGCTACTCGACAGAGCCCCATCCTATCCCTTTCACTAGGGATGGGAGCGAATATCCACCACTTCCTCCTACAAGGGGGGGGAAGTGGATGCCAACAAGAGACAAACCATAACTTTATGTTGCCTCTTGCAAATAGGAACTTGTTCTTGCTTGCTGGTACGAAGAGATACGCTGGCCTCTCTCTTAGTACTTGGTCCAGAGGTCTGACCATTGATCCTGCGGTGCACACCCCGATCAATCGGACAGAGGCTTGGATCCCTCCCTCGCTCTTACGACAGGGAGGCATTCCAAGGTTGGGCGAACACCAGTCTTGTTCACAAAAGACTCAGATTCCTCCCACCAAGAATGAGTCTCCTATTGTAAAAGGACCGAAGGTTTGTATGCCGTGTCGGAACAAATGACAATTTGTCCAAAATTGCATTTTTCCTAACTATACAAACCTGAGGTCCTTTTACACATAGTCCCACCTCATGCCACCCCTCACTCTGCAGTTTTTGCTTGGGCCAAAAGCAAAAGTGATTGTTTACCTCCCAGTCGCGAGCGCGCGCCTGTCGGACAAGCAGTTAACTACCGAACCCCTTGTTCGAAAGCTTACGACCTATCCAGCTGCCGCTAGTAACCTTCCTATTGTAAAAGGACCTCAGGTTTGTATAGTTAGGAAAAATGCAATTTTGGACAAATTGTCATCTCTGGTACATCCTGAGCTACTTCAGTCCTAACACTAACACTTCTTCTCTCTTTCATACACCTATCTAACTCGTAATCCTCTACTATTTCTAAAATGTCGTTCCATGTTAACCTTTCATTCGTCCATCGCATTTTCTCCTTACGTTTCAGATTCATAAACTCATATACACTCTGGTACAGTTGCCAACAACTTTTGCACTAACTCCTTACACTCATTTATCCCTTCGTCCCCAAACATTTTCCTAGCTAATGTTTCTAACCTACAGACATACATCGACAACGACTCTCCAACATTCATTCTTGCCTCTTCAAAATCTTGCTTTCTCCTATATCTAACGCTACTCTTTATCCTCTTTGCTTGTTCTACAATCCTAGCTTTCACACACTCATACGGCACATTCCCTACACTCATCATTACCCCATACATACTCAACAAAAATCCTGTCAAAAAGCTACCTAACTCTCTTGCCCAGACTCTTGTTATCCCCATACTTTGCCTCACAATACCTCTCATATTCCTCAAAAAAGTCCCCTATGTCCCTACTACCATATTCCTCGTATTGTGCACATCGGGGTACCTCTCTCATATATACAGCCTTTCGTACTTCTCGCTCACTCTCACTCTCACTTCCGCTATTTCCATTCTGACCCCTCTTTCCCTCTTCCGAATACAGCGAATCCACTTCCATACTCACATTCATACCCCTGACTACGCTCTTCTTATCCTTCTTCTTTCTACCTGTTTCCACTCACCGCTATCCAAATCACTCTCAGCCCTTTCCCCAATGTATTTTGTCCTAGTCTCATCCTGTCCATCACCCTTACTAACCTTCTTTCCCTTAGTCTTCTTCTTTTCCTCAGCCACTTTCTTATTCTTGTCCTCAGGTTTATCCTTATCCTGTCTCTTCCCCTTCTTTCTCTTACCTATCACAACCAAATCACCTTCGTCACTCGTCCCCATCCACTCTGACTTTCGCTTCCTTTACCACTCCTGGCCCGTCACAAGACCCAGTAGGCCTACCTCCTACAGCTCCCTCTCCCATGAATCCCTTCATTATTTCCTGCATCATTTCTTGCACTGCATTCATCATTACCCCCAATTTTTCATCCATTTTCTCAACCATTCTCTCTTCCGCTCCTTTCACCTCTTCTTTCATTTCCACTTTTGCACTCCTTAGCATTCCTCTCATTTCCTCAAACTCCCTCTTCTGCTCCTCACACTCTACCCTCAACCTCTCATTCTCCACTTCTAACCTTCCCTTAGCTTCCCTCGCCAACCTCCGCTCCTCTTTCAGCCTTTCTTATCTCCTTCAACCCTTCCATCCTCGCTTTCTCCACCAATCAAACAACTCTCTACCCCAATTGCCCTGCAGCTGCTGCACCAACAGTCCCTGTTCGGGCGCCAAAAAATAATGTGGCGGGATCACAATCTCAAAAACAAGCTGCAGAATCCCCCCCACATATACCTAATCACTCCAGCTGCCAAACCCACTTTCAGTCACACTTTCTTCTTTACACAACAAAATACACGCAGGACAATTGGCAAAAAACAAGAAACACACAAAAAACAAAAAACACATGTACTTACCAACTCCAGATATTCCAGGGCTATCCTGTGCTGTCCGCTGGTTGAGGTCACAGAAATACCAACAACAACAGAAAAAATCACATATAACAACAAAACACAACACAACAAAAGACCACTGCACAAACAACTCAACAGCACAGGCACAACAACTCTAAGCAAAAAAAAACACTAACTTAACAACAACGAAACAAACACAAAACTCAACCAATTTCCAATGCCTTCAAATAACTGCTTCCGACACTACTAACTCTCACCAGCTCTCACCAAAGACTGACTCAAAAATACTAAAAACACAGAACTCTAACAATCAACAGCACCAACAACCAATTCAGTCATTAACTATCCATACAGCAATTACACTCTCTCTCTCTCTCTCTCTCTCCTGGTGGCCCAACCCACCTCCCTGCCATCCCACCCTAGCGCTCAAACCACCTCCCTGCCGCCCCGCCACCAAGCCACTGGTGGCCAAACCTGCTTCCCTGCTGTCTCATTGGGCTGCCATCCCAGCCTTAGCAGCCCAAACCGCCTCCCTGCCACACTGCCCCTGGTGGCCTAACCCCCCTTCACGCCGTCCTGGCCCTGGCGGCCCAACCCACCTCCCCACCATCCAGCCCCTGATGGTCTAACCCGCTGTCCCGCCCCTGGCAGCCCAACCTGCCTCCCCGCCGTCCAACCCCTGGCAGCCCAACCCTCCTCCCTGCTGTCCCGCCCCTGGTGGCCCAACCACCATCCCGCACCTGCCCCTAGTGGCCCAACTCGCCTCCCCGTCCCTGGCGGCCCAACCCACCTTCCTGCCCCTGGCGGCCCAGCCCGCCTCTCCACCATCCTGCCCTTGGTGTATCAAAGGAGTACTAATTATCCAGGATAGGCAGCAGTAAATTGAAGGGGTTGTGTTCAAATGAGTATGGTTTTCTGAATGGTAGTGATTAAAAAAAATGGAAGTTTTTATTAAAAGTAAAATGTCCAGCATCTTGTATTTTGGTTTGATATAAACCTTGTCTTTTTCAGATACAATTTGAAATTCAGAAAGGAAAAAGCAGCTGAAAAAGAGAAGCGTCAAGCTCTTCATAGTAAGCCAGTAACTTTGTTGTCAGAGAATGAAATGGAAACTGGTACAGAATGTTTTTATCCTCCTGGGTTAAGTTATCCGTCCAGACCACCCTGGAGATCAAATATGTCTAAAAAGGAGTTGGACATGAATGAAAATAAGTACTTTAGACTGTTCTGTGAAAAAATTGACAAAGAATTTTCAAAGACTAGTCTTAGTATGTATGAACTAAATTTAGAAACTTGGCGACAACTATGGAGGGTGACAGAAATGTCAGACATAATGCTGATTATTGTAGATGCCAGGTTTCCAGTAAGTATACAACTTAGTGTTTTTTCCTGATAACCTTACATTGTTTTCTTTTATTTGAGAGCAGCGATTTTGTAAAGACCTGTCGTTTCGTGATAAGTTCAAACTTTCTCCTTCATGATGTTGCTTTTGGACTGCTTTAATTTACTTTGGAATTAATACTTAAAATTGCAAGAAGAAAGTTGCACAGTATATTTAGGACTAGGTTGGAAAAGTATTCCTTATTCTTGTAGTAATAGGGAAGGTTATACATATATTTTTGTTTTTGAATATTTATGCACATTCAAAATGTTTTTTTTTAGTTTTCCATTTAGATTAAAGACAGGAATGTAGTAATATTCCCCTTAAACAATGTATGTTTTAAAGTGATGTGAAGGTTAACTTAAAGAAAATCTTATGTTTTTTCAATATCTACCATCTTACAACTTATGCATCTTGTCACTGTACCTTAATGAACCAAGATAAAAATATTTGTAAGTTAACTTTTTTCTTGATGAATTTAGAAGTCACATATGCAAGAGCAAACCAGTTCAAGATACGCACTGTGTATGATTCAAAGATATGCAAGTGTTTTGCAATGGGGCTCCTAAGAAGTTATTAGAAAATTATTGCTTGGTGATGTTCAGCTTCCACATCCTCTATCAGATTTGTACGGTGGATATCTTTTGATTTATATATAAATATTTTTTTAAAATAAGTTTATTTGTGGTATTTCTCCTGGTTTTGAACTGCATACATGTTACTGATGATAATTTCTATATAGTACTAATTTCCTTCTCTGTTGCATGTTTTAATTTGAGTATAGTATACATGTTGGCTCTTCACTTGTAAAAGATATCCTGAGAATTTTCATTTTTATGTGCATGCTGTTATGTATTTTACCTTCTTAACTTTTTGTAGAATGCTTATTTATATTGTAGTGGACTTGTGGTGTAGAAAGATAGGAGATACTAGTACAGACCCCCCCTTATTTGTGGGAGATGGGTACCAGACCCTCCTGTGAATAAAAATGCTTAGAACTGCCTATTTTGATAGTTAAAACACACACAAAAAAACCTAGAAAATACAGGCACCACGCAGTTATTGACGTGGGTTCCGTTTCCCGGGGGGTTGCCGATAAGTGAAAACCGCCATTAACTGAAACTTGGCGATTTGTGGTGCCATTATGGTGCCTCTGTTAGGTATATTGTGGCACCGTAACTCTATTATTTATGCCAGTAACTGGAACTTGGACCATTACGGCCCCATAAATTGCAAAATTTAAAACACCATAAAACCGGATCAATGATAACCGAGTCCGCCGATAACTGGGGACTGCCTAGTTTTATCACAAAAAGTGTATATAGTCATGAAAATATGGTAATACAGTAGTTGTTCATACGCGAACAAAACTTCGGTCTTAACATGACAATTTGTCCAAAATTGCATTTTTCCTAACTATACAAACCTGAGGTCCTTTTACAATAGGAAGGTACTAGCGGCAGCTGGATAGGTCGTAAGCTTTCGAACAAGGGGTTCGGTAGTTAACTGCTTGTCCGACAGGCTGCGCGCGCGCGCGACTGGTAGGTAAACAAATCACTTTTGCTTTTGGCCCAAGCAAACACTGCAGAGTGAGGGGTGGCATGAGGTGGGGCTATGTGTAAAAGGACCTCAGGTTTGTATAGTTAGGAAAAATGCAATTTTGGACAAATTGTCATTTGTTCCGACACGGCATACAAAACCTTCGGTCCTTTTACAATAGGAAGACTCACTTCTTGGTGGGAGGAATCTGAGTCTTTTGTGAACAGACTGGTGTTCGCCCAACCTTGGAATGCCTCCCTGGTCGTAAGAGCGAGGGAGGGATCCAAGCCTCTGTCCGATTGATCGGGGTGTGCACCGCAGGATCAATGGTCAGACCTCTGGACCAAGTACTAAGAGAGAGGCAAGCGTATCTCTTCGTACCAGCAAACAAGAACAAGTTCCTATTTGCAAGAGGCAACATAAAGTTATGGTTTGTCTCTTGTGGCATCCACTTCCCCCCCCCTTGTAGAGGAAGTGGTGGTATATTCGCTCCCATCCCTAGTGAAAGGGATAGGATGGGGCTCTGTCGAGTAGCTCACCGGCATCTCGTCCCTTATCCAGCAAGGTGATGACCGTATCCCTCTACCACAGGTAGAGGGGAGAAAAAGATAGGAAGAGAAGCCAGTCACTCTCTCATTCACTTATCTATTCTTACAGTCACACCAGGACTCGATGCTGTTCAGCCTGCTAGGGTCTGGGTTAGCTAGACAACGTGTTGAGCAGCCACCACGGGTCCTAAGGAAAACGATCCAAGGACCTGTGGGCAATATCCAAAAGGTAGAAGGAGGTGCCGGTGGTCTGGTTGTACCAGACCCCTGCTTCTTAGTACCTGCGCCATGGAGAAGTTCTTGTGTAACTCGAGGGAGTGTACTTCTAGGTCATCTTGGTGCTGACGAAGAGTCTTCAACACTCATCCTGGGATGTCGAGTTTCTTCAGAAAGCGCGGTCGCGCTTTCACAGGACAAAGCAGCATCTCCTTCGCATCGAAGGCGGTGAAGTCCATTAGGGAGGGGATTGTGAAGGACTCTAACCGATCGTCAGGAACGAAGAAAAAAAAAAAAGGGTTCAGAGTCTTCGCTACGAATTCGGTACGAAATCGACGTCACGAATCCCCATCCCCTGGATGCTTGACTTCGCAGGAAAAGTCATGCAATTACCTCAGAGGAAAAGAAGGGAATGGTCGTATGACCTAACCCTCTTCTCGAACTTCGGTGATGTCCTGTCCCTACTGGTCTATCCGTCTGCAGCGAAGTTGTTCTTCTCGGTAGTGGATAGGACACCGACACTCAATGGTGGGTGTCGATGGTATGGGATTACTGTGACAAGCCGTTAGGACGAAGAAAAGATTGTTATGGAACAACCGAACTAAGTCCACAGCGAAGTTCGTAACAGACTTGGGCGCTCTGACAGCTGCCGACTGACTGCGTTCGGTAGGAGCAAGTTGTCCAGGCACCCGAGCAAGTCACGTGACCTTCGCCTTAAAAGGGTTCTGCCAAGAGACTAAACAAATAATTTGTTCGTCACCGATGCCAGAAGGCAAGGTGATGACTCTCTTAAGGCATGTGCCCAACAGGCGAAAGTCAATTGCCTTCTAGAGACCGAGGTCCTTGATGGCAAGATATCTCATAGTATAGTTGATTCTCGGCTAAGGAGAAACAACACTATGTGTCGTTGAAGCGAAGGTGTACAGAAAATGCAACCTACGTCTTCGCGCTGAACCGAGAGAAGGATTCTCAAGATTCTGAACCTGTGCTACAAAGACTGAGAACGCTAACCGCTATTCATTGCTGTCCGGTGAGGATCGTAGTTGCAATAAAAGCGGAGCGCTTTTCAGTAATGAAGACAGGGAAATACTGCCTGAAGAACTGCTTCTCATGGGCTGAACATTTGGAAGTAGAGCTGTCAGGTCGGAGAGTAGGCGATGTCTTCTGACATATCTGTTAATTCGGGTGGGGCGGCAATGAATAATTGCACACCTACGAATACGAGTATTTTTGAAGACAAACTCGATGTCTGCAAAAATCATTCGCATTATCGCGGTGCGATGCAGCGGTTGACTAGTACAGACTTCTGTTACCGTGCGGTAAACAGAAAGATGAAGAGTCCAAGAGATATCTCTGTTGAAAATTCTCGCAATGTCGAAGGCGATAAATCAAGCGTCACAGCAGTAGATGGTCCTCATTATTGCGAGAATCCCCGTTAATCAGAGACCTAAGTCCATGATTGTTGGGCAGAGATACGGTTCGGTAGTCAATCAAACCAGGGGAGAGAGAGACGTAACCGACCGTGCATCTCCGAGACCTAGCTGATACTGAGCCGCTATCAGGCAGTTTCAATACGCAGTAGCTCTCGGTGACTCGTCATCCTGAGTTGCCAGTTAATCCATTATTCCACGAAGGAATGCGTTCGGCTAGAAACCATCGAGCATAAAGAATACGCTCGAGCAATTATATTTAAACGAAACGGATTTCGGTAAATACAAAAGCTGATTTGGTGTTGTCATGACAATACCAAGTATCTAAAATCGAAACTGATAACTGCTGGGAGGTTGCAGGCAAGCCCCGAGTTTGCAGTTCAATTAAGATAACAATTCGTCTCGGTCACAAACCGTAGAGTTTTCAACTACGGTATGTCGCCTACCCCCCGGACAATTCAACTGTTACAAGAATCATGTCGCGAGGGTAATATACGTAGTATATTTGTAGGTTCTGTACAACGACCTCCATCCTAAATTCTTTTCTTTTCCCCTCGAGGAATGAGAATAAGGATTGGAGATCGACCGCCTTCGTTCTCTAGTCAGAGAGTGAAGGAGAAGTCTTTCCCAAAGAAAGCTTCAATGGTGAACAGAATACCGAATGACGATAGTATTCAAGCCAAACTGGAAGTTCCCGTCCGTTCTTCTCTATTCCAGGTTAATCGCCCCTACTGTGAGATACTCTTCTTTCAGCAGCAGTCTTCTTCCAAATGCTAGAAATTACAGGAATTCGAGCATAAGCGAGGTCCGATTAGCGTCAACAATTATCGGGGATTCTCGCTCACTTTGACCGTGGTCTCCGCCTAACGGTGTTTGGAGATCGTAAAAAAACTCGGAACACTCTGAGTGCGCTAGAAATTCCGTAGAATTCTAAGCACTTCTGCGAAACCCCCACCGAATTCGTCAAACGATATCGGCTGGTGGTCCTCTCTGATTCCCGTAGAAATCGAGAAAGGGGCAGGATCCCTCCTCAACGACCGGGGCTTACGTCAGGTAGGACCCGAAGGTCCCCCCCGGTAGCGCAGACCCCTAACGTGGGATCTTACAGAGAAATCTCTGTAGGATCCCTCCCCTTTCCCTCGTAGCCGTAAGGAGAGAGGGAATGGGGGAGGAATGGATACTGGCTCGCCTTCCCAGCGGAACTAGCAGTTGGAGAAGAAAAGGAGCAGCCATCGCCTTACGGCGATGGCCTCTCAGAGCCTGGGAAAACGTATCGTCAGGAGAAAACGTTTTCCCCTTGCCCCGAGGAGGGTTACGAACTCATACTGTAGGTAAGGATCTGCCGCCACTGTGAACGTCGTCTGGGTGGGGCTGATTGACACCTGACAGGAGAGAGCCGATACCGTTCCTCCGACTCATTCCAGTCCTCGTCGAGGTCGAAACCTCTCAGGAGGACCGAAGGGGTATTCAAATCGGTGTCCGAAGACACGTAGAAACGCCTCTGTCGCAGTAGAGGAGGTGAAGTAGCTTGTTCGACCGGCCAGAACTGAGAGAGCCTTCTTGTCCGGAGACGAGAGACTACCTGGTTCAACACAGTCGGCAAGCTCCGATCGCAGGCAGACCCACCGTCGATTTGGGTTCCCTCTCGGGCCCCAAACGACTCGAGCCGAGACGTGGCTCTGCTGGTGGGAGCGGCGATCCTTCCCCGAGGTCGTTGTGCTGACGAATCAGCGCCATAACCTCGCAAAGTTCCTCTGGATCTCGGAAGTCACAGCATCTTGCAGAGTGGGACCGACTTAAGCCTTCGAAACAAGAGCATATTCCGAGAACCTTCCTCCTAAGAAGGGGGAACAGCGACAGCCCTCTCGGTCTTCCCCATCCACTTGCGCATACGTCCTGGCCGGTCCAAGAACCGTGCCTGGCACGTAGGGCGTCGTTGGTGGGATCGTGAGGGGCGCACCCCTCACGATCACTCCTCAAATACCTCGCTCCTCCCGGTGTAACCCGAGGAGGTTGAAGGTACGAGAGGCAGACCTGACGCTCCCCTCGTTGCTCGCTGGCAGAACCAGCAGGCTTGGAGGGCTGCAGGCGATCGTCAACCCGTGGTGGCGATCGAGCTGCAGGCCTGGTCGAACCGTCTCGCTGTGGAGAACGGCTGGACTGAGCACAGCGGCCCCGATCTCGAGTGTCAGAAGAGCTGGTGCTGGTTGCCATACCCGATCGCTCTCTGTGAGAGCGACGGTCAGGCGACCTTGCAGGCTCCACTGTCACAGTGAGACCGGTGCTTGTCCTCACGGCACGTCACGTCGCTGGTTCCAGCCGTGGCTGGCACCGGCGAACGGGAGGACCTCTTCCCAGCCTCAGCCCGTGGCCTGGTCGTGGACCGTCACGTCCCCGGGTAGCCAGCTGTTCGCCGCGAGAGTGATAGCTGGTCTGGTGAGAGTCGCGTGAGCGGCTGTCACCAGTCTTCCGCCCCGTGCCGTGAACCTGACGCTGAGCGGACTCAGAGGTCTGGTTCCTGGCTGCACGGTCGCTGGTAGGCGACCGTACACTCGGTACCTCCCGCGAACGAGAGGCCGAGACGGACCCTGATGCAGTGGCAGAACCACTGACACCAGGCGAGGAAGTACCGGTGTTAGCCGGTACCCCTCTGGTCCCCGTAGTCTTCTTCCTTGCGGAAGAAGAGACGGGCCCCGCTCCCGAAGGAGCAGGAGGACCAGCGAAAGGAACCCTCCCGTCCCACTGAGGTGAGACGGGTCCCGAGAAGCTCCCGAGGGAGACTTCTTAGGAGGAAGGAGGCAACCTTCTTCTTCCTCGGCTGTGAAGCCTTAGAAGTCGAAGGGGAAGAGGCGGCAGCCGACGACGATGAAGAAGATGAAGACGACGATGACGACACCTTCCTCCTCTTCTTCGTCAGCTTCCTCAGGACAGACGTAAGATCTGCTATCCAGGGCGGAGCCGGGGCTGCTGTAGCCGAAGCTACAGGGCCCGGACGCACCTGTACAGACAGACCAAAGTCTGGGGTAGTACCACCACGAACAGGGACGACATCAGCAGGTATGGGCATCTCAGGAACCAGCAGCAGGCACAGCCAGCACAGCATCGGTAGGACCGCCAGCGCAGCAACGGCAGGGACAGCCAGCGCAGCAACGGCAGGGACAGCCAGCGCAGCAACTGCATGGACAGTCAGCCCAGAATGGCAGGTACGGCAGGCAGCACCGGGAACACAGGAAGTGGAGCAGCAGCCAGCAACATCCTGGTACCGGCGGCAGGTCCAGGGGTCGAGCTCTAGGGCAGCGGAAGTGTGGTCGCTGCAGCGCGGCAACCACGAGCGGCGGCGGCACGCCCCCCTCTCGGTACGGCGAACGGCACTTCACAGCGGCTGTAGGCAAGACTGTTACCACGTGAGGTGATTACACCAGGTGAGGAGGGACGTCGTCACCTGGAGCGTGGTCACCACTCCATGGGTGACCGCAGTAGGCCCAGACATAGAACCGCAGCCCCTGGACACTAGCACGCCCTGCAAATGGAAGGACGCCCATACCTCACCAAGTCCACCCTCGTGGCAGTAGCACCTGCGGAAATAACAGTAGTAGCGATTATGTGGGGGGAAGTCCCCTCGCGCGGGGGTGAGCCCTCTCCGAACGAGTGGAAGACCCCGAATACAATTGTACATCGGGCACCGAGCGCCCTCCCCCGCGCTCGACGGATCGGCGAGGAGAAGAACGCCGGTAACCTCCCCCCCCCCAAGGGGAAGGCCATCTGTGGGAGCTGAGCGGGGGGGGTTTTTTTTTCTCGTTCCCCCCCACCCCCGCACAGCACCCATGTACCCAACAATAAGATAAGAGCCCGAGAGCAATCGTGCCATCGGCCCGAATGCAAGGGCAATAAGGATCAATGATCCCATGACTGAGCGGAACTTGAACCAAATAAATATTGATGCAATCAATATAAAAAGAATAAAATGAAAAAGAATCTTGCATTACGATTCACTTCACAATGAATAAGGGCTCGGATCGAGCGCATTTGCGCCCTCGGTACCGAGCGCAAGGTAAAAGGATCCATTCCTTACCTTTATGGATCAAGGTTTATGGAAACCTTGATCCATAATGAATTGATGCAATCAATAATATATATATTGAAAATGAAAAAAGAATACTGCGCTTGCGATTTCACTTCATACAAAATAAAAAGGGGAAGGATCAACTTCCCGGTAAATAGCGGAAACATTGATCCCAGTAAACAATGCAATCTCAATAAAATATGAAAATGAAAAAGAACTGCACTTGCGATTTCACTTCATTCAAATAAAAAAGGGGAAAAAGATCAATTTCCGGGTAAGCTCGGAAACTGATCCAAAATGAGTATTGCTACAATCAAAATAAAAATATATGAAAATGAAAAAGAATACTGTACTTGCGATCCACTTCCATACAGAATAAGTTTCCGTGCCGAGCGCATTCGCTCGGCAACGAGCATACAGGTCAAAAAAACAAAATAAATGAAAAGAGCAACTTACTTACGATTTCATCTACACATTTTCCAACCGAAAATATAACGCTCGGAGCGAGCGCTCTCCCGCCCTCGGCACCGAGCATACACAATCGAGGATCATTTCTGGGAAAATGAATTCCCGCACTTACGCCCTTCAGTCCCACGGCACTCGGGTAATCGGAGTGGGCGTGGTGAAACCAAGATCCTTTAATTCACAATTGGATCAATGATAACCGAGTCCGCCGATAACTGGGGACTGCTTGTACTTGAGTATTTTAATAGATTTATCACAAAAAGTGCATTTAGTCATGAAAATGATATGGTAATACAGTAGTTGTTCATACGCGAACAAAACTTCGGTCTTAACAGTAGGATAATTTCTAGGGCCTAGCTGGATCCCGTTAAAAAGCGGATGAAAGCAAGGAATCTTGTGATATCTGGCAATGCATGTATAGCTCGGGTTAGGAGTGGTCAAGGACAACACCGCTACGCCAGTCTTTCTTTTGACCGCCTGGGCGAGAGTTGTGTTAACCTCTCTTGGCCTTTTCCCGGTTCATTGCCCGTTTCGTTTCTTTTAGTGTGTGTATGTGTTTGCCTAGTATTATGGCTTCTTCTGCTCCTTCTCGGCGTCAGCATATGTGCCCCAGAGTTCCTGGTTTTCCGTGTTCTCGGTTTTTGGCTTCGGCAGCGACCGACCCTCACATCACATGCAGTAGGTGTCATTCTAATTTTTTACTATTACGAATCCTTGCACGAAATGACCGGGCATGGCCTTAGGAGCAGTGGAGGTCATTTTATGGCAAGAGAGAACATCGGAGGGTTTCAACTCTTCTTACTTGGGAAGGTTTTGCGTCTATTCCCGATGTTTCGTCTCCGGCGGTAGTCAACCTTCATAGTAGCATTGTCCCTGCATCTCCTTCCTTTTCTTCCATTGATTCGCTGATGGAAGTACAGTAGTACCTCGAGATACGAAATTAATCCGTTCCGAGGCGCCCTTCGCATCATGAGGTTTTCGTATCTTGGACCACATTTTACTTGTAAAATGGCTAATCCGTTCCAAGCCCTCCAAAAACACCCCAGTAAATTATATTTCCAGGCCTACAACACATGTTCTAGGGTTACGACAGCAAAGTACTGTACATACTTGAGTAATATTCAACTGCATGTAATGTTCAACCCCATTTTTACTGCATATATTAGGACTTTAGCATATGTCCCTTAGCAATAAGCCTAGCCTATGTTAACAGTTGCTACTGTAGCCTAGTCTATGATTCTGACATCTAAACCTAAGAAGCTAAAAGCTTAGAATATGCCAAAAAATGTATAAATAATCAGTATGTACTCATTTCAAATAATTAATTAATTAATCATTAACTTTAATACACAAAAAAAAAAAAAAAAAAAACTTCCAATTGATTGTTTACATTCCGCTCTTACGAGTACCGAACGAACGTCAAGCAATCACTTTTCCTAGGAGGCACAGTAAGCCATAAATTTTCATTTAGTATCTCTCTTCAACTAATGAAACTACCAAACAGTATAATAACCATTCATTTCTATTCTTTATTCTATCTTTACCTAATGGAGATACTGAGTTACTGACAGCTATAATGAAACATATACGTAACGTAATATTAAAACAGAAGAAGAATTCTAAAAATTACGTATGATGGCAGTCTGATTTATTTTATATTTTATGATATCTAATTCACAATTTTTTTTATTAAATGTATTGCATATACTCATTTCAAATAATTATTAAGTAACCATTAACTATAATAAACAAACAAAAAAAAAAGCTTCCAAACTTCTGTTTACATCCAGCACTTACAAGTATCAAACGATCGCCAAGCAATCACTATTCCTAGTACACAGTAAGCCATAAATTTTCATTATCTCTCTTCAACTACTGAAACTACCAAACAGTATAATAACCATACCATTCATTTCTATTCTTTGTTCTATCTTTACCTAATGTTTTTTTTTTTTATTAAATGTATTGCATGAATAAGTTTTTCAATTTACAGCATCCTTTTACCAATAGAATACTTAAATGCACAAGGGGTAGATGCTGATCAATAGGAGAGCAGGATCTTATGGGGTGACTAGCATCAGGAACCAATGGGAGAGCGGGAGGATGGTGGCAAGTTTACTCAGTTGGTGGCGCGGGAGTTTTAGAATTGTTCTCGGTGGTCCGGGTGAATCTCGGGACTTTACAGCAAAAACTTTTTGTATCTTGAAAACTTTTCGTATGTAGAGCTGTAAAATTTTTCGTATTTGCTTTCGTATCTCGATTTTTTCGTAAGTTGAGCCTTTCGTATGTCGAGGTACCACTGTATTAGTATTCTGTGAAACATAAAAAGGAAAGCAGTAATTTAGTTAATAGTGAATTAGCCTTGTCAGATATCTTGTCTTCCTCGCTCTCTCCATGAACAGTTATACACTAAGGTACAGGACAGGGCAGTAGTACATTTATGTATTATTTTTTTTCTTGTACTACTTTCTATCAGCAAAAGGGACTCATTTTGAAACTATATAGTACATCAGGGATAGAAATTAACTCTTTACAAAGGGAATTATCATTTTCCCATAGTTACTTGAGTTAGCCTCCCATTTTACTGTACTACTTGAATTATTCCCTGTACTGTTGAAAATTTTCTATTATTTACTGTATGCAACAGGAACCTTTCACATCACATTGCTAAACATTATAAACATTTCTTTCTACACTGATAAATACTTGGTTACATTCAACCTTCCCATCATAATTTACTTAATTTTAGTTTTCTGTAAAAGAAAACTATGTATTGAGATGGCTTTGTCTGTCCATCCTCAGATCTTAAAAAGTACTGAGGCCAGAGGGCTGCAAATTGGTATGTTGATCATCCACCATCCAATCATAAAACATTTTATTCAAGGTTAAAGTTAGCTATAATTGTGCGTCTGGAAACGATATAGGGCAGGTCACCACTGGGCCGTGGTTCAAGTTTCGTGGGCCGTAGCTCATACAGCATTATACCAAGACTACTGAAAGTTAGATCTGTTTATGGTGGCCTTGATTATATGCTGTACAGAAAACTTGATTGAGCCTAAGAAACTTTGGTGTATTTTTTACTTATTTCTGTTTTAGCTAGTAATTAGATGCATGAGTAAATTAATTAAAAGAAAGAGTATAGACCTATAATTGTTGGTTCTATAAAAATCATTGATAATTCTTGTTTGGAAAACATGTGGGAAGTCATATGCCAGAAGTTTTTTCCCTCTTATCTTTTAATATATAGTAAAGTATACGTATTGGAACATTACATCAGAAATTTTTCTTTTAATAAATAATAAAGTATATTGGAACATTACATAAAAAATCCTAAATTACCACTTTTGCTCCTGATTTTTCCTCACTTGTCATACAATGCATAACTATCCTTCATTATTATCTTGTATATCATTCAGTAAAGGCATTCATGGCAGTTACATAGGGTGAAACATTCAAAGATTGTACCCTGTACTTAAGGTGACTGCTCTTTTGAGCCCTTTTATTTAAGTTCTCAAATCTTTTCTTAGCTCTCCTTTTTTACTGTTAGTAGTGATTTAAATATTTCTAGGTATTTTTAAGTTTATTCATTTTGACTGTGGGTTCTGATGAAGAGAGGCACTTACTAAAGCTTGGACCAGGAAAGACAACCTCATTACAGTTATGAAATAGGGGGTACAGTATGACACTTCTTTTAGACATTCCATACATGTGCTTACTTTTAGTAATTGAAAATTATGATTGGTAAATTAATAGTTGTGCAATGGGACGTGTAAAAAGAAAGCTATTTAAATTGGAGAGAAATTTATCTTTTTGCACAGTCTGCCCATGTGGGTCCATTGGATCCTGAATGCATAGATGCAAAGTGGAATTGGACAGTTTCTTCTTCCTTTGTGTCTGAAAGTTTGCATTTACACAATGGGTTTGTGATAAAAATTTTTACAGTGCAGATCCATAATTATGAAGTGCCTGCATCTCAGAACTACTATTTTGTTGAAGCTGTTCAGATTACATAAGAAGGCAGACCGTTAACCATTAGGGGCCACTTCCCCCAAGGTACTGCAAGGTCAGAGTGTCTGGGATTTGTGTAGATATATGAATAGGCTCTTTTAAAAATAATGTGTTTGAAATTATTATTGTTCTAAGAATTTGTTTTTAATATTGAAATTTTTTGGTGTAATTTTTTTCTTTTTTCTTCGTAAGGTTGCACAGTTTCCTCCATACCTTTACCATCATTTAGTGGAAAAAGAAAATAAAGGAATTATCCTCATCATGAACAAGGCTGACCTTCTGCCACCATCCTTGATCCTAGCATGGGAGCATTATTTTGCTCAACACTTTCCAAAGTTAATCGTCGTTCCATTCTCCTCTTTAGAAGGGTACAAAGGCAGGAAATGCCTATTAAGGATGGCTGCTGAAAGTGCTTTATGTTTAGTGGATGCGTGTCAGAAATTAGTTGATGATTCAGGTAATGTATTGATTCATAGTTCTTGAGGGTAAGACTGGGATTTTCAAATTATGACAGCCTAGTTATACCACCTATGGTCCTTGCAGTGATACCTACTAGGCATTAATTACTTTAGTGCCACTTAATATTATGCAAAATGGGAGCTTATGTGATATAAATCTGAACATTTTTTATAGTTAGATGGTATTAGAAATTTTAATTGAACAAAGCGTAACATGAAGGAATAATCTTCAGTATGTGTATAAGAATATAAGTCCCACCATGTTACAAAAATCATCAAACCTTAAATCTAGTACTACAATATATATTTGATCACAATTAGACTTTAAATTTCAGTACAACAGAATAAATAAAACAAGAGCATGTACTATTGCAATTAGTTGCCTAATTTCATGCAGTGGCAAATACTTCATCAATACAATGAATGATGTGCAGTGTGGCATATCAGAGTGTTTTTAGCGAGAAAGTGTAAGCTAGAAACTAATTTGGGGACTGATGTTACGAGTTTTGGGTATTATCTAACATTAAATCACTGAGCATGAATAATTAGTTGCTAAAATTGCTGGAGCCTTGAGTAGAGTCAGCAGCTTAATGTTACAAGTGTAATTGGAAGCTTCCTTTATGTTTTTCATGTTAACAGACTTTTCAGTGTTCATGTGCTCCTTGTGGATTTTTTACACTTATGCAGAAATCTTTTTTAAACAACTCAATATGTAAAATATTACTGTACTGTAAATGAATATTTCTCTGTAATTTAATGTAGTGAACCTAAAGCCTTGGAGAGAAAAGATTGAAGAGGAGAGAGACCTTGCAAGTGGTGACGATCAGTCTGTTGACATTCAGGAAACAAATGTTGTCCATTCACAAAACACTGCACCGGAGACGTATCAGCGATATAGAGATGGAATCTTGACTATTGGTACTATTGGACACCCAAATGTTGGAAAATCATCTTTAATTAATGCACTTATGGGAAAAAAGGTAAGTGAGCTGCAACATATTCTACTTAGTTGTAGTAATTCCAAGTTATTTTACTTTATTTATTTAGGTCCTTTTTGTAGCTTCTCTAAACCAGGGATCAAGTTCAAGAGTAACTCCAGATCACTTGGATAAGCACTAATCTAATTAGTGTGACCTTACTTGGAGAAATAAATTCAGTAGTGTGAAATGGGATTTACATTATTTACAAAGGACTAACAGTAGGGAGGTTTTAGGTTGCCAAACCCCTGACAAAGGAATATTTGTAAACTCTTGTTACTAGTTGGCAATTTAAGTATTTGCTATTAACTACAGTAATAATTTCCCTGCCCATTTTCTAGATAAAAAAAAAATTTGGTTAAAAAAAAGAAGCTTGTGGTTAGGAGTATGATAGTAATTGCTTGTTGCTGCAAGTGATACTAAATTACCAAAGGAAGGGTAATCTTTAAAAGTAGGTTGACCTAAATACTATGCTCAATTTATTTGCTCTTTGGAGGGGGCCGGTTAACCTCCTTGCCATACTGGCCCCCCGGGAAAGTGAGCGCCAGTCAGTTGAGTAATGAAAGCAAAAGTAAGATGACTTGTGTATGATAGGCAGCTTGTTTGAAAATGGGGTCTACTTGTTATAATGGTCTTGTTTTATTTTGCAGGTTGTAAGTGTAAGCAGAACACCAGGTCATACCAAACATTTTCAGACGATTTTCCTGACAAAGAATATTAAACTTTGTGATTGTCCTGGTTTAGTGTTTCCATCTACTGTGGACATGCCTTTGCAGGTATTTTGAAAAATATATTGTGTTCATAGTACTTTGTATGAAAAACACTTGGAAGAAATCAGCATAAACAGCAGCCTCGTTTTGTTAGATGAGGTTTACCTTTGTTAAGATACAAGAAAATGTTTATGCCAAATTTCATGAAACTTACGACATTTATAACAGCAATATTATTATAATTATTCATGTGAATACAGTAAAAACTTATGGAATGGGCCAAAAAGCCATGATCTAGCATAGCAAGCTTTCACAGAACAAAATGTATAGTATATGAAAAAAAGAAGGGACAGAATAAATGAGCACATATAGTTGTTTTTAACCTTTTTCTTTTTTAACTTACAGTATTTCAAACTCTCTTCAACTGTGTTGAGATTCTGATTCCATTCTTCCCAAATCTTCTTTTGCCCATTTCATGTGCCTCTGTATCCCTTCTTTTATCCCATGTGTCCTCTACCAGAGCTTGAAGACCAACTTTATCATTTTGATGGTCCTTTATTCTTAATACATACATGTTTTTCTACACCCTTAACAAATATCACACCATACATTTCACCCCTCAAATCTGATGCCTTTTGTATGGTAGTTTGAGTATTTCACTTTTTGGTTAAGTTTTTGTTTACTTCTTAATTTCTCATTGACCAAATTTTTATTCTTTTGGTGTTGAATCATTTTTCTTTTCTCAATTGGACTGATATGTTAGTCATGAATCATCTGATATGGTGGTGGTGTCTATTTCTGTGTCATCTATATTTTTCATCTTTTTAAGAAGTTTCAGATTCTGATATGTGATCAATTTCTCTGTGGATTTTTTTAAACACTATTGAAGAGTTTTAATCTCTGGCTTTAGGAGAATTTGAGTGTCCATAGCTTCTCTCTCTTACGTCAGCTCTTTTAGATCTCGCACCCCATACTAGTGCATTCATTGAATGTAGCACTTTTGATATTGTGGTCTTTAACCCTTCCCAAATTTCTTGTTTTTCCTCATCTTTTCTTCCCGTCCATGGTACATATGCCAAGAATGCACGCACCTTCTTTCCTGAGATAATTTTAATTTCACTAACCTTTCCTTTATTCATTCAAATATTATTACATCTACCATTTCCTATCCTATCAGCTTGTGAACTCCCATTTTACCTTGTGCCTCCACTCCAGCAGAATTAAATTATACTCAGTATAATTACAGCCCCTATGATTGGTACACTTATTTGGTCTATAAACAAAGTTTAAGAATGAGAGTACTTGCAGGTGTATTCTCATATAATAAAGAAAAAATAAGATATAATCTGTGGAACATTTATCATTTTGAAAGTCTTTGCATGTTATTATGATAATCAGAAAAATATATATGTAAAAATTTCTGGTTCTACTTGGAAGATAATTTGCGGAACATTTATCATTTTGGAAATCTTTGCATGTTACTATGATAATCAGAAAAATATATATGTAAAAATTTCAGGTTCTACTTGGAAGTTTTCCTGTTGCACAAGTTCGTGATCCAATCGGTGTGGTACATTATATAGCGTCGAGATTAGATGTGCCAAAAATTCTCAAGTTGCATCTTTCAGAGGGTGATGAGGATTCAGAATGGACGAGTTATTTGATATGCAAAGGTTAGATAATACTATTTATCCTGCTGTTTTTCATAAAAACAGTTTGTTTTACAGATTTTGCTAGGGAGACATGTTTTCCTGTCCAGTAGTATTTAGGTGGGGGAAGTACCCATTATTTCCAATTCCTCCCTCATTTTTATCCAACTCAGTTACTCATACTTATACTATTCCTAGCCCTTCCTTTCTTCATTCATTTCCTTCATAGGATTTTGCCACATGGTAGTTGGTAGAGAGGAAAGCACTAGACTCCCTTCAAGAGCTGATAAGATTTATAATACTAAGCAAATGGATATTGGCTATTAACTCTGACTTTCTAGGCAATTTGAGAAATAGCCACATCTAGAGGAGTAAACGTGTTTATATTTGGTGTGGCAAGGTTAGATAGATCAACTGTATTTCATGTGTACATTTGTGACCAGAGATAGCACAAAAATATGTTTAATACATCTAGCACAAGAAATATGTTTAGTACCGCTAGTCTACTGTGATTTACTCCTTAAGCCTTAGATTCTATGTTAGTTTCTGCAAACCAGTTTTCTAGTTAACTGGGGTGTAATGATACCTGTCTGTTTTACGGATCATACTATTATCTGTCACGAGTCTAAATATATGTGCATTTGCCCCTAAATATGATTGAATTGTTAAATAAGTCACAGTAATGGTCTTGTGCTTTTGTCTCATACATTTTGTAATTTACATCATTATGTCCTTACAGTGACATTCACACACTGATATTATGAAGAATGAATCTTATTGAAACATACCTAGGCTCCCAGCTACTTGCATCATCCTCATCTTTTCTGTGGTATCTAGGCTCCTAACTACTTACATCATTCTCATCTCTTACTGTGGTAACACAAATGTAACTTTTTAGTTCATTGGTCTAAGGCTACTGTTGGTATGGGTTTTGAAATTAAAATTGGTGTAAACTTTACCAGGCAACTGGAATAATTTCAGCAAATTCACTCTTTGGTTGAGAGTTTTGTATCTGTTATAAGAAAACCGGAATTATTAACAAACTGTTGTTTTCAAGTTGATGGTGGTATTTTATGAAAATATAAGATTCAGGGGAAGACACTTATCCATATTATGCTATTTGTAAGTAAAATTCCTAAATATAATGAATAAATGGATGGGTTTCACAGCTTGGGCAGAAAAACGTGGATATCGAACAAAATCTCGAGGTGTTGAAGATGCATCACGGGCAGCAAATGAAATTCTTCGCTTTTGTCTTAATGGCTACAAGTCTCTTGTTATTTATCAAAGGCCACCAGGATTTTCAAATGATAAAGGTAAGTAACATATGCATATATATGAAAAATGAAAATAAGCAACATATATTAATTCTTACAAGCCATTTTTCATACTTTTAAATATTTCTTAAGTAATAATACTTCTCAAGTGCAAACAGGTTAGTTCTGAAAGTTTTTTTATGCTAGTTTCAAATATTGGTGCCTTAACTGCTTCGAAGTGCTGTATTTTACACTGCTGCACTGGAATTGATACCAGTTATAACATTTATTTATGTAGTTGCTAAAAGTAGTTGACTATCACTTATCAATTTATGTAATATTAACATCATGAATGGTTACAGCTTCAACAGATATTTCATTTGCATTTTTCTTAAAACCAAGAATATTCTGTTCCAACCCCTTACCTATACATAGCCTTGTATATATGGTTCCCCAGATCCTCCAGAGGCAGGCTCTCACTTTTTCTGTGGTCTGAGCAGCTGAAACAGAACATATGGATTAGATGGAGAGCATTTTCTTTTTTTAAAATTCCATTTGTTTCATCACAAACCTATTACTTTTGCATTTGCTAAATTGTAATTTAGGCATGTGGGAGAGGGGGGTTGCCTGGGAGAATTATGGACAGTGAGAGCTACAATGCAGAGGTATGGATAGTCACAACCTTGAGAGGTGGTTACAAGCTTCCCTTTTGTGGGAGAACAAAACGACATTCCCCCCCCCCATCTCACTTGAACCGATCTCCTTCCTGTCATACAGGATTGGTGATAGATTTGTACTTTGAACAGCTTTTTGCAGACAGACAACACCCTTGATGGAAATGGCCCAGTCAGTGTTAGCTTCCATTAAAGAAAGACTACCTGATCTCCATAGATCTTCTGGATGCCTACCTCCATATCCCCATCCACCACTCCTCAAAGAAGTTTCTCTGCTTTGTTTGCCAGCAGATGACATTGTCAATTCAAGGCCCTTTGCTTCAGTCTAGCATTGGCTCCACAGGTGTTCACAAGGATATTCCAACTGGTGTGGACCTGGCCCTGCTCCCATAAGGTAAGGTTTGAGGTATCGAGACAAAGTTGTTGAACTTGTGCCAAAAACTGGCTGTGATAAAAAACGGGGAGAAGTCAGACCTAGTAGTGAGGGTCTTCCCAGCCCAGCAAAGATAGACAACCTTTGGAAAGTGGTGAGGCATTCATGGTTGTGAGCTTGCAACCGACCTAACAATAGCAGGTTATCAAATATGCCTTCTGACACCCTTAGTGAAGTTAGTGCCCAGAAGATGATCCCATGTCCATTCCCTGCAGTGGCAGCTGAAAACATCTAGGGTATTTTGTTGAAGTTTCCTCACCAACTAACCCCTAAACTATGAAGCGAGAAAAGACTTGGAGTGGTGGTTGGACACAGACAACTTCCAGCAGGGAGTGCCACTCAGTAAGCTGCCCCAGAGATGTAGGCATTCTCCAATGCCTTTGAAGGGGGTGCGAGCACATCTGAACAGCAAGTGCATTTCAAGGAAACAGAGGAACACATCAACCTCTTGGAGATGGCTTGATTAGCACTACCACAGTTCCAGGGACAACTGCAGGGCCACTTGGTGGTTGTGATGAGCAACGTCATGGTGGCCCCATGGAACGACATGGAAGTGTCCGCGTCTTTCCCTCATTGATTCTCTTTTGCCAGGTACTCAATAGCGAGTTTGACAAGTTGAGTGGTATGATCTCCTATCACTCCTGATAGATATCCCGAGAGCCCTGCCACCCCACACTCAATTTTCTGTTACAACTACATAATTGCAGGTGTCATCAGTATAGGCGGAGTTATACAGCAAGTCCTGTGAAAGAAGCTTTTTGCCATTTGTCCACTTTTCTCCGCCAAGATTTGGTATTCTCTCATCAGTCATATGATCAAGCGAGAGTTTAGTCCTTTGTAGCTGGATACTTTCCATAGTAGCTGGTTCTGTTTCAGCCTGACAGTTTTCCAGTCCCAATCTCGGATGACTTAAGGGATTTTATTTGATGGCAGAACCCCAATTATCTCTGAACTGGAGGTCTTCTAATGCTTCATCTGGAGATCCCTGTTGTTACAGATGGATGCATCAATGCAGAGATGGGCTACTTGTAACCCAGCTTAGATTGCTCGTTTGTTCATACATGAACAAACCTTCGGTCTTAACAATAGGATAATTTTCTAGCGCCTAGCTGGATCCGGTTAAATCCAAATTCAGATCCCCTGTTGCTTTATGTAATTGTAATGGCTAATATCTCAGTCCACACAGGGGGAGGGTTTTGACAAGATAATCCCCCACCTCCTGATGGTAGGCACACTTTCTCTTTGAAAAATTAATTTTGTTTTTAAAAATGAGATATGAACTATGCTGTTAATAAAAATTATGTATAATGAATGCATTGTTTTAAATAAAAAGTAAGTATGAATGAAAGCGTAGTTTTATTCTGTATGTTGTTGGCACCAGCTAATAATTATGTATTGTCGATTAGCTCATGTAAATCTTTACATACGCTTTCTGTTTTTTAAAGCAAGAATAGTTTTTTACCTTTATGCATTATTCTCACAATCAGGATATTAGGCCCTTGAATTAGATTATGTACAAAATGAAACAAAATAATGTTATACATCAGTGAATGATATTGTAATTCTCTTATTTAAGGAAAATATGAATCAGCCTCTGAGATACATAGGATAAAGTTGATTCAAGGAGTCCATTCTGATGCACAAGAAGAGCTCAGTCAAGATGAAGAGGAAGAAAATGTGGAAGAAAACGTGGATACAGTAAGTGAAGAGGAAAAAGAAGAGAAAGATGAAAGTAATGAAGAAAGTGAAGACGATGATTACGTTCCTATTTCAGCAGTACAGAATAAGTTTGCCCTGTTAAATGATGAAGATTAAAAGAGTATTAAGTCAAAACCATATGAAAATTTTAAGAACTTTTCATCTTGCAAAATATATATAGTCAGATGGAATTTTTATGAACATTCAAGCAGAATTACATCACTAGCTTTTTTCCTATTATTATTTACATAATCTTGATCAATGGTTGACTGTTATTGATATTTCATATATTATATGAAAAGTTTGTTATCATGTTACACCTTGGAATACTCTATTTCATTATACTGTTTAAAAAAAAAAAAGCAAAACTTACTAGAGAAAAAGTTTTATTTTTACCTTAAAATATTTAGAAAGCTTAACCAGACCACTTTTAAGTCACACTTTTTGGTCTTGTCAGCTGGCCAAAAAAAGTTTTTCCTTAATAAGAGGAGACAATGGGAACTAGGTAAATTACTTAAGTTGGACAGCTAGGTGGAACGAGATCGGAGGGAAAGGTTGAAAAGCAGAAGGGCAGAAATAGCAGGTGGATGCAAAAAGAAGGTTGCTAAAGAGTCTTTGCTACCCTTCAATGCATGGCACACAGTGGCCAGTAACTCCCTTTAGGGTGACCTTTAGACTATGCTGAGCATATGAATACCTGCTGTCACCAAATTATAATGGTTAACTTTTCAACAGAAGGCAGATTAAAATCAATTTATTGTTTATATGAAATTTAAAGCAGGTGGATGCAAAAAGAAGGTTGCTAAAGAGTCTGTGCTACCCTTCAATGCATGGCACACAGTGGCCAACCAAGCAACGTAAAAACTCCATACAAAAAAACAAACACACAGTGGCCAGTAACTCCCTTTAGGGTGACCTTTAGACTATGCTGAGCATATGAATACCTGCTGTCACCAAATTCTAATGGTTAACTTTTCAACAGAAGGGAGATTAAAATAAATTTATTGTTTATATATTCATTATCTCTATAAAAAATACATGTTTCACATAACTGCACCTGGCACATACTAAAAAATATTACAGTAGCTTCTACAAGAAATAAAAAAATTTTCCATGAATAAATATGAAAGGCTGTATGCTTCATGGCCAAGGAATATCAATAACACAGCAGGTATTTACCTCCAATCTAAAACTAAAGCATAACTGGTAAATGATTTTACTGTACATTATTTTATTATAGATTAAGTTTGAACAGTAAGGTAAAACAAAATAGTAGGCTATATTCTGCTTGTGACTGGATTTACTTCATCCATACTGATCTTGCTTATAGGGGTATTAACCCATGCTCAAAAGTTTTTATAACATACAAGTAAATTTTCACTGAAACCCGTCTATTAAAATGAACCATATCTGAAATGTTACATTCCCTCTGTCGTGTATTCTCTGTTGTCACAAAGACAGAAGACAGAATAACTAACTCAAAACAACTGTTAACGTGTGTTTCTTCAGCCCTTAGGTAGATAGTAATTTTCACTCTAAATGACCTCAACTAGAGAAAGGTGGGGGAATTTTTTAAAATTTTATTTTATGGGGATTACATCTGTTTAATGGAAACCCATCAACTGTAATTAACCTGAATAACAATTTGGGTAGGAGGTCAAGCACTTGTTAAGGTCCAATGGGACTACCAGAGAAATAATTGAATAATCAAATGGTTCCAGTCCCAGGTCATCAGACCAAATTTGTAAAACAAATCAGCCCAGCAGAGTACTTAGGTACTGTGTTTGGTAATGTGAGTAAAGTCCAGCGAGTGAGGCGTTTCAATGAGTCAGAGATTGACCAACCATTCAGATGAGCATGGAAACTAAAAAATTTGAGAATGCACATCTCTCATGAATGTATCCAGGTGAACAATCCCTTCCCATTGGGTCTAATATCCTCATGGTACAAACAATGAAGGCAAAAAGACATCACTGGCACGTGCCTACAATTTGAATGACCTTGGAGGCAGGGGAATGAAGGAAGCCTGATCTCATCAACTGGCCAGCCTTGTTATTCTTCATGCACATGCATGGAGAACAATTTGAATCAGCAAGAAGGACATTGTATTCTTGGAAACATGATCCTTAAGTTAATTTGTGAGAAGGAAGTCTAGTCAACCACTCATAAAGTCTTATACTATTGAGGTATTAATAGAAGGCATAAGTAGACATAGTTCAAGGCCAGGCAGGCGAATTAGGAGTGGTACAACTTGACCACTGGTTTTCAGTGTGGTGATGGACTCAAGAGCAAAAGACAGCAACAGGAACAGACACTGATGCAGCAGTAGCCCAGTAACAGCAAGTGCAGAGTTGCTTTCCAGATGGGCCATTCATCACCTCAGTAGAAACAAGAGTACATGGCCAGTCATCAATGAAACAGCAACTGCAAGAGCAGCAGGACTAGTTGTTGGTGCAGAATAAACATTTGGATCAGAAAGGCTGGTCCCTGGTCCAGCAGCAACAGCAGGGCCAGTCACAGAAAAAAAAAAAAAAAAAAAAAAAAAAAAAAAAAAAAAACAGCAAGGCCAGTCACAGAAGAAAACAGAACTGGCTGCATAAGCAGTGAGAACATTAATCAATCCTGCAAAAACAGCTGTTAAAATAAGCACAGCATCTGGTTAAAAAAAATAATATATGTTGAGTATATTCTCCTGGAGTGGAGCAAGGTCTCTGAAAAGAGACAGTGGCACTGGAAGAGAAGGCACTGCATCAGTCAGCAGACTGGCAGCATAGAAAGCAGGCAGCAGACCAGGTACTGGTGGAAAATTAAGAATTTACTGCAAAATAAAAGATGTTGCAACCGGAAAATTAAGAATTTACTGCAAAATACGGTGTTAACTATAGGTACTGAAATAAGTTCTAGACCAAAAGCGCACTAATATGGAAAAACTAACTGAATTACGTATGCCCTAACAATGAAAGAAGCTAGATGAAAAACAGTAAGGAGTTTAGATTAAAAACAGGATAACTGAACCAGATGCAATATCTAGGAAGATGGCAAGGCAACTTGAAAGCAACCTGTGATTACAAATACACTTTTCATGAGGAATTTCATGAGGAAAAGTGTTAAGACAGTGATAACTGAATATTAAAGTACATATATGAGTAAGCTTATCCAACTCCCAAAGCGCACTGGGAGAATTCTTGCACTGTGTCAACATGACTCGGACACGCGAAAGAAAGAGATAAGGCAGTTGCATCATATTCTGCGACTTTCGTTTTTAAAACATTTTAAGAAAAGAGTCTTGGGGGAATTCAATGTAGATATGGCTCATGATTCATACGGCTATCATTAAACAAAGCATTAACATTATTAAAATGGAGTTTACCAAGAATGCCAAGTCAAATTTGTAGTCTCATAAGGCTCGCTTAAAGGGTTTAAGTCTCGTAAGGCTTGCCTGAAAAATGTATTCTTAAGAAATAATAATAAGTGAGATACCGGTAAAACAAAGAGCGCGTAAAGCTAAAAGATGCTCACCTCTGGAAAGAGTAGCAGGCTGTAGACCAGTCAAAAGTTGGCAAACAGAGCCAGAACTTAGGCTCATAAGAGCCTATAACATGCATTGTAGGAGTCACACTCTCTCTCTCACTCTCTCCCCTCCAAGTGAGGTCTCAACTGCAGCTCATGACATCCTGCGAAAAGTTAAAATATTTAAAATATACGGTACTATAAGAGATGAAACTGACAGGCTGGTTAATTGTTAACTGCAGAGTTCCCAATTTTTATAAAGAAGAAGAAGAAAAAAGTAAAAAATGCGATGCTACTTAAAATTAAATAGACCATGTATATATGCAAATGGAGAGTCTCTTACCATATAATAATAATAATAATAATAATAATAATAGTAATAATAATAATAAAATATGGCCACATAATTAAACAGTGCTGTATTTACTAATGTTTTCTAAACAACCATCCAATTGCAAGACTTACGAAAAGCGCATCGACATACTGTCTCCGTCCATTCTTGCTTAAAGGTATCTTAAGGACACGAGATACAGCAGTTATAACATTACACTTATGGAAAGCTTCATCAATAAAAGATTGGCTTCACGATTCAAAAGAGTAGACATCTAAAAGTAAATCGACGAATATTTATAGTTACTAAACATATTCAACATTAAAAAATGCTTCAGTCTGTCCAACTCCACACAGCCCTCATCGAGTTGCCATATCGTATTATTATATTATATATATATATATTATATATATATATATATATATATATATATATATATATATATATATATATATATATATATAAATAAACGTGACATTTCGCCAACAGTGACAAGAGATAACTCCCAAAAAGATCAGACAGGAAACGAAAATTCACAACTATTAAAAGTTCATCCGGATACTAGCTTTGAAGCTGAGAAATTCGACGACCTATCGTCTTTAGAAACAAGTTGCTAACGGAGCATCGAAGTGCTTTAGTCCTAGTTTCTCTTATCTCGTCGATAAGGAAGTCTTTTATCAGATTACTCGGGTCTACATAACTACCTCGCTCAGTCTAGTCTATTCAAAGCACACTGTTCCGCTATTCGTACAAAGTTGGCAAGTTACTGTTATACGGTACTGAATTCGCTGTTTACTGTGAAAAACTAGCGATAAACGGTGGTAGGAAGAGTGAAGATGATACTACAGTAGACGGGTTATTGTAAAAATAATAGCGTCTGG
Source organism: Macrobrachium nipponense (assembly GCF_015104395.2). Classification (NCBI taxonomy): domain Eukaryota; kingdom Metazoa; phylum Arthropoda; class Malacostraca; order Decapoda; family Palaemonidae; genus Macrobrachium; species Macrobrachium nipponense. The sequence goes on from NC_061108.1 coordinate 133,170,068, forward strand.
AACTTGATAGGTAAGATCCCTGGGAACTCATCATTATCTACTCAACTGCAAGGATGTTTACAAGATCAGTACTGACAATACAAAGTTGTGCTGGTGATTTACATATGGAAGATTGTTGACATGTTTATGTGTGTGTGTGTGTGTGTGTGTGTGTGTGTGTGTAGTGTGTGTGTGTGTGTGTGTGTGTGTGTGTGTGCTTATTGCATTATTAAACAATTTCCCCTGAGAGGGTGTTACACCCAAGAAAAGACAAAAGACAATGCTTAATGCCATAGGTAGTATACTTTAATTACTGATTAGTGGATGAATTCCACTGTAGTAAACTTCTACAACATTAACCACTTCATAAACTGGGAAGGAATTTTCATGTATAACTCTTCGTCGTAGTGATTCCCGGGTATAGCTCGCCGGAGCAGGTAAACAACGCGTACTAACATACTTTAGTGCGTCCGGGACAAGATTACGTACTTCGTGTTAACAATGATGTTATCAACCAAATTTACAACAACAATCATCACCATCATCATCATCATCGTCGTCTCTAAATCCGCGTGACTCAAAAGGGATTGTGTGCAATTCCACCACATATTTTTCTTGATGTACAGACGGCCAACTAAGAATTGGCGTAGTTTCTTAATTCATTGTTCGTTATGAAAATATTGCCATATGCAGGTGCCAGATTATTTACTTAACAAAAAATAACATTCCTTTCAAAGGTGCTATACTTGAAATAAATTACATTAGAATTGAGTAGACTTATTCAACGTATTAAAGATAATTATTTTGCAAAGTCAGGGAAATATATACCGATGGGTCCACGATTTCTAATTTTATTCTCAACTCTAGCTTCGTGACAGCATACCAAAGATTTTGAAGTTGGCTTTGCTGCCGCTCGAGTCTTGACTCAACGTAGCGTACTGCATTGGGGTGTTGTCATTTAATTCGTCTCCTACAGCCGATAAATAATACATCAAGGCGTTAACATTCTTTGAAAACGATGTTTAATTAAACTAATTTTGTCCTTTGATCAATAAAATAATTTGCATGACACATTTAGTGGGCCTAAATTGGACTTCTGATTTTCCCACATGATTAGCCTAGGTCTATTTTCAGCAGTATACTCTCCCGGATACGTAAATATTATTTAAATATTTATACGACTATATATACTATATATAATATATATATATATCTATATATAATATATTAATCTGCTTTATTGTTTGATTATTCCCGTTATTCTTGTTTTATTATAAATATTAGCCATGTTCGCCTTCTTATCCTTTTCCTAAATGCTTAACATAATTAACTCAGACCTAGCTATTCAAAGTAAAAAAGCATTCATTAAAAAATCTAACGAATATAATTCAGTCTTATTTTTTATCAAATTCCTTGCATACCATCCTGTTTCATTTGGACACGTTGGAAAGCTGTGGGAGTCAAAACTGACGAATACATTAAGAAAGGCTTACTTTCATTAAAGCTTTCTTAGGTTGATCTTTCTGTAGCTATTCATTTCTTCTGAATAGAAATTAATTCAAATTAGTTTCACATGTATACCTAGACCTACTACCATAAGCATATTATAAGTAGCTGAAAGGATAAGGAATATGAAAGGTGACGTTCTCGTTTAAGTCTATTTCATATGTTTTTTTGTTTTTTATCAAGAAAACCCTACTGCTTTAATCAAGGGTTGTTCTTTGACGGCTACAGGGTGTAACACGAGTGTATGCACATATTTTGTGGAATGAAAGATAAAGTTTCTTTGAACAGAAAATGTTTTATAAACATAAATTTTAAGGCGTCCGTTGTCGGTGCGGGGAATTTTAAAATAATCGTTATCATTAGTGATGCTTTCATGCGATGGAGTTCGTAGCGAGAAGTCGGATCGAGTCGCCTGAGATGTAGAAGAGAGCGGAGGTGGCGTATAGGAGTGATGGAAGGATTAGGCCGATGTTAATAAAGTATCTCCCAATAAAATGTATTCTTTAGGTTTTGAAGAAAAACATGCATGCATCATTGAAACTGTTTCCCCCCCCTATCCGTGGTATTCACTGGCCAACGATAAAAAAACAAAATAAAAAGAGTAAGCCTAACTGAATCTCTCATCCATCAAAGATAAGTTTGCTTATTCATTAGACTTATTCATTAGACAACTATCAAAGATTTCAAGTGTAGATTTAAAAATCTCTTCCTCTCCATCTAAAGTATTCATCAGACACCAGTCATAAGCGTCTAGTTATGATTCCTGGTTCAGCAATGTTGTGACGAGGCACTAGAATTCAAAGTTCACAAATGAATGTTGTTCAGCAACATTTACACTACTGTATTATCTTGTTATCTTGTGGTGCTTCGAGGTGTTCCACCTCTAGGCCCATGTTCTAAATTTTGTCGTTCTTTAAACAATTTGATTAATCTATATATGATTCTGTCCGGTTTATTAAGCTTTCTTGATATCTCTCCAACAGGGAACCTGCACCGAATTCAGTGCAATAATTCTCTCGCTCATCGAGGGACGTTTCTTAGACCGACAAATGACACATTGACATTAGATTCCCGTGCACATAACATCAAAAGCAATAGAGTGAGGTCGCCTGGTTCACACTTTTAAGATATCGCTTTTTTTTTCTTTTTTTTTTATATTTGATAGCATTTTGTGAGATTCCAATGTTTTCTGTAAAATTTAACAAATGGAATAGTTCAACTACCTTCAACTTCATATTGAAATGATAATTTAAGGACTATGTTTATGCGATACTACTAGTGATAGGTGTCTCCTACCTATTTGGTAATGTATATCTATGGTTGTGATATGACGTTTTTTATCACTTTGTTTTGTTCACGTCAATTTTGCTATATGGAAAATAGTTTTACACAGTAGCATAACATAATGTTTTAAAGATATCAGTGATTGTTTTAAATGCCATTACACATGATTTCTTCCATCTTTGAAAAGAAAAATAGATAAATAAGGCATGAATCGTGCGTCAGGCAGGTGAACGAAAAATTATGAAACTCTGCCACCAGTTTTTTGGCCAATAGTACACTAAGTTCCAGAAGTGAAGCGACAAATTTTAGAGGATTTCGTTCGAAATTCACTAACTGGCAACTACAACAAGTAGTTGAAAAACTTATTTTTTTTCTACAATGAAAGTTCTATCAAGCAAAATAAAGCTAACATATGATGCACAAAATATCAAATCTATGATATTTATAACAATCATAAGAAAAAATTACGGTAACAGTTATTATTTTAAAGTACAGTAATTACTTCAACTATCGAAACGAAACAATTTGAAATTTTCGTTCAACACAGGATTACCAACATTACCAATGTATATTTCGAGCAAAGTGGAAACATATTTAACATCATAGTGTATTATAAATTATTTTGGCAAATATGCATAAAACCATGCAAGTATCAACAAGTATCAATAGAATGTAAAGAGAAAATCTCCGCAACATTAAACATAATCAACCATGAATGCACCTACTTTCAACAAAGAAGTTGGGTGTGGTTGGTAGTTCTGATTTTAGCTTCTAGGACCGAGCATAAAACACCATCTTCGAGAAAGGCTATAACTGCTGCTGCTCCTACCTTCAGGTTACTAGGCCTAGTTCCGGGCATAGCAAGGCTTACAATGCAGGGCCGCTGTTTGTTATTTAGGCAAAGATAGAACCATTAGGACCGACACCAGGACCTGTCCTTGCACCTGAGAAACACACTCACTATATAAAAAATAAGAAAGACTCGCAAGCAACCAGAACACCCGTAAAATCACAACCTGGTTAAGTAGGAAGACAACAAACCCCAACCACCCCTCCTCCTCCTCTACCACGACCTCTACCCACAATCCTAACTCCACCTTTTTCACTTCAACCTTTTACCTCAAATCTTCTAATCATATTCCAACCGCGAAATTTAAGACTGAATTTGCGTAAGTGGGCGTATCATAAGGGAGTGATATCACCGAAATTTATATTTCCACGGGCAACCAGTAATCAGTTCGATCCAGTCAAGCATTATTGTATAACAGAATTTTATGAGTTTTGTTTATATATATGTATATGTTATGTATAAGTGTGTATAATATATATATATATATATATATATATATATGTATATATATATATATATATAGATATATATTATATATATATATAAAAGAAGCACCCGAGCAATGACCAATAGGCCTAGTGCTCGATTCTGGTTATTCCTGACTAGATAAAAAGGTTCTGAGAGAGAGAGAGAGAGAGAGAGTAGAGGAGAAGAGAGAGAGAGAGATAGAGAGAGAGAGCAGAGAGAGAGAGAGAGAGAGAGAGAAGCATAACAGAGATACTAGAAATAAAATAATGTTCGCCAAGCATATTCACACTCCGGACCGTATGGACAAGAATAGTTTCACTCATGCACTGAAAAAAAAAGGTGGAAACCTACGAAAATACTTGTTTGATGCGACTCTGAACGCAATTCCACGTGCAAAAATTTGCACAATTGAGGAATTCGATGAAATTATTAACTAACAAGCTGGAAAATTTATTTCCTTGATTCGTGAATAGGCCTACCCATGAGGCCAATGCTAAACGCGCATATAACTTGGATTTCGGGTTTTTTTTTTTCACACCAACTTATGTCTTATCTATATTTCATTTAATCAGAGACTAAACTTCTTTGTGCTTTATCAAAAGAAGTCATAATAATTTTCGATATAACGCTATAAAAGTAGAAAGTTACTTTACAAATCATATTAGGCCAATGCTTATGCACTCGGTTCCTGCTGCCACTCAATGGTGAACACTTGATATCACACACTGAGAACCGCAGATGTTTCTATAGGGATTTTATTTTTTTTTTATTTTTTTTAATAAACAATTATTGAACTAACACTGATCATTCACTGGAGAAATACTTTCTGTGCTTCTACAGGTAATCACTGATACGTATCGGATAAAGAGGATGACAATAATTGAAATAAAATATACTAACTGGCAACTCCCCGAGTTTCTAAAGAAGTACAATCAATTCTGAAATTTGACGCTTCACTTCTGGAACTTACTGTACTACGAGAAATTTGGAGTTAATGACACATTCGCAGTCTTTTGTTCATGTTTAGTATCTGCCTCTCGGAGATGAAAGTAAAAATATAAACAACAGACGATAAATTTCCCATTACCTCGGTAAATTTCCCAATCATCCGTGCTTCATTATATACGTTTACCCCTCTCTAAAGTTTAGCCAAAAAAATTATATTGATGAACGATATCTTCGTACGGCCGCCTCCTTCACATTCACCGTCTAATAAAACAAAACTTAACTAAACCTGGTATAATGTCTCGTAATTGCAAAGATAAAGATGACTTTGTCATTGTTTCCCTATTTAACATGCTACGAGCTACGGTAATAGACTAATTGTACATTCCTAGCCTCTCCCCTTCCCGAAATCTTACAGGTCCCTGACATAAACGATTCTCTTTGAAAAAAAAAAGTTTGTAAAAAATACTTAAGACAATGTTTAAATCCTCGGATGATTAGACAATGAAGCCCCATTGTTCCGTAATACTTTACTTCTAACTATATTTCCTCAGCAAAAAACTACATAAACACACAAGAATCACATTTCGTCTTTCAGGTCAGTTGACCGAAAGCATCAACCTCCAAGAATCCGAAAAATGAAACGAGTAACAGCACTGGCCATCTTGCCGTTACTGCTTCAAGTAACGTCGGGTTTCCTGTTCGGAATTACTTACACCGACATCTGCGATTCCCTGTGTCGGTGTCCTGGTGACATTTTGCAAGCGCGCAATGAAGCCCTGGACTGCAGGGACAGAAATATAACTTCACTTCCAGGTAAGGGAAAATATCCATTCCTTTTTTTTCCCTTCCAGTTTCAACTTCACCTTGATGTAAGTGGTTCTGATTTATTGAAAATTCGGCTTTATAAAGCCAAGCACTAAGGCACGTTCAGCCATTTAGTGCTTTAAACATTGAAATAGGGAGTTGGAGTAGTTGACAGTAACAGCAAGACAGAAGAAAGGAAGTGGGAACGGAGGTAACAAAAAAAAAAAAAAAAAAAAATGCAACTTAGACCGAAGTGCAACTTTAGCAATGGCTACAGTGCACCACGTGATTTGCACTCTAACGGCACTGGCCCCGTACGGAGAAGCTTGACGTAAGTAGTAAATTCTTTTTCTCTGTAAATAAATCAATAACCTAAAACATTCTAAGGCAACTGCCATGGCCTTTACCTATAGTGTGAAAGCTACGCTCTGCATTTACTACGCATTAACTATCAAACGAGACCCTCTTCTCTGTAGAAATCTCTCATCCTACTGACCTATTGTTCTCCTATGAACAATACAGATCCATATCTTTCCCAATACATAAAGAAAATGTCTCACGACCTGTCCACAAGGAGAAGTCTCTCTCTCTCTCTCTCTCTCTCTCTACTCTCTCTCTCTCTCCTCTCTCTCTCTCGCTCTCTCTCTCGTCTCTCTGCTCTCTCTCTCCTCTGCCTTCTCCTCTGTCTCTCTTCTTCTTCTTCTCTCGCTCCAGCTTAGCCGTGTTTCTCGCACCAAGAGAAAATAGTACTATGTATTTGTATATATTCTGTTTAGCCCTTTAATAGAAAAAATTTGCGTGAGAAAACTTTCACATCAAACATAGAACCATGCTAATAAACAGAAAATATATTTCATGTATACAGAGAATATCGTATGCTTCGTGTAAAAACTTTTTTTTTCATGTGTCTCATGTAACGTAGACAATTTTTTCTTTTATACCCGCACAAAAGAATTTTTACATGAAAAAATATTCTACATCCCACAGATTTCTAATTAGTTTAAATAACCCCTGATCACCGAGTGAATGACAGTAATAAAAAAAAATAATCTTCCTAACACTCTACCAACATAGGCCTACGAATTCCACCAATTTTAAAGGAAGCCTCTTCCTTCCATAAACCAACCAGTATGAACTTTATTTCTTGGGAAAATATTCTCAATAACTAGTCGCCTTTTGGAAACAAACCACCCTCCGAAAGAAGCCTTCATTAATCAGGTAAAACTTCCCCGTTTATCCAACAGACAACATCGTATTCCCCGACGAAGTCACCCGCGTCGACTTCACCAGGAACAGGATTGAGAGCATCGCCACAGGCACCTTCTCCAACAACGAGAAATTGTTAAGTGTCGACTTCTCCGATAATGACGTGAGGATCCTGCCAGAGTGGGCCTTCCGATATCTGCCGCTCCTTCAGTATCTCTCCTTCAAGAACAACAAATTGACAGATATTCATGAAAAGGTGCGTCTGGTGAGGTTTTCAAAGATGTGTTCCCATCTTTCAGAAACGCTCGACTGACGGTGAAGCCACATTAGAGCTAGACTAAAAATAAGAGATATGGTTTTATTACTATTATTACACATACATTCACACACACACACACACACACACACACATATATATATAATATATTTATAAATATATATATATATATATATATATATATAGATATATTATATATATATATATTAATATATATATATATGTAAGTATAAATTGGCGGATATTCATGAAAAGGTGCGTCTGGTGAGGCTTTCAGAGAGGTTCCATCTGTCAAAAACACTAGACTGACGGTGAAACCACATTAAAGCTAGACTAAAAATAAGAGACATGGCTTCATTATCATTATTGCACATACATTCACAGATATAAAAGTGTGAATAATGCTTTATTGAGCAACGCTAACATTATATTCATTCCACCTTCACCCAACTATAGCTAGAGACTAACCAGACAAACCCAATCCCACAGGCCTTCGCAGGACTAGCGAACCTTACCACGCTAGACTTAAGCTACAATGAACTGACTACGTTGCCCAAGGACGTCTTCGCGCTGCTTCCTAGCCTCCAGGAATTGATTCTGAATTTCAATTCACTGACTCACGTCGACGAAATTTCCCTGCATCAAAATGCAGCTCTCCGAACGCTCCATTTGAGCTCGCTGGGCATCAGGACTCTACATCCGCATTTTATCCCGCGAAACTTAACGTATGGAGTTGGCGTTTCGTTGGTTAAGGTCGTATTTTTAAAATATTCATAAAATACAATGACAAGTGCACGAACATACAATAACATGCATACATTCATACACATACACGGTATATGCGTCAGTACAAAAATATACATGAAGCGTGTATTTTACATTTTGACAATTAAATATAAAACATTCTTTCTGTATATTTTTTATTGATACATACAAATACATATGCTGCATGTGTGTGTGTGTATGTGTGATGAGAGAGAGAGAGAGATAGAGAGAGAGAGAGGGAGAGAGAGAGACGAGAGAGAGGAGAGAGCGCTACGGGAAACTTGTGTAAATTTGGTTTCTTTCTAGGAAACTGAGCAAAGTCTCCTTGGCCTTCAACGACATGACAGAGATTCCCGCCAAGGCTCTGCACCACATAAAGGATTCGCTCGAGGACCTGGACTTCTCTGGAAACCCAATTAAGGTAAGTTACTGGAGTTGTATTACATTTTTTTTATTAATCGATATGCATATATAGTACATATGTGTTTTGATTGTGAATTTATCTACAATTATTTACCAAAAAAATTAAATTAATGTTAGGTTGATTTTGTTGTGCTATTATTAGTTTTGGAATATATAAATATATATATATATATATATATATATATATAATATATATATATATATATATATATATACATATATATACATATATATACACCTTACAGTACTAAATGATGAACTGATAGTCTGTCATAAACTTTAATAATAGCACAACAAAATCGAGTTAACTTATTTATTTAAAATTTTCAGTACATAATTATAGATAAATTCACAATCAAAACACCAGGACTAACTAAGTTTGTGCGTCAATTAACTGATCATGTAACAAAATAAATGAATTTGAATAGTTTAACGCACGAAAGAAAAAAAATAGTGCAAATAAAACGCAAAGACCTTAAGGAATAAATTTAGTGTCTAGGTCTTCACATAACATATGAACCTATCTTTTAAAATACCCAAATAAGGGCCATTATGAAAAAATGAATTTATGAACCACACAAGCAAGCATATTATGAGAGCATATGCCATTGCTGTTTGTGATTAAAAATGACAGAGTTATGAACGAAAAAGGGTAATGAAATTCACATAAAAATCCCGCAGAGTTTAGTCACATTTTTCTACGCGTTTCTACGAGAAATTTTATAATTTTGAAAAGTATATCTTAGTTTTACCAGACCACTGAGCTGATTAGCAGCTCTCCTAGGGCTGGCCCGAAGGATTAGATATTTTTACGTGGCTAGGAACCAATTGGTCACCTAGCAACGGGACCTACAGCTTATTGTGAGATCCGAACCACATTATACCGAGAAATGAATTTCTATCACCAGAAAAATATTCCTCTGATTCCGCGTTGGCCCAGCTGAGAATCGAAATTCGGACCAACGGATTGGTAGCCGATGGCGGAAACCACTAGTCCAACGAGGAACTTATAATTTTGAAAAATAGTATATTACTATACATTTCGATCTGTTAATTTAAACGCGACACTAACTTAGTAAGTGAGATTGAAGGCTATAATACCACATTCAAAAGCTACAGGTTACAAATTTTAAACGTTAATTATTAATACTATTAATATGGAACAACCCACCACAGGGGGTCACTGGCTTGAAATTCAAGCTTCCAAAGAATATGGCGTTCATTATGAAGAAGTATGAAGAGGTAAAGGGAAATACAGAGGGGAAAAAGGGAAAAAATTAATAAATAGGTAAACATGTATTGAAATGCAAGGAGAATAGTATTAGAGTAGTAATTTCACTGCATCTTCGCTTGAACTTTTGCAATAAAAGTCCAAACTGCAAATCCTCAGGGAGACTGAGAAGTTCGACACCGAGGCAGCGTTGCCGTTTTTCTTCTCAACAGTGGTTTTTAGCAGTGTTACCATACGCAGTTCTGATTTAATGGTTAGAATGCCATATTTTCCGATGTAGCATTATTTTCCGTGACGTCACTAGCTTAGCATAAAGTATTTTTGACGAAGAAAAATAAAGGATTTCAATAAAATTAATTTCTATAAATAAGCAAGTGTTATAACTTTATTTTCATAATAAAACATAAAAAGGCAAAGAGAAGAATTTTATTCCTCAGTGCCATGGCCTGTGGTCGGAAAAGCCACGGAGGGTTGCCAGATGTCACCGGAAAGCCACACTAGTAGACGAAATTCCATCATTGAATATCACGGCAGAATTCAGTGCTGCTGTAGAGGATGGATCATAAATTGCAGTCTACACCATAACAAGGAGTAAAACAGGAGAGTGTGTCAAGATAAGGGCTGGCGCGACCTTTGCAGTCAAGCTAAAAGACGGGTTTGACCTTTGCATTCATAAGGGGCGGCAAATGCAAATGTCATAGCGACCACTTCCTCTAAAAATGTAAAAATAATGGGGCTTCCGTTTCCTATCTTCTCCCACACGTTTTTCTTGTGCTTATAACGCTGAGGGTTACTTTGAAGGCTTCCCTTAGCAAGCTTCAACTTAACGGGTAAAATGACTGGAAAGTGGATTGTGGTTTATCTAGGTAGAAAGGCAAAACAGGTCTTACTCTTCAGTGCATATATATCCATGTATAATAATAATAATAATAATAATAATAATAATAATAATAATAATAATAATAATAATAATAATAAGTAGCCATGATTCCCATGACAAAAGTACTACAGAAGATGGATGCCGGGTACCAACTCAAGAAAAGAGGCAACAGAATCAACCATCTGATGTTCATGGACGACATCAAGCTGTATGGTAAGAGCATCAAGGAAATAGATACCCTAATCCAGACTGTAAGGATTGTATCTGGGGACATCAGGATGGAGTTTGGAATAGAAAAATGCGCCTTAGTCAACATACAAAAAGGCAAAGTAACAAGAACTGAAGGGATAAAGCTACCAGATGGGAGCAACATCAAACACATAGATGAGACAGGATACAAATACCTGGGAATAATGGAAGGAGGGGATATAAAACACCAAGAGATGAAGGACACGATCAGGAAAGAATATATGCAGAGACTCAAGGCGATACTCAAGTCAAAACTCAATGCCGGAAATATGATAAAAGCCATAAACACATGGGCAGTGCCAGTAATCAGATACAGCGCAGGAATAGTGGAATGGACGAAGGCAGAACTCCGCAGCATAGATCAGAAAACCAGGAAACATATGACAATACACAAAGCACTACACCCAAGAGCAAATACGGACAGACTATACATAACACGAAAGGAAGGAGGGAGAGGACTACTAAGTATAGAGGACTGCGTCAACATCGAAAATAGAGCACTGGGGCAATATCTGAAAACCAGTGAAGACGAGTGGCTAAAGAGTGCATGGGGAGAAGGACTAATAAAAGTAGACGAAGACCCAGAAATATACAGAGACAGGAGAAAGACAGACAGAACAGAGGACTGGCACAACAAACCAATGCACGGACAATACATGAGACAGACTAAAGAACTAGCCAGCGATGACAATTGGCAATGGCTACAGAGGGGAGAGCTAAAGAAGGAAACTGAAGGAATGATAACAGCGGCACAAGATCAGGCCCTAAGAACCAGATATATTCAAAGAACGATAGACGGAAATAACATCTCTCCCATATGTAGGAAGTGCAATACGAAAAATGAAACCATAAACCACATAGCAAATGAATGCCCGGCACTTGCACAGAACCAGTACAAAAAGAGGCATGATTCAGTGGCAAATCCCCTCCACTGGATCCTGTGCAAGAAACATCAGCTACCTTGCAGTAATAAGTGGTACGAGCACCAACCTGAAGGAGTGATAGAAAACGATCAGGCAAAGATCCTCTGGGACTATGGTATCAGAACGGATAGGGTGATACGTGCAAAACAGACCAGACGTGACGTTGATTGACAAAGTCAAGAAGAAAGTATCACTCATTGATGTCGCAATACCATGGGACACCAGAGTTGAAGAGAGAGAGGGAAAAAATGGATAAGTATCAAGATCTGAAAATAGAAATAAGAAGGATATGGGATATGCCAGTGGAAATCGTACCCATAATCATAGGAGCACTAGGCACGATCCCAAGATCCCTGAAAAGGAATCTAGAAAAACTAGAGGCTGAAGTAGCTCCAGGACTCATGCAGAAGAATGTGATCCTAGAAACGGCACACATAGTAAGAAAAAGTGATGGACTCCTAAGGAGGCAGGATGCAACCCGGAACCCCACACTAAAAAAACCACCCAATCGAATTGGAGGACTGTGATAGAGAAAAAAAAAAAAAAAATAATAATAATAATAATAATAAATAATAATTTTCCAGAGGAAATTGTACTCATAATCATAGGGACACTAGGCACGATCCCAAGATCCCCGAAAAGGAACCTGGAAAAACTAGAAGCTGAAGTAGGTGCAGGACTCATGCAGAAGAAGAGTGTGCTCCTGGAAACAGCGCACACGTGAGAAAAGTGATGGATTCCTAAAGAGGCAGGATGCAACCCGGAACCCTACACTATAAAACCACCAATGCCGTCAATAGGACGACTG
>NC_061108.1:133187668-133212668 GCF_015104395.2 Macrobrachium nipponense
GTAACATGAATAATACTAAAATATAACTCTGTCATACAATAATAAATCACAGGGCGTTATACAGCCGTAAACTCATTCGAAAGTTTCAGTCTATTCAGTTCCCGATATTAATAATTTTTCCAGTTTGTCGCTCATTTAAATAATTTACATAAATATTGCTACTATCTTAGAAAACGACAGATGACGTTTTGATTAATAATAATTCCTAGGCTGCTGTGCATGTTTTAACCAATGATGAGTTTAGTTACTGTGCTCGTTTTAAGCAGCAATGACTGTAGATATTGAGTGCGTTTTAATCAACTATGACTTTGGATACTGTGTACGTTTTATTCAACAGTTACTTTGGATGCAGTGAACGTTTTAATCAACAATGATACTAGATACTGTGTAAGTTTTAATCAACAATGACACTAGATACTGTGTATGTTTTAATCAACAATTAATGTAGATACTGTGTAAGTTTTAATCAATCATGACTGTAGATACTGTGTACGTTTTAATCAACTGTATTTAGATACTGTGTATATTTTAATCAACAATAACTTTAGATACTATGTACGTTTTAATCAACAATGACTTTAAATACGGTGTACGTTTTAATCAACAATGACTTTGGATACAGTGAACGTTTTAATCAACAATGACTAGATAATGTGAACTTTTTAATCAACAATGATACTAGACACTGTGTACGTTTCAATAAAAAAGGACTTTGGATACTGTATACGTTTTAATCAACGATGACTAGGTACTGTGAACGTTTTAATCAACAATGACTTCTTCAGATACTGTTTACGTTTTCATCAACAATGACTTCAGATACTGTATACGTTTTAATCAACAATGACTTTTTGTACGTTTTAATCAACATGACTTTGAATACTGTGTACGTTTTCATCAAACAATGACATTTTAGCTATTTCTTTCATTCATTTAGTGGGACGAGGAACAGAGATTACATCGATTTCGTATTCTTATTATAATACAATACAATGAAAATAGTATTACATTTACGTAATCCTCGCATTATAGTAATAACAGGCGTTTGTATGCAATCTTAAGTTAAGGTACAGTCACTTTAAGTAAAGTTACGTGTTAATTTTAATAAAGTAAAAGTAAAAAAAAAAAGTGTTTTTATTACCTGAAACCTGAACCTCTTCAAATGATAGAATTCGTTAGCTATTGCCGTAAAGGCTGCTAGAACGATATCTGGTTTCTGTTTTCATATTCCATGATCTGTTTAAGAGAGACATTGTTTTTGCAATACATGATAAGCAATGAAACAAATATTACAAGGGCATAACCTACGAATTACCCTGTCGAGCAACTAACGCCATTTTTCTAATGGATTCTGTTTACAGGAATGATATGACGAAGGAATAATAAAAATAAAAAAAAAGCTACAGAAATGTACGCATTAAAAATTTACCATAACCTGCGATTGAAAAGGACAGTGTGTTTTAGGACTCAGAAGTATTGCTTTCAATAAATAAAAAAGGAGCAATTAATCATATTGTTAAAACTGTTCTAAAACACTAAAATGCGGCAAATGATAAAATATACTTTTCATCACTAAAATTATCATTTAGAACTTTATCTTTTACGTAGCTTCAAATTAAATTTAAATTTCCTACAGGCGTTTTTCGAAAGGGAGAGTTCCACGTCCCCTGATAATAAGGCCGAGCACTGCGCTTTCTTTTTGGATTCATTTGAACTTCTTGACTGACAGTTTTCTGCTTGCAGTCTGTCCACATCTTGAACACTTTTTATTTATTAAATTTTTTTTTTTTTTAATAAATGTAACAGCAAGGCTTTTATATCTTCATGGATTCGTTTTAACGCTATTTTGACTGACAGTTTGCTGCCTGCAGTCTGTCAACATCTTGAACACTTTATATATATATATATATATATATATATATATATATATATATATATATATATATATAAGTGTAACAGCATGGCTTATATATTTCCGTGGATTCGTTTTACCTCTATTTGACTGACAGTTTTCTGCTTGCAGGCTGTCAACATCTTGAACACTTTTTATTTATTTAAAAAAAAAATTTAAATAAATGTAAAAGCAAGGCTTTTATAACTCCATGTATTCGTTTCAACTCTATTTTGACTGACAGTTTTCTGCTTGCTGTTTTTCAACATACTGAACTCTCTCTCCCTCTCTCTTTCTTTCATCATTAAGTACACTCCAAAGAGGCAACGTTCAACAACTGTTCCGAAGGACATGTTACAAGGCCTTGTTGTAGTTTGTGTTTGTTCTCGGAAGACTGTTGCAGCTTGGTTTCGTCGTGGTCTTCCTCTGCTACGTGGGATCACCATTATGATCATCATAATCATCATCATCATCATCATCACCATTACCATTATCTTCATCATCACCTTCATTATCACCATATTATTATTGAAATCATCATCATCATTATAATCATCACCAACATCATTATCATAATAGTCATCATCACCATCATTATCATCATCAATACCACAATTATCATAACATTGTAATTGTCATTATCATCATCATCATCATTATCCTCATCATCATCATCATCCTCATAATCGTCATCACTATCATAATTATCATTACAATTATTATCATCATCACCATTATAATTACCATCATCATCGCCATTATCATTATCCTCATCATTATAATTATCATTATCATCATCACCAATATCATTATAATTACTATCATCCTTACCATCAATATCATCAACACCACCACCATTATCATTATCATCACCACTGATTATTTCTGAAGGTCGCCCTTATGGTCTGCCTGTGTCAGTCAACCTTCTGAGTTCTGGGCGTCGATATTTTTAAAGATTCTTTTTCCGATATCTGTCGCATTTTATTTCCTTAATCTGTGGTTTTTTTTTAATTTTTGCAAATTGTATATCTGTATCTACGCTTTCCCAGGTGTATTTCTTTTCGTAAAGGTCTCTTACTTTTTTCGGTTTTCATTCTTGATCTTAATGGGAGATTTTATAACCCGCCCAAAATTCACCCAGTTCAGTACTTGCAAACAACCATGCATACCGAGAAGTAAGCAAAAGTATTCCTGACGTGACATCAAAAATTGTGCCACAGAATATTCGCCAGACTTCAAAAAACCGCCAGGTGCACATCAACTTCGAGTGCTTAAAATGATGCACTATGTATCTAAACAACTATAAATCGAATAAGCATTCCCTAGCACTTGCGAAATACTTAATTTCTTAGTGATCTTCTGCAAGCAACAATAAAAAAGGGTCATATTCACACACCAAATTTCCTTTTTTCTAGACTCAAAAGTCCAGAGAATCTTGGAAAATATGAAAACTCGAACAAACCACAAATTTGTAAGATCTTGAACAATACAAGCGCCACATAGAAAATTACGAATTGTCACACCTGCATAAAAAAGAAACACATAAAGTAGATAGTAAAATACCATAGCAAAAGAGAAGACGTATACGGCAAGTCTGCGTTGCAAGATGCAAGATAATTACGAACTGTCATACCTGCATAAAAAATAAACATCTAAAGCAGAAAGTTTGACACATACTACACATATAATGACGAGATATTTTGCTGTTATAATAATATTATCTAACTGTATTCATAAGGTCAACATTACCTATTGGTTATCATGGTAGGAATAATGTTTCAAAGAGATAGGATAATTCACTATGTATGTTACGGAGATTCTTGGATATATTACGTGTAGCAAACATTCGAGAATCCATCATACCACCTGTTGGATTTTGCTGAGAGAGAGAGAGAGAGAGAGAGAGAGAGAGAGAGAGAGAGAGAGAGAATATCCACTAATTTCATCCATAAATACACACACATTGAGGACACACACACACAAACACACAAAGAGAGAGAGAGAGAGAGAGAGAGAGAGAGAGAGAGAGAGAGAGAGAGAGAGAGAGAGAGTTTCACAGTGGAAAAAAGAAAAACGTGAAATGACACAAACGCTCTACATCCAATTACCACGAAGCCTAAAAACTGAAAGAACAAAGCCCTCTTAATCATTTACATATTACTGAAATTGAAGCCAGAAGAGCCAAATGCCCGAATCAGGCTAAAATATGTTATCTGATAACACAAATTGCTGTGACGCTCAAACATGCCTCCGTTATCATGTAGTTTATCGGTGATAAGCTAACGTACTAATTGCGTTCTCTGTTAACATGGCGACTGGAATTTCAAACATGAACGTCACTAGTTTCGTAGAAATGGGTCTCAGTATTGTTAATTCATTTATTCTTCCTTAATAAGTGATATCTTCTTCCTCTATTTCCCATTACTTCTTTCTAACGAACACCACAATATTCTTTGGAAGCTTGAATTTCAAGTTATTGGTTCCCGTGGTGGGATTGTTCTATAGAGCTCAACTGGAAGTGTGTCATGGAAGAAACGAAAGAGCATTGCACTGTAAGAGAAATAAATGGGGTAGACTCATCTGCTTTGTCATTGGTTACTGAAAAGGTATCCCTGTATGTAGTCAGAGGAAGGACATTAGACCTAGATGCAAAGTAACATTCCCGAATGGAGAGTGGAATAGTTGATGCTTGGAGATGATACAGTAATGATTGAGGAAAGTGAAGAGAAACTGCAGATACCACTGAAAGAGTCCGAAAGACCTTACATGAAGAGAGAGTACATAGTAAATGTGAGCAAGAGTGAGGTATGAGACTAGGGGAGACGGAAATCAGGAAGAGTGGGGAATGACATCAGTATGGATGGCTTCCCAAATTTGGGATCCTTACGTCCAATGTCTTTTCTCTGTGTTCCTGCATCGCCAGAGACATAAAATATACTAATTAAACAGCAATGAAGATATAACCCATCCCTGTCCCAGACCATCTTTGACACTAAACCAGTCACACACACTTTGCTTTCAACACGCGAACTTGAAATTGCTTTCAACTACTTATCTCTTGTGATATGTCCCCTGTCGATTCTATTATAGGAACTTGCACACGACACACACACACACACACACACACACACACACACACAAGTACACTACTACACACTTTACGAAGGTCTAATCATGTATCCATGTAATTAAACTAAATTATATACTGTTGTAGGTCTAAACAAGTATTCAAGTGTTTAGACTAAATTATATGTCTTCAACTGGAAAAAACAAAGCACAAAAAAGCATTTATATAATAATTCTATATTCTTATAAGATTACCTACACATAAATACCCTATCACAAACATCACTGGAATCTTCCGTACTTTCCATGTGTTTGTGTCTACGTGCGTGCGCGCAATCGCGAGCTCGCATTAAGGTGCGAGTATTATAGACTTT
Source organism: Macrobrachium nipponense (assembly GCF_015104395.2). Taxonomy (NCBI): domain Eukaryota; kingdom Metazoa; phylum Arthropoda; class Malacostraca; order Decapoda; family Palaemonidae; genus Macrobrachium; species Macrobrachium nipponense. The sequence goes on from NC_061108.1 coordinate 133,193,000, forward strand.
TTTTTTTGGGGGGGACCTTATGAATGTTCTTCTAGGAGGGACAGCGTGAGAGGGTTGTGCTTGCGTGTGCTTGAGAGCAAAAGTACTTCCTATTACGATAGTTATTGCACGAACGAGCAACATCAGAAGGAAAATTAAATATTTGTGTAAGAAACCGCCTCTTGCCCCCCCCCCCCAACTCCGCTCTCTATATAGAATGAAGAATGCATCACTCTCTCATAAACAAACTTAGAGAGAGAGAGAGAAATATAGTTCAACGAAAGTTTCCATCCAACGAGAGGGTCCTGATACAATGAATTAATTACGGTAGCGACGAAGGGTGCTCCATGTCTGGTGGTGTCTACTCAGAAGAAGAAGAAGAGGCATATGGACGGCGCAATGTTCTTATTTTCATTCCTACAGGAGAGAATAACGAACATGCAAATATGCACAACGCATTCAGTGTCAATGACTGACTGCAATGCACTATTAACTAATTATCAAGCAGTGCTCTGAACTATTTTAGCGACGGGAAATTTGGAGCCTTCTATCTGGTCACTCGGCCGAGTGTCATTTGTGTGGTTAAAAAATTGACAATAAGGGATGTTGATGGGTTAGGTGTGTGTATGTGTGTGTCCGTGTTACCTGGAGAGCGATGAAGGGCTGGCTCATCCAGTCTCAATTCCCACCGCCACAGCTGCTCTCTTCACATCCACATAGTTGCATTTTTCTCGTAATGTATCGATCGATTGCATTTTCTTTCCCTTGAGGAGAGAAAGATTTAGATGAATGATGCTTAAATCTCATTACAATAAGTATAACTGTTTTTCAGAGAGTACTTTTGTCATAAAATGACGCCTTGCAATCATGAAGATGGTTAATATTTTGGGGGAAAGAAGCGTCCATGTGAACGAAACATTGTGAAAATGGTGACCGGGCAACTACAGTGTATACCGGAACTCCGCCCCACCGCCAGTCGGCCTCAGCCGCGGTACACAGTCAGTCAGAGCAAAGGACTCGAAGCGAGTGGTCTCCTAGCGTCCGGGGCCTTCCGGTTCGTGTGCTATTTCCCCATAGACATCCCTCCAGGTGCTATTGTGTCTCCGTCAGTAGCTAATTCAGTGCAATATAAGTAGCGCCCGAGAAAGAGCGCATGTGTGTCTCAAAGTGATTTCGAAAGTGTGTGTATTCATAGAGTTTCAGGAGAGGCAAAGCCGAGGAGAGTAAGAAAGAGAAGGAGAGAGAGAGAGAGAATCATGCCACTTTTCAAAAACAAGAAGACTAACGGGGTGGACGACACTCACACCCACTACCAACAGGGCTCCAGGCCGCCCACAAACGGTCACACCACGCCCCCGGAACCACCTGTAACGAGGCCTAAACTCGTCTTCCACTGCCAGCAGGCTCACGGTTCGCCCACTGGCATTATCTCAGGTTTTACCAATGTCAAGGAACTCTACCAGAAGATCGCCGAGTGCTACGATATCCCTTGTGAAGACGTAAGTCTTAAAGAATAAGGTTCCTTCCTCAATAAATACTGCAATGCAAACATTCATTCACACACAACATAGGAAAACATTGTCTTCGTATGAAGCATAATAGAATCATAATACATTCACTTGAGTACAATTGAAATGCAATTCTGAGGTCGTATTTTTATACAAAAATATATTTTAGGAAATACTTAACATTAAGAGAAGTTCACCACTGGTGATTCATCTTCCTGGTTGTTGCATATCTACTGGGGGGAAATTGGCAAATAAAAGTAACATATGTGGGAAAGAATACTTAAAAGAAAAGCAACATAAAGAAAGAATACTTCAAAGTTATGCCTGAAACCGGAATATAAATTTCTCTACAACTCTACAACTCTAAATAGGACAAATAAAAGTATAATATATGTAGAAAAGATTACTCAAAATAAAAAATAACATAAGAAGAAAAGAATACTACAAAATTATTCAGAAAACTGTAATACAAATTTCTCTACGACACAAAAGTGACGGAGTATGAAAACACCATGCAGAGTTGTCCAGAGAAACTGTCATCTTGCAAACGCCCCCCCCACCAGGCCTCAAACCAACCCGTTAATAACACCTCCTCCCACCCCATTCCCTCCCACTCCCCACCCCCTAGGCTGTCTGACTCTCCAACCAAGCCCTTAGCGGTACAATATATAGATCAGCGTAATTATGTCGCCATTAGATACAATCCCCTCCTCTGGACTTTCTTCTTTGTTTTTCTTTTCATATCTGCTTCATCTACTGTCAGTTGGCAATTCTCTGGTAAACCTTTCAGTATTTATAATCTAGAGCTTTATACGTGTCGTTATGTCGTAAAATCTGAATGCAGAAGATATTCTTAAGCAAAGTGCATCACAGCTTAGTTAAGAAACAAATAAAAGAATAAAATACTTAAGAAATTTATGCACAGCAAAACTAACTGAAGTGTTTAGTTCTATTATGGCTACGAAGCAACGTGTTTCGACAATATTTCTTTTTTCCGTCTCTTGATTGAATTTGCATATGGCTACAGGAATATATAATTTGTCATGGAAAACGAAAGATCACTTATGTTTATTTAATTACTACACAATATTGTGCATTTATCTAACTCTGGTTAAAAAAATATTTTCAACTAATAATTAATTATAGACAACTGAGATAGCTTTGTAATATACAGTGTATCTCACGTAAGATGCTAAAGAGAATCACTGAGCAGTCTGACGACAAGAGAGAGAGAGAGAGAGAAATATTGATGACATCTCTTGCTAGTTAAAAACCTATCAGAAATCCAATTCCTCTTTTTTTTTAAATCTTCAGCTGAAAACCCTTATGGACAGAGTCAGTAGACTATAAACCAGAGAGAGAGAGAGAGAGAGAGAGAGAGAGAGAGAGAGAGAGAGAGAGAGAGAGAGAGAGAGAGAGAGAGAGAGAGAGAGATTTACGACATCTTTTGCTAGTTAAAAACCCATCAGACCATCAGACATACAATTCCTCTTCTTTTTTTAAATCTTCAGCTGAAAACCTTTATGGACAGAGTCAGTGACTATAAACCAGAGAGAGAGAGAGAGAGAGGTGATAAATAAACAGAAATAATTATGGTAAGAAATTTACCAAACCATAAACATCAACACTGGTGGTCTTATAATACATGGTCCAGGAAAGTGTTGACAAGAGAGAAAGGCAGGGCAAACCTCTCATAGGCTACATGAGAAGAATTATGTTACAAAGACAACATTCCATATGTTGTGCCTAGCCGAATATTATTTTTGTCTAAACCATAACTTTAAAAAAGCTTACTAAAGGATATTAGGACACAGCAACTTATTTCCAACTTGGGATAAATTTAGCAATTCGCTTTGATGGGTGGATGATTGTGTTGGTATTTTGAAAGAAGACACTGTACGTGCATATTTACATTAAAGCGCAGTTGAAGGTTGTACTAGGTTATTTGTGCTCTATTTTCTTTCAAAATGAGGTTAACACAGGTGACTCACCTAAAGGGGGAAATACTGATGTGACTTGGTAGCAAAAGAACCGTGAGAAATTGTAGATAGCAGGTCTTCATTGTGTTTGGTTTCATCATCCCTGTTAGATAAAAAATAAAAATAACCATTAAGGTCGTATACTTGTTCATCTGAGGTTCCAACTCTAAAAAAAAAACAGAAGGAGAGAGACACCAGCACACACACCACACAGAGAGAGAGAGAGAGAGAGAGAGAATACATTTTGGTCAACACGACCCAGTCAGAAAATCCTGTACTCGCGTATGTGCACATTTATTTAAGCTTGCGTAACGTATTATTGCATTTTTTTTTTGTTTCACTTTGGTTGCACAGTTATTGAGAATGCATTAAACAGCCCTACAAAATTAAGCTCGAAGTGATCACCCATCGATATCATTCACGAATCTCCTTATTAACTCATAGAATTGATTTCCAAGCGCCAGTGATACCTCAGACGATTAGCCTAGGGCCCTAGACCTATACAGATCAGAGTCGATGTTATTTGGTAGACGCAGTTTCCCTTGTAATAATATTCTTTACGGGGGAAACTGTTTCATGATTATGGCAAGATCTCAGCCCAGTAAACATAGTCGTATTTGTCGAAAAATTATCTTATTGGAAACCATTCCTCACTGTCACTAGGTCTAACGGGTAACACTGGTTAGTCGCGGCTAGTTTTAATGCGTGGCTAATATACTAAAAAAAACGTACAAGGACAAGTCATGATTTAACACCAGATATATGCCGAAGGTAATACGCAAGGGAATGTGCTTTTATATTCTCAGTTCATTTAGCCAATTATTCGCGTTGCCCAAAAAGACTACATGCTCCTCTAACATCAAGTATCGAGTATAATGAAACTCCGTGACACCACAGTATTCCAAATTCGTCTCTATAATCATTGCGCAACGTAGATCTTTTTACATGAAGGTTTATCTACATTAGATGACATGTGATGTTTTCTCATGGTGAGTAAATTGCTGTAGAATTGGCATGTCGGACACGTTTATCTCCACAGTTGCAAAAGGGAATAATAATGTCTGTCGCCGACGGCTTATTGGATCAGCTTTTTGGTGTTATACATTTTACAGCAGACGCTCTCTCTCTCTCTCTCTCTCTCTCTCTCTCTCTCTCTCTCTCTCTCTGAGTTGCAAAAGGAAATAATGATGTTTGTTGCTGACAGGTTATTGAATCAGCTTTATAGTGTTACACATTTTAAAACAAACATGCCACCTCTCTCTCTCTCTCTCTCTCTCTCTCTCTCTCTCTCTCTCTCTCTCTCTCTCTCTCTCTCTCTCTGAATAGAATAGTTAAGGCGGAAAAAACAAGGTACTAACCACGTATGGAGTTCTAAAGTCAAAGAGTCAAAAGTCGAAGTAGCTGTCACATCAGAAGTTAACCTAAACTTCAAACAAAAAAAATTATCCTGATGATTACTAGATCTCGAGCTTCACTCTCCTGATTTGGTCGATGAATGCTGTGTAAAACCGTATAAAAACTGGTTGACAAAGACAGTTATCTTCACATTTACAGAAAGAGAGTTAAAGGCCAGTTAGAAGTATCACTCTTGTAGTCGTCATGAAATTTTCGAATGCCAAATTAAATGACATATTAATAGCACTATCAGTGCTATTATTATGTCATTTAATTTGGCATTCTCAGTTAATTATTGAAGAAAGGATTGAATGGGAGAAACTGGAAATACTCTTTTAGTCTATAACTGGAATATTGATAACCTTACCTTAACAAAAGCTCTTTTGGCTCTTAAAAGAAAAGATTGCAAGACCGTAATATTATAACCTGTGCTTCATCTTATATCTTGGCTAAGGTCACTGGAAAAGATCACTAACCTCCTTCAACACACATACATTCACACACAAACGCACAAACTCAGACAGGCACAGTACAGCGGGTGGCAGAGAACGAAAGAATACATGGACCAGTTTTTGTGGCGGGACACCCAATAGTCTACTAAATTCTAAGCTTCAGTTTTTTCTTCTTTTTATAATTCTTTTAGGTGATTGCAGCATCTGCAGGCGGTTCAATTTTTTCCTCAACCAGATTCACTTTCATTCTGCCCCGAACTTTTTCCCCTTTTCCTTTTTTAGCTCGTCGGTGTTTTAAAGGTTTTTAGTTCGTCGGTGTTTTAAAGGTTAAGTAAAAACCTGAATCTCGATTATATTATACGGTTGTACCTGGACACAATCACGTCTTCACTACGTCAGTGTTGGGAAATAGGCATTTGTAAAGGTAGGCTTAACCGTACGGTACTTTGATTTCATATATCATCAGAAAACGTTTTCATTTTGGGTAGGAGACTTCTCAGAAATATGAATGTGGAATTTATATATTTCTTAGAAGAACGAAACCCTTCTTATATTTTGAAATGCTAATTAGTCACACACATTGAAAATTTTTTTACGGACGAGAAAACAGTAAATTGAATACACTTCTCAAGAGACACCTTGAACTGCACAATTTTTTTTCCAAAGGGGAGAAAGTGCCAGAGAAAGAAATGTACTTGGTAAAAACCCTTCGGAACAAGTGCCCGGGAAAACTGGGAAATCTTGCACAAACTTCAGGTCGACATATCTGAAAATTATCTCGTGATGACTTGATCAGAACTGCATTTTCCACTGAAGGGGTTATAAAGCGGTGCATTGTAAATTATGCGTGTTAAATAAATACATTCGAAGTTACGTACTGTATCACATATCAAGCTGATGAATCGAGATTTTAATTTTAGTTCTAATTTCCTGTAACCAAGGACTGGAGTTTTAGGAAAATGTGCATAATGATAACTTCATAGGCTACACTACAAAGTTGTTTTACAGTGCGTTAAGAAAGATTGTATCTAACTACTGACGTGTGTGTGTGTGTATATATATATTATATATATATATATATATATATATATATATATATATATATATATATATATATAATTATATGTCAAAAAGTGTCATCAGTAGCATGTTGAACCCTCTAAATATTATGTTATACGTTTTATTCCCGTTTTACGTGCAGTCATTCGCTTCCCTGATATCATCAGTATCAGTATGAGTATCAGAAAGACTCCACTCCTGCAGTAAATTAACCGAATGGCGTTTAGCAATCTGGCACGTTGTCCCTTTCCTTACAGATTACAGAGCTTGGTCTGAACATTAATTATAGATGAAACTACACAAATAATGCAGCAGGCCAGGGTACAAAATTATAAAGAGAAAACGAGAAGGCATTAACTTGGTTACCACTGTTGAAAAATACAAAACCTCTATTATTATTATTTTTTGAGGCTAGGAAATGTAAATTTATGACTGGGAACTTCAAAACAATGGGACAACCCTTTTCCTTCTCACGAAATCTGAGCTGGGGGATCTACGCAAAAGGCCTCCGGGAACCGTGACTGAAAAATTCGTCAACACGACAGGGAGAAGAAACAAAAGGAGGGAGATTAGAATGGCTCTGCTTTCAAAGAGCAGAGATGGAGGATGGAAGAGGGGTCAACAAAAGGGAAAGGTGGGTGTGTTACACAATGTGAAAGAAAGTGCTAAGCTCTGAAGTGGCACCACCCTATCGACTTCCATCTCGTGGCACCGACAGGAACGCTTTTAGGCTTACCTATCTGTCGATCCCCCCCCCCCCCCCCCCCCCCCCCCACCCCACCCCCCCCCCCCCCCCCCCCCCGCCCGCCCCACCCCTCCTTTTTTTTTATTCTATGTTCTCGCTTTTCCTTTGCATAAAAAAAAAAATTATATTAAAAGTGCGATACTGGATTTCAGTTCCGCTGCTACAGAGGTAGGCCTAATCTCTCTCTCTCTCTCTCTCTCTCTCTCTCTCTCTTACTGTTACGTCAGTCTGTATTGTTGCTCTAGAAATGTATCATTGTTTACATGTTATTGGAACGCTGTCTATTTTACAGCTGAGACAAAATCTATCATGATTTTCCACACTACAAGTTCAATGGAGTATGAGAAAATGAAAAAGAACATTTACTTGTATTTTCAACTAAAATTATAAAGCAATACATAATATGCAATAAAACAACATTACAATATCAGTAAATGCATATTTCTTGTAATAGTCTTTAATATTTAGTGCAGACATGAATTATATCGACTAACAAACACAATAAAACTTGAATAATGGCACAAAGGGTGATAAATCAGTGGGAAGAAATCATTCCTCCAGATTTCCCAAGTCTTTATAAACTCAAAGCTAACTGACTAAAGAGAGGGAACACAACAAATAACGAAAAAAAGAAAAAAAGGAATAACGAAAAAAGAACATGCAGAGTCATGGCAAGGTCATTTCATGAAAAACAGATTCCAAGTTGAATATTATTCGTGACCTAAATTAAGATATTGTTATGTCATTCGGACTTAATTATCGTGGAATGATAATTGTGGATTTATACACGGATTTATATAACGCTTTACATACAGCATTTTGTCGGCTTACATGATAAATAACTCATTGAAATGTTAAATGTTTTAACAGCCTCTGGAATAACCTTTCCATGCTGAAGATTTCCAGTGACTCTTAGTCTATGAGAAATGCGAATGGAAAAGGATTTGCACAATAATTATTGTCGTCTGTGTTCGTCTACCCTTCTCTGAGGAAAATGAAGTTTGAAGTGATGTTTCTCAACATCATCCACCCTGCCTGATGTTCCAGGGCTGAAGTTTGGAGTTTTCCATTAAGATATTTCGTTATATCACTCAGACAATCATTTCCATGAAATGGCAATATTTAAATAGCATTTGGAATAATCTTTCCAGGCAGAAGATTTAAAGTGAATGAATGAAAAGTGATTTCCCTAATTATTGCCGTTTGTGTTCGTCTCTCCTTCTTTGAGGAAAGACCGACCTCAGAAGTTGGAAGTGATGTTTACCAACATCGCCATCCATCCATCCAGCCTGATGATTCCAGGGTTGAAGTCTGAAGTTTTCCAGACAGGATGTGGAGGGGAAAAACAAGATCCAGCAGCGGCTTTCATCACATAATTCACCGTCATGCGCTTCGTCACTGCAGTTACGTGTGCAACATTTGCAACAGTATTCAGTACTGCAGCCCGCTCAGACGTTTACTGAATAAACTGGAGTGTTAATTATAATAAAATGACATGTCTACAGCAGCTGGATAATGTGTAACAGCCACAGAATTCAAGTAAATATATAAGGAATCTTTTTACTCTTGAAGATAACAATTGCCATGCTGTATGTAACTAAACTCAGGGGATATTGTATTCATACATTAAGGTAAACGTTCTATGAATGCATTTATGTCTCTCTTTCGATAATTTTGATAAAAACTACCTCCAAACTGAGGCACTGCATTGCCTGTCTTGGTTTGTGACAAACCAGGCTCATTTCAGATGAATAGTGAAACTGCTGAAAAATCAATAGGTCTATATGACTGACGCAAGCGAATTTGTGATAAGAAAAAAAACTTGAAAACATTAAAAGCTTTCATGATACCGCAATCATCCTTAGGTTAAATATCTATACAAGACATCGGCTTCCGATTTTCACAAGTCAACAGCGCATGTGAAAGCAGTCCTTGCTTATTATGAAAAAAAAATAAAAACTGCAAAGCCGGAAGTAACGAAAAAAAAAAAAATTCTCGGACATATTAAAATTCATAATTTTAAAAGGTAAACGACAATAAAATCGGAATCATTCATATAAGTGACTTTCATCATCTTATGCAGAGCTGTAGACCTCATGCAACTCGTATTTTTAAGAACGAGAATCCTAAACTGCTGTATATTCTTAGTAATACTCATAATTACTGAATTAACTGGATATATAAATGAATGGCAGAATGGCTCATTTAAATTAATCGTACATATATTATTATGTCCTTAGAGCTTATGTTTCCATTTGTGTGAAATATAACCACTGAAATTAAGTATTTGACGAATATACGATGCGATAAAAACTTATATATATATATATATATATATATATATATATATAGATATATATATATATATATATATATATATATATATATATACATGACTGTCCCAAGGTGAATTCCATATTAACTGCTTAATATTTGTAAAAACCTAAAAAAAATATTCACATATTATACCAAGCTATTTACGGTCTTTATACACCGTAAATAACGTACTATGTACGTTCTTTTCAGCTTCGTAAACGAAACTGTAGACTTATAAAAGTGGCTTTATAAAACGCCTCAGGGTCTCTGCTCCAGTTGGTACCACAAATCAGCTTTAAAACCCCACAGAATGTACGAGTTGGACCCTGGCAAAGCAGTCTAGACATCTCAGACATTAAATTAATTTTCGTTTTTTATAGTTTTTTCCCCTTCTGCATTTTTTGAATAACTTCCGGGGAAGACTAGAGTGGAAAAAGGTCAACGATACATACTAGACTAAAAGCCAGAAAATGTAAACCAGAAACTAATGTTTCATAGGCCTAATGCTTCTGACAGAGCAGGCCAGATATCTGAGACACTCTGTTAATCTCGTATTCGTCTTTTCTTTTTCTTTTTCGTTCAACATTACTGAATAACTTCCGGGGAAAAGTACGCTTTGGAAAATGGTCTATAATACATAGACTAAGGGGGCTAAAGACGCCACTAAATTCAAACCAAAGAGCGAATGTTTCATAGGCCTAATGGTCCTGGCAAAGCAGCCCAGATATCTCAAATATTTAGTTAATTTTCGGTTTAATATTTTTTTCCCACTTTTGCGTTCTGCATTTCCTGAATAAATTCCGGTGAAAACTAGATACATAGACTAAAGAATGCTCAGAATCTAAACCAAAAAACTAATGTTTTCTAGGCCTATGCTTTTAATATAGCCTTTTCTTGCCATCAAAAGGCTACAACAGCACAACTGCCATGAAAATTAAGAGAGACCGACAGATGCAGGCGAGAAATTCCTTGCACACAAAAGAACAGTAAAGTTTCCTGGAAGTTCACTAAGTCGTTTTAGGACTCAAACACCTGTTGAGGTAAGAGACAGCTCTACTGGGGATTTCCTTTTATCTGGGCAGAACAAAATGTGACGGGGGACACTCTGCTCCGAGAGGTTGACGAGGTTTCTGTTTGTCACTATGGGACGACAGTTATGTGCTCCGGGACCCATGACTTTCAATTCATTCAGAAATAAAAAAGAAGGGACAGAAAAAGCCATTTCTTAGCGGCAAAGGCTTCTCTCTCTCTCTCTCTCTCTCTCTCTCTCTCTCTCTCTCTCTCTCTCTCTCTCGTACTAAATTGATACCATAACTGAAGTTTCATTCTCTCTCAAAGTTACTAACGGTAAACGTCATGCACGAAAGGTTGCACGGGATAGTAAAGGCATCAAAGTCTCTCTCTCTCTCTCTCTCTCTCTTAACAATGGCAAAGGTGAAGCATTCACGAGGAGTCACATATAAAAAAGCAGATTTTGTAAAGGTTTTCGTCCATGATATATAACACGACATTCAGAAAATCGAGTATTGTACCTCTCTCTCTCTCTCTCCTCTCTCTCTCTCTCTCTCTCTCTCTCTCTCTCTCTCTCTCTCTCTCTCCATATGTGTGAACGAGAGAGAGGACAGGATAGGGAACAGAATGATATGAAGCTATAAGTTGCGATTAGATATGTGTACATAGATCATTATTATACATATGGTTTACACAGAGCAAATGAAGAGACAGCTAGTAATTATTATTATTATTATTATTATTATTATTATTATTATTATTATTATTATTAATGTGCACACAGTTACGAACGAACTTGCTGAATGAAATAACCATCGTATGAAGAAAAAACCTACAAATAGGTTTAATATCAAAGCGCTTGAATTTCTGTATATAATTTTCCTGTGGTATATATATATATATATATATATATATATATATATATATATATATATATATATAAAGGTTTTTTGCCACGAAGGAAAAAAAAATGAAAAAGCGAGATAGCCAAGTGCTTTCGGTCCTGTTCGGACCCTTTACTCAGTAAAGAGGACCTAAAGTACTTGGCTATCTCGCTTTTTCAATTTTTTTCCTTCGTGGCAAAAAACCTTTATTTATACATAGCATCACGTTTTATATACTTCGTGATCAAGTTATTCATAATATATATAATATATATATATATATATATATATATATATAATATAATATGTATAAAGGACTAAAAAAATAAGAAAAACGTAAATGAACAAAGAAAAAAAGTGCCTAAGTGTCCTCTCATCCGAGGATCTAGGACCCAGACTGTGGGAGTACTGGTTACATGGGTACAATTCAGCCTAAGGCAATCTCCTCTCTCACTCTGGTGGGTGACTGATGTCTCGTTGTAATCCACTGCTGTTTGGACCGCTGCTCAGCATAACAGCGACAGAAATAGCCTCTATAAAAAGACTGAGGCGACTGAACAAACGAATTGCTTTAGATTTAGTCCTACCGGGAGCAAGAAACAAATGCTCCCATCTGAATAATGTGGTCTCGCCATGACCGGTTTGGAAAAACCCGAAAACCCAAATTACTGACGGAAGAGAGAGGGTCAGTTACACTTTTTTTAAAAAATAATTACCAGTCAGAATTAACAGAAAACCCGTATTTCTCACAGAGGAGAGAGGTTCAGTTACATTGTTTCAAAAATAATTACAAGTCAGAGTTAACAGCTGAAGAGCAGCACCAATATACAGTCAATGTGCCTCGCTGTCTTCCAGAGGTTCTTTATTCCATACAGAGGAAGTCGTGCTATTGGAATTTTAATAGTTCAAGCAAAGGTGCTACACATTAGTACCGCCCAAATTTTTTAAATATGCGAATAAAGTGGTGTATCTTCTTTCTGTTTATCCCTTTACCTCATCTACTTCTTCCTAATGAACACCATATTCTTTGGAAGCTTGAATTTCAAGTCAATGGCCCCCTGTGGGCTTGTTCCATACAAATAAGTTTCGTTTTCTGAATTAAATAATAATGATAATAAAGAGAGGGATACTACACAACAAAAACAGATGAGAAAGGACTACAAAAGTCTCTCAATTGAAAATCAGTGCTCCACAGGAATTTTGTCATCCGAGACGATGTTGAAATAGGTGATTTCGCATTTCTTAGAAAATGTTTAGTAAATACCAGTTTAAACGAATCACATTTGAGCGATTGAAAAGGTGTCAGTCTCATGATCTGCTGTAATTGCTTCATGGATGAGCTCGTTTTACAAGTGATTGCAATAAAAAAATAAAAAATTTTGCTACGTAGAAATAATACACTAAACATTTTGTTTTATATACTATATTGACCCTTTCTGATTTTCTTTCAATTCATTGAGAGTATATCTCATGTGCCGTCACGATTTCCCATATTACTATGCCTAAACCAACTCTTGTTTTAATGAAGGTATATATTATACACGCACTTATAAGTAAAAGGACTGACTTACCATGGCACGGCATAAATTGAAGACTAGGAAAACAGAGGGGTCGTGTTCAAATCATTAATATTATTGACTTTTGTCTAAAGTTAATTAAGGAAGAATGGACAATTAAATAAATATTTGTAGAAAATCTAAACATTATTATTATTATTATTATTATTATTATTATTATTATTATTATTATTATTATTCAGATGATAAACCTACATTCATATGAAAGAGGCTTAAAAGAGTCATTGAATACATTGTTTATTTGAAAGAAATTACAGAAGATAATCGTAAATACAGAAAAGAAAGAGGTCTGTTATTAGAAAACGACAAACCAATAAGGAAATTGATAAAAAGAGAGATAAACTATTAAAATACAAGTTGAATTTTTAAAGGGTAGTAATGCACTGTATCTTCGCTTTAAGTTTTGTTAGGTAAATTCAAATGGAAGAGTTTTTCGCAAGACTTCCTAAATCTACAAAGATGATGGTACTAATGCCACGTCTTTCAGAACCTTTGTTCCTCCACCGTTGGAATTTCGGCCTCTCGTCTGAAATGGTGTGTTAAAACCGCCGTTTTTATCATATCAAAGACGCTCGGAATGAGTCACTGGTTTTCTCGTGCAATGAACAAGTTTTTTTTTTTTTTTTTTTTTCCCCCAAGTAATCTCTGGTTATCTGATGTTTTTAACTGCGCACAAAAGAAAGGAGATCGCATTCAAAAGTTACTGACTGCGCATTTTATAAACGAATTATATTACAGTGCAGTTCAATTTCCACATTATTTTCAATTTAACTATCGGGTGCATATCCTTAGGTTATATTTTACTGACTAATGTTCAAGATAACACTCAAGGTCTTTTATTTATTTATTATTATTATTTTTTTTTTTTGCGTGTGCACTTCGTAAACCCCAGTTGTTCTTCTTTGAGATTAAGCTGGCCTTATGCCAGCACAGGCTCTTGCTCATAGAGCAGCCCGTAGGGTAAACCCAAACCTGGGGAGGACCACGTCGTGAACTGAAACCCACAGGCTAAAAATAAAACGAGAACAAAAGAGAGGGATAAAAAAAAAAGTGGGCAGTTCTTCCAAACCAGTTGTTCCCCTTTACTTTTGCCCGCAGGGAATAAAAATAGACTCAGAGAACATCAGACTAGATAAAGCTCAAAAGAGAAAAACCTGTGGGTATTAAAACATGGTGGTAAGGATGATAAAGAATTCGTGAAGAAGGCTACTACACGTGTTCAAGGATGAATTTTGGGGGATTTTAAGCATGAGGAACCAAACTGTCATGCATGAAGCCGTTTCCTGTCTTGAGGTTCCTACTACTTCAGGGATACTCTCACCCTCTCTCTCTCTCTCTCTCTCTCTCTCACACACAACCTCCACCCCAACTTCCTTCCCATCTCTCTAACTCCCACTCTACCAACATCCCCCCCCCCCTCACCAAACAAACACCTTGCCTTCCATCTCAGCAGATATGTTCCCAAACCTTTGGCATCTTTTGTTTATGTTGACCATTTTCATCGTTCGCCTTGTACCTCTTGAGGAATTTTGGCAAGTCTAGATGTGCTATTTTCAATATAAATTTGAAACTCTGGGGTTAATATATATATATATATATATATATATATATATATATATATATATATATATATATATATATATACAAATTATATCTTAAGCGAATTTCTATTTCTTTTTTCCTCATACTGTTCCCTCAGACTTCAAATATATCAAAACTGCCTTGGGACTTCATATGTGAAAATGGCGTTGAATGGAGGGCCTGCCGGTTGCAGGAGTCATCAAGTCCATGCACGCAGCAACCCATGGCAGGAATAATCCTCCCTGCTCAGTTCTCGCTATCATTTTCAGCGTTACTACAGCTTGCTCGATCTAATCTCTCATTTCCCCCATAAAAACTGACGAGAGCTTGTATTATCCTCATTATTGGCTATAAGTTGTCGTAGCAATACTGCAGTGATTGTAAATACTGCTGTTCACACTATTATTATTATTATTATTTCATAAAAACCTCACATAATCGCATGAGTCACTAGAATTGTGAAGAAAACCACCCCAGTGGTGAGCGTAAATATTTATTAAAAATTTATACAACATGTTCAGTATATATTTTAATATATATTTACATTTACACCATTGTCGAGCTCTTCGCCTTTATTATTATTATATTATTATTATTCTGGTCACCCGAATATCATTACCTTGGAACAACGAAACCTTGACGGAGAGACAAGGTCCTTCCTTACGTTTCAAGGTACCAGCGTGATTCTGCTTCGTCACCGTGAATAAAAATCAGTGCAGCGTGGGTGATCCTTTCAACACCTGAACCAGGTACTTAAGAGCTACTTAAAACGACTTATATCTTGAGCTCCTTACGACACACAGTCCAGGAACTTAACAGCTACTTAAAACTGCTTATATTGAGCACATGGGTATAGTCTTTTCAATACTTACACCAAGAAACATTAAGCAAGAGCTACTTGAAAGTACTTATCATGAGCATCTTTTAAAAACTAAACCAGTACCTCAGAGCTACTTAAATCTACTTATCTTGAGCTCCTTTCAACACCTAAACCAGTAACTCAGAGCTACTTAAATCTACTTATCTTGAGCTCCTTTCAACACCTAAACCAGTAACTCGGAGCTACTTAAAACTTACTTATATATCTTGAGCTATTTTCAACACCTAAACCAGGAACTTTAAGCTACTTAGAATTACTTTTCTTGGCCTTTCAAGACCTAAAGCAGGAACTGTAAGCTACTTAAAACTACTTATCCAGAGCACATGGAAAGTCTTTACAAAACCTAAGCCACGAACATTAAGCTATTTATAACTACTTATCCTGAGCACAATCTCACTTTTTCATGACCATATTGTAGCGAAAGACGTTATGCCCAGTCACAGCCCAATATGAATTAGGCCTATTATAGTCTGTTCACGGTCTCCATGGATACGATGTTATGATATAGTTTAAAAAAATAGAGAAAACGTTCTGTATTCTACTCTAATTGTTCGCATATACAATATTGTCATGTTAGGCCTATATGCAGTTTAATACAATATATAATTTACACTATAAAGCTGGCACGTGACCTTACCTTACCGTTACAGAACATCCTTACATCGTTGTTTCGGGTTGCCCCAGGTCCCTCAGTGTGAGGCACCTCTAATGTCTACCAGAGAGTTGCTAGTACATCTTCCGGTATATTTTGCATCTTCCAATCTTGGATGGTCTGGGATGCAGTTTAGATATTTGTCGAGCTATTCTTAAACACATACGTCCGGACGCTCACTCCTGATATATTCCTCAGATGAGCTGGCAACGCATTGAATAGACGCTGCATTATCGATGCTGGTGCGTAGTGGATTAATGTCCTGTGTGCTTTCCTTATTTTTTTCCTGGTATAGTTTTGGGCACTATTAATCTACCTCTGCTTGCTCTTTCTGATATTTTTAGTTCCATGATATTTTCTGCTATTCCTTCTATCTGTTTCCATGCCTGAATTATCATGTAGCGTTATCTATCTCCTTTCTAGGACAATAATTTTAAGAATTGTAGTCTTTCCCAGTAGTCTAGGTCCTTAACTTCTTCTATTCTAGCTGTAAAGGACCTTTGTACACTCTCTATTTGTGCAATATCCTTTTGATAGTGTGGGTACCATATCATATTGCAATATTCAAGTGGACTACGAACATATGTTTTATAAAGCATAATCATGTGTTCAGCTTTTCTTGTTTTGAAGTGCCGTAACAACATTCCCATTTTTGCTTTACATTTTGCCAACAGAGTTGCTATTTGATCATTGCATAACATGTTCCTATTCATCATCACACCAAGGTCTTTAACTGCTTCCTTATTTGTGATGGTCTCATTATTAGGTCCCTTATATGCATATAGCTTTCTTTCTCTGTCTCCATAATTTATTGATTCAAATTTATCAGAGTTAAATACCATCCTCCTATTTACCTCTGCCCAATCATATACTTTGTTAAGGTCTCTTTAGTAGAGCGTTTCCTATCTTCATCACAAGTAATTTCTCTACTTATTCTTGTGTCATCTGCGAAACTACTCACTACCGAATCCTTCACATTATTGTCTATGTCTTCAATCATAATAACAAACAGTATTGCAGCTAACACCGTACCTTGCGGCACACCGGATATTACCTTGACTTCATCCGATTTCTCGTCGTTTGCAATAACTATCTGTTTTCTGTTGTGTAAAAATTCTTTTAACCATCTTCCTACTTTATCCACGATATTGTGTTTTCTAATTTTCTTCGCTAATATATTATGGTCTACTTTATCAAAAGCTTTTGCAAAGTCTAAATAAACCACATCTGTTTCATTTCCGCTTTTCATATTTTTGAATATGTTCTCACGGTGGACTAACAGTTGGGTTTGTGTACTTTTTCCGGGTACGAAACCATGTTGTCCTTTATTAAACAAATTATTTTTTTATTAAATGTTTCATAATATTTTTCTTCATTACCCTTTCATACACTTTCATAATATGTGATGTAGACTCACAGGCCTATAATACTTGCCTCTAGTCTTGATCCACTTTTGAAAGTAGGGGTAATATATGCTAATTTGTGCTCATCATAATCTTGCCTGTATCTACACTTTGTCTTAATAATATTGCAAGTGGCTTTGCGATAGAATGAACTACTTTCTTTAACAAATAGCAGGAATTCCATCAGGCCCTGCAGCAGCTCCATTTTTAATTTCATTAATAGCCTGCACAATATCAGCTTCATTAATATCTATGTCAGCTAAATATTCACTATTTTCATCCCTTACTTCTATATCATTATCTTCATTATCTATTCTAGGGTGAATTCTCTCTTATATCGTTCTGCCAGTATGTTGCAAATTTCCCTTTTTTCATTCGTTTAATCCTCCCTTCAAATTCTCAGAGGGGGGCCCCCCTATTTTCTATTCTTCTTTTATTCATCTTCTTCGCATATGAGTATAATAGCTTGGGGTTTTGCTTGATATTTAATAGGGTTTTTTCTTCCAAGTCCCGTTTTTCATTTTCTTTTGATTGTATAATCTTTTGTTCTGCATTTTCTATCTTACTTTTTAGTTCTATAACTTTCCATGCATTTTTTCTTTTGCAAGACCTTTTTTCCACTTTCTGATTTTCTGGAACAAGATCCTTCTGTCTCTTGGTATGCATGAATGATGTTTACTTTTCTTCTTCGGTATATATTTTTCCACTATTTCTCCAATATTTTATATAATATCTCCGTATTTACCCTTATGTCATCACTTACGAAAATGTTATCCCAATCTTTGTTTAATTCTTCATTAATTTCTGACCATTTTATATTTTTACTGTAGAAGTTGTATTTTCCATATCCTTCCCACTTTTTCATTTCTTGCTTATCTCTATTTTCACTTGCTTTGGAATGAACTGTTAATTCTATGACATTATGGTCTGAAATATTCGCATTATAAACTATTATTTCTTTAACATAATTCATCTCGTTCACAAATACTATGGTCTAAAGTATTTTCCTTTCTTGTTGGCAGGTGATTTATTTGTTGAATGTTGTATTCTAGTAGCATATCTAATAGCTTTTCAAATTGCCTCTTATCTTCTGCACTACTATTACTCTCTTTTTTATATGTATAAGTACAACCACAATCTCCTATTCGTTCTTTCCATTCTACGAAAGGAAAGTTGAAGTCACCAGATAGTAGAATAGTCCAGTCCTTGTGATTTCTACATATATCATCAATTATTAAGTCAAACTCTTTAGTATTAGGAGGTCTATATATTACTATGTTCATCAATTTTTCAGATTCAAATTCTACCGCTATTAGTTCACATTCTGAGTTACTATATTTCTCATATATTTTTTCCTTGTTTTTTGTCTTTCCCATATATTGCGGTTCCTCCTTGATTCCTATTTTTTCTATCTGATCTATAAGTTTGGAACCCTTTTATTTGATCATCCTTCCCAGTCTCTTGGGAATACCAGGTTTCACTTATATTCATTATATCTATTTTCTTTTCATTTTGGGTTAGTTCTTCTAAGTACTCTATTTTTCTTTTTGAGTTACTCGTAACTAAACCCTGCGCATTCATCACTATGATGGTTTTGCGTGTTTTCTCCTTCATTTAATACTGGTAGTTAATATGGATTTTCCCATGTCTCTTTCCTGTTCTGGTATGTTGTTCTTTTTTTCATTTCCAGAAATTCTAACATTAAAAAATCCAACTTTTCCATAATATTTGATCTTCCTTCATCATAATTATTCATTTTGTGTCTGAATCTGCAATTTTCTCCGTTTCTGCAATATCCTCTTGCATAATAAATACAGTTATTATCTCTTGAGTAGAATTTCGGAGCTGATGCTTTGAAATTTTTTGCTGACACCTCTGCATATCTCATTGGTGGTTTGCTTTTCTCTTTTACCTGATATTCTTGATTTCTCTCTTTATTTGTTTCTTTCTTATTTTGGATTTTATTACTTGGTTGGTTATTTATTTGATTATGATTCATGGCTACAGGGTGCATATATTTGCATTTTTGTCGAACTTACATCCTTTTCCTTCTTTTAGGTTTTTACATATTTTTTGGATGCAGATCTCTGCAATCATCCCCATATCCATCTAAGTATGCACATTTACCATATATTTCATAGTTTTGACATATCTTAGGATGTTTGTAGTAACAAATCTTTCTCCAAATCTGCAATTCCCTCTTTTCAAAAGGTTGCAGATTTTGTCTTTCTTGTCTATATTTTCCTCT
>NC_061108.1:133217668-133235168 GCF_015104395.2 Macrobrachium nipponense
AGCTTCAACTTCTTAAATAGGTGTTTACAAGTGCGTAAACGTTCGTCCTTAGAAGGTGTCGACCTTTTCCAAATCAACACTGTATCTAGGTCTAATGAAGCCTATTTTAAGAACGATTAAAAGCCTACGAATATGAAGTCTAGCTTTCATAGTATAGCCCTAGGCCTGATACTGCAGCGGAATGATACCCTTCTCAATAAATGAAGTTCAAGGAACAGGTAAACATCTGTCATAGATAATGGCATAATTTAATGTAAAAATAAATAAATAATGTGGACAACTTCACGAAAATTAGACTACTGAGTCTAGTTCGAAGGCAGCACACAAAACTGTAGTATACAACTTCGATATCAAGGAACGAAAACAGAGAAGCTTTATGAATGACATAAGGCAGCCTCTCACGTCGTTACGAGCGCGCACCAAGTATCTCAATTAAAGCACGCACCTGTGGCATGAACCGAGGTAATGTAATATTATTAATGATAATTAGGCCGATGCTCTATAATTCACCGCTATCATTTTGTCGCCCTAATTCCTTTTTGCGCGTCTACTTTCATTAACATAAAATATGTGATATATATATATATATATATATATATATATATATATATATATATATAATATATTTCTATATGTGTGTGTACGCATATAAAGGGAAGGTGTATATATAATTCAATTGCAATAAAAAAAATATGACAATAGGCAGGGTCCCATCCAGTGGCCATCAGACATTCAATATAAATTTTTTTCGTCAATTCCATTGTTCTGGCGAAAGAATACCTAAGAGCTTTCACCAAAGATGCAGTTTAATACATCTATTACGTCAGAGAGAAAATGTTACGACATCCTAGAGATGGGTAAGCGGATAACTAAAGGAAATCCTTCATTATACTCTACGCGTGCACACACTCAAATACACACACATATATATAAATTTTGGCGCTGCTGCTCAGCGAATCTGATTGCTCTCAGCAGGAAATGGCCACGAATAACTTTAAGTAAATATCTAAAAAAGAAAAAAAAAAAATTTGAACAGGTCCCAACGGCTGAAATGTTACTTCATCTGTGGCAAAGTCTTCATGTAAGTATTTGTTCCGTATTTTAACCCAGCCATTCAATACTAACCCCTTGGTATTTGTGACGTCAATTTGCAACATTATGAGCAGAAAAAACTGAAGGGTTGTGTTCATTATACGCTACCAATATGTGTCGATAGTACGTAGGTACATTATAATAATAATAATAATAATAATAATAATAATAATCATGTTATAGTACTATTAGGCCTATCAGCCTCGTAACTTTCTTGCACTGTGAGCCATAGTACTACTAAATTGTTCACAACCAAAACTGGACAACTTAAAACAAAGGTATCCATTTTCCTTTCCTGTGTTGATTTAACGCATGCGCAGTAATGTAAGGTTGAATAAACGCATGCGCATTAATGCAATCACTATCAACCACGTCGATTTGCTCCACAACAGTTCCCGTGACTTAGAAAATGAACGTCGTCATCCTCTCGAAGGAAGGAGACTGCACTTGCAAAAGTTATTTTACAGCGTAGAACAAAGCCAGAAATAACTGGAGTGGGATGTTTACTGGAAGAGAATCCAGGAAAACAACAACAACAACAAAAATCATGACCGACTTCCAGACCGTTTTCCAAAACACGGGAGAATTTGGGTTATAGTTCCGGTGACGACTGTTCGATGGACACAAAACTCTCTGGCTGTGTTAGCTGAGGGCAAGCAGTACGTTCAACACATCTAGGGGTGCTTACACACACACACACACACATAATATTATATATATATATATAAACATATATGTATATATATATATATATAAACATATATGTATATATTATTTCAATTAGCACATACGTATAGTTTAGGGAAGAGGTGACTTCGCATTCATCTCCTGAATAATAATAATAATTAAAAGCGCTAATAGCAATTACTCGTAAGGGCTTAAGCACACAATACGTGCCCTTACAATTTCTACAATTCGCCCCCCCCCCCTGCAAAAAAAAATAAAATAAAATAAAACGATAGTCATCAATAGTCCTATACTGGGGCTTTCACAGAGACCAACACGCGACTCCTCAATTTAGCTGAGCAACGAATTAACTGTACGTCATTCAGAGCTCAATATCCCAATCCTCATTCAATTTCGGCATCATGTTTGTTTCATCCACCACAAATATTATTCACTTCAACGGAAAGCACGACTGCATCTATATATCATATATCAACTTTAATGGTTCCCTCCTTTTTCTCGGTATACGGACAGGCATTCATCCCAATGAATAAAGGGGCTTATCCTGAATTAAACTTCTACGTATCGGTGCGTTGCCTTTACGCAACACACTGATTCCCTCGGGTGAAAACTGATATAAAAATAGCGTGGGGATTAAGGAGTTTTAAGTAACCTATGTACTCTGAAAAGTGCGAGAGTTTTGGGTATCTGAGACTTTATTTATCATCTAACTGATATATACATACATCTCTCTCTCTCTCTCTCTCTCTCTCTCTCTCTCTCTCTCTCTCTCTATATATATATATATATATATATATATATATATATATATATATATATATATATATATATGTACAGGTAGTCAGAGTAGATGCACGTGACTTCAGTATATGTATAAGCGCTTGGTACTATATACTTGTGTATATAGACGCGTGTAACATCAAATGAAATCTGGAACCAGCAATTAACTCCTAATGCAAAGAGTGCGATACGTTTTAACTTGACGTCACAAAATCAGAATATTATTACCCCAATTTACCTGATTTACAGACGAGAGATCTTCGGCGCATATCCTTTTACAGCCTAAGAAAAGACGCAGCTTAGAAACGAGACATTCCGCTGTGTTCATTTCCCAGAAATCAACAAAAATGAGGTACTGACGACTTTGCATTTCGGGTCGGATAAGATAAACACCAAGATAAGGCCTTGAAATTCTCGAAGCAGCTTAAAATGAGAACGAGGAAAATGTCAGAACTTATCTTAAAAAGATTCCCAGGATTATTTTCCTACCACTACAGAATACGTTAATCACAATCGTAAGTTACTAGGCGCATTTCACAGATTACGATACCACAGTACCTAAGATGTTTCTCGAAAAGTATTATTATTATTATTATTATTATTATTATTATTATTATTATTATTATTATTTAGATAATCCAAGAGCCACTGACTTGTACTTCAAGCTATCATGGAATACGGTGTTCATTAGTACGAGGAGGTCAAGGGAAATATACAGAAAGATTAACTCTCACTGATCAATTAAGAAAAAATAAATTAATAAACGGATAAAATTGTAAGTAAATTATTAAAATGCAGGGAGAATTGTACTCCTTCCTAGACTCATACCACCCAAGCTAAGGGCATTGCAGCTTTAGTAAAGGGAAACCAGGAAGCCTTCGTGGCACGTAGCTTTAAAAATCTGCCCCCTCCCTCCCTCCCTCTCTCTCCCTCTCCCTATCTCCCTTCAACGGGAGTCTATACAGTATGAGTCCCCTCTCTCTCTTTCCCTTCACAAGACAGCTTGACAGCGCCAAAGGATACAGGGGACAATTTCAGTCGAGTTCGCGTTGTCCTCAAAGATACACTCTGGGCCGTGATGCTTTTGTCTTATATAGTACTAGGCGTAACGATCACAGTAACAAAAGAATGTCAAGTTTTGTGGGTACATGACGGCATTATGTATGTTTTTGTATGTATACACCGCATTTCTAAACAGATTTTATAAGACATAAGTAGCCAAAGAAAAATTAATAGATGCTCGACATACTTGTTTGTCTATTGTCAATTTCTCTGGAATTTTTGTCAGTCCTTAAAACCCACTCATTTCTTTTAATCTTGACTGCTATCGAATAACTTCGTTTCCACTCTCTCTCTCTCTCTCTCTCTCTCTCTCTCTCTCTGTTGTGTGTGTGTGTGTGTGTGTGTGTGTAGGCTCTGGATAGAAAAAGCATAAAAAAAGTACCATTGTGTACTGTATTTCCTTTCAATATTTGGATTAAGCTCACGAACCACATGAAAGATTTCTCCGAATACAACAGCTATTCTGTATACAGTACAAGTGCCTGAAAAGATTACTTATACACTGTACTTTACAAACACATCCAAACAACTCCGTTTGTGTGTGAACAAACTGGAAAAAAAACCTTCTCTGGTCTCTGTTGGTTAGGAATTAGATTGGTTATGGCGTGCAAAACTCTTTATGAAAATACTAACCAAAAGATATTTCCCCCTATTATGTTGACGTTATTAATTCACAACTCCAAATCCTAGTACTAGTTAGACAATGGTTGTTAATACAGTACACGTGATTATTTCAATTTCTGCAAAAGCCTCAAGGAGAAGTTGTTCAGTTTCTTGGAAACCCAAGAATACTTTCTGATAAGCCTGGGATAACGAAGAGTTCATTCTTAAAAGGGCTGATGGTGAGAGAGATAAGATCTGGCTCTTTTTCCCTGAAGGACCAGCAACCCTTTTGACTAGTACCCTTGAATGAACTAGCAAAGGATTTTCTATGCTATCTGGTTCACTCTAGAACTTGCGTTGTCATGTGTTTGATTAGGCCTAGCCGGGGGAAGTGTTAGCCAATGAGTATAACAAATGAGTTATGTGTGCTATTGGCCAATGAAGATAATGAGATTTTTAGGCTATTATCAATATCACTATGATAAGAGCACAGGTCTCAGAACAGATCCTTGCGGGATACCTGGTCTGACGTGGGTTGGTTTGGATGATGCTTGGAGTTCTCGATTCGAGAGGAAATTAAATACTAGCCATTCTCCTACAAGTACACATAGCCTTCCTCTTCTACTTTCAGCGTGTTGCAAGGTATAAAGTCACTAACTTTGTCGGCATTCGAAGTCAACATATTGGCAACACAGTTGCCCGATTCTGGGAACAGGATAATTGCCTCTGTTAATTAGGTGTGATTACGCATATTTCAACTGTGTAAAGCCATATTGGCTGCCAGGGAGAGAGATCGTTACAGATCAGATATTTAACGATTGCTTTCTTTATAATTTCATCAAAATAAATTCCATAAAGAGGGATGATAGTGATGTAGGTTTTCGCTCTGTCATTTTTATGTCGCATTTTTATGTCGAAGATTATCGCCATGGGAGATAAATAGAATTCCTCAGTTCTTTTTTTGTATGCTTTCAATAGCAATGCTGAGATAGGGTCTGGCTGGATTAGAACTCTGTGGATTACCTTTCCAGTCGTTTCTTAGGTTGCAAAGTCGTTGCCATTTCAGCCTAAGAATATATGGATGCTCGATGCTCTATCTTGGGATTTGGGTCTAGAGCAGAATGTGCTCAGGGTGTGTGTGTGTGTGTGTGGGGGGGGGGGGTCCTCCTCTTCACTTTTTGTTACGTGTGTGCACAGAGAGAGAGAGAGAGGAATTGTATGCTGTTTCGTGTAGTCTCTACGCCTTGCGCTCCTGGGGTTGATTTCTAGATTAAAGAGTATGTACTAGACTTAGTTCGGTCTGCAGTATTTCAGCTGTGGCTTGTTCAGCCAGGAAGATTCTAGTATCTAGGAAAAACCAGAGAGAGAAAGAGAGAGACTGATTCATCATTACCAGCGCATTAGATACACGTAGGCCTAACTATAGCCAAGAATCTGAAAATAAAAAAAAACCATTTTAATCACTGCCACAACCTCCAGCGTATTGAATATACATAGGCCTAACTACAGCCCAGAATCTGAAAAAAAAAATAATAATAATCTGCCACAACCTAAACACAAGACCGGCCCCGACCCCCACCGCCCCCCTTTCCAACCACCACTCATTATTGGGAAATAGAAGATAAAAATGCCATAGATGTAACCACCAAATAACGAAAAATAACCTCTCCATTCCTCAACCTCAACAGTTAAAACCTACCCACACCATTCAAGGGTGAATCAAGTGGTCTGCTCGCCTTTTATTCTAAAGAGCGGAGACAATGTACGTGGCCACAGATAACATCTGATAACATAACGATAACACTGGCGTTGTTGTTGTTGAGTGATCAAGACGCCCACCAGTGTTTTCAGATAAAGCACGTACATACAATAATAACCCCCCACCCTCACCCCCATCCCCAAAAAGCCGCGGTATTTTTGTCCAGGTGGTTTGTACGAGTTTGTGACATGCTCCGAATTTTTCCGTCTGGTACACGGTAAAAGTTCAGGATTTTTTTTTTAAATAAAATGACAAACTATGACATATATACCCTTCATGTTACACAAGGATGCTTTAGCAGAATATGAGACTTCGTTTGATATTCCTCATGCTGCTCTAAGAAAGAGCATACCAGAAATAGACAATGTTCTCTCAAAAGAGAGTACAGACGGCCAACGAAGAATTGGCGTAGTTTCTTAATTCATTGTTCGTTATGGAAATATTGCCATATGCAGGTGTCCAGATTATTTAATTAACAATAAATAACATTTCCTTTCAAAGGTGCTATACTTGAAATAAATTACATTAGAACTCAGTAGACTTATTCATCGTATTAAAGATAATTATTTTGCAAAGTAAGGAAAATATATACCGATGGTTTCACAATTTCTAATTTTATTCTCAACTTAGCTTCAAGACAGCATACCGAAGATTTTGAAGTGGGCTTTGCTGCCGCTCGAGTCTTGACTCAACATATCGTACTGCACTGGGTGTTGTCATTTTGTCTCCTACAGCCGATAAATAATACATCAAGGCGTTAACATTCTTTGAAAACGATGTTTAGTTAAACTAATCTTGTCCTTTGATCAATAAGATAATTTGCATGACACATTTAGTGGGCCTAAATTGGACTTCTGATTTTCCCACATGATTAGCCTAGGTCTATTTACAGCAGCATACTCTCTCGGATATGTAATATTAATGAATATTTAAATCGACAATATATATATATATATATATATATATATATATATTAATCTGCTTTATTTGACTATTCCCGTTATTCTTGTTTTATTAGCCATGTTCTCCTTTCTTCTTATCCTTTTCATAATTGCTTAACATAATTAATTCAGACCTCCTAGCTATTCAAAGTCAAAAACAATCATAAAAAAATCAAACGTATATAATTCAGTCTTATTTTTTATCGAATTCCTTGCATATCATCCTGTTTCATTTGGACACCTTGGGGAAAGCTGTGGGGGTCAAAACTGACGAATACTTTAAGAAGGCTTACTTTCCTTAAAGCTTTCTTAGGTTGATCTTTCTGTAGCTATTCATTTCTTCTAAATAGAAATTAATTCAAATTAGTTTCACATGTATACCTACTAGACCTACTACCATAAGCAAATTATAAGTAGCTGAAAGGATAAGAAATATGAAAGGTGACGTTCTCCTTTAAGTCTATTTCAAATGTTTTTTTTTTTTTTTCTAGAAAAACCTACTGCTTTAATCAAGGGTTGCTCTTTGACGGCTACAGGGTGTAACACGAGTGTATGCACATATTTTGTGGAATGAAAGATAAAGTTTCTTTGAATAGAAAATATTTTATAAACATGCATTTTAAGGCGTCCGTTGTCGGTGCGGGGAATTTCAAAATAACCGTTAACATTAGCGATGCTTTCATGAGATGGAGTTCGTAGCAAGAAGTCGGAACGAGTCGCCTGAGATGTAGAAGAGAGCGGAGGTGGCGCATAGGAGTGATGGAAGGATTAGGCCGATGTTAATAAAGTATCTCCCAATAAAATGTATTCTTTAGGTTTTGAAGAAAAAAATGCATGCATCATTGAAACCGTTTTCCTCCCTATCCATGGTATTCACTGGCCACCGATAAAAAACAAAACAAAAAGAGTAAGCCTAACTGAATCTCTCATCCATCAAAGATAAGTTTGCTTATTCATTAGACTTATTCATTAGACAACTATCAAAGACTTCAAGTGTAGATTTAAAAATCTCTTCCTCTCCATCTGAAGTATTCATCAGACACCAGTCATAAGCGTAGAGCTAGTTATGATTCCTGGTTCAGCAATGTCGTGACGAGGCCCTAGAATTCAAAGTTCACAAATGAATGTTGCTCAGCAACATTTACACTACTGTATTGTCTTGCTCTCATGTGGTGCTTCGAGGTATTCCACCTCTAGGCCCATGTTCTAAATTTTGCCGTTCATTAAACAATTTTATTCATCTTTCTTGATATCTCTCCAACAGGAACTTGCACCGAATGCAGTGCAATAATTCTCTCGCTCATCGAGGGATGTTTCTTAGACCGATAAATGACACATTGACATTAGATTCCCGTGCACATAACATCGAAAGCAATAGAGTGAGGTCGCCTGGTTCACACTGTTAAGATATCGTTTTTTTTTCTTTTTGTTTTTAAATTTGATAGCATTTTGTGAGATTCCAATGTTTTCTGTAAAATTTAACAAATGGAATAGTTCAACTACCTTCAACTTAATTTTGAAATGATAATTTAAGGACTGTTTATGCGATACTACTAGTGATAGGAGTCTCCTATCTATTTGGTAATGTATATCTATGGTTGTGATATGACGTTTTTTATCACTTCGTTTCGTTCACGTCAATTTTGCTATATGAAAAATAGTTTTACACAATAACATAACACAATGTTCTAAAGATATCAGTGACTGTTTTTAACATCATTACACGTGATTTCTTCCATCTTTGAAAAGAAAAATAGATAAATAAGGCATGAATCGTGCGTCAGGCAGGTGAACGAAAAATTATGAAACTCTGCCACGAGTTTTTTGGCCGACAGTACATGATGAATGCAAAATTACATTACTCTAAGAATGAACTACAGTGGTATGAACTACAGTGGCCACGATTACGCGAGAAATAGAGCAACAGTCTCCAAAAAGAGACTACATAATGAAAGACGAATACACCCAAGAATGATGACAGTTAGTGTGTAATTGCAAATCCCAAACAGAAAATCCCTTTGCAAAATCCTATTCAGCTTCTAGACCTAACATCAAACCATGCAGTTCTCTTCGTAGATCAGCAGAAGAACAGACACAGGATATTAAAAAGATGACGGCAAAATATGTGTAGCCATCCTTCAAGAGAGCAATCTTGGCTACACTATGATACCGAACCAATAACCGCTCTTTCTTATCGATCTAGGAAACCTTTAAAGCGAGAAGCCTCTTCGTTGGGGGCATGTCTTAACTAGGGCTTTATGCCACTTACAACTGGATGCGGAAAAAGCGGACGCTAAAAACATTAATACATAATACTCTTAGGCGCTGGAGAAAGTTATGGCGTCAACAGTTTACATAATACTCTTAGGCGCTGGAGAAAGTTATGGCGTCAACAGTTTACAATAACAATGTAAAACAGGGTACTGCATGAGATTCTGGGAATTTTTTTTCCTTTTATTAGAAAAATTATTACATGTTTACATAAGTAAAATGCTACAAAATATTACAAAAATATATACCTACAATATTCACAAATTACCATAGATTTTTTTTTATTATCATTAAGTAGGCTTTAAAACGTGTTTTAATAATTGTAGTATTACCTACTAAATTAATTCTGGCTACTCAAAAACAGTAAATAATTGAAGGGTAATGGGAAAAAATAGTTTACTATTTGGTGTCTGAAAAGAACATTTCAAACGATATCAATGGAAGATTAGATCAGGAAGAAGAGGAAATACAAAATATTGACAGCTAAGTTTATATCTTCAGTACCCAAATCCCAATTGTCAAATCCCTTAGGGGGGAAAAGGTGAAAGAAGAATATTAAAACTGAAGTGAAATATTATAAAAAGGAAAGACTTCCCTAGCCACCACACAATAGTGAGCGAGAGATGATTAATGTTACTTTTAAAAAAAAGCCACGAAAATGCTACGTCCTCAAGGAGAAAAACAAGTGAATACAGACAGATTATTGCGTAGGTATCGAAGAGGTCATCATGATGATTTTTCACACAACAGGTCATCAGGAAAAAAAAAATATTAAAAAATAAATAAATGAATATACAGCAAATGGTCGTTACGATACAGAAATTTAGTATTCTGTCATGAAAATACATTTGCGACCTTGAAATGTAAGTCAAGGTCACGAGCCGTTAGCCCACGCCCCTGAGACAAGAAGGGACCGGAAAAAAACAATAACACCAAAATAAATATGATCCCCAACGGGAATATGGTGACAAGGAATGAGATTACCATAAATTGAGAAAACTAAATACAAGAAAAGTAGATATAAATATACACTTGTACGTGAAGTAGGCCCTATCTACTAATATCAATATTTGGGTTCCTTGTAAGATAATTTCGTCTATATAACATAATCTACTTGGCTTCCCACGATAAAAGAAAATACTTTAATAATAAATACTAGATCTAGAAATCATCAGGACTACGAAAAAGAGAGATATACACTAATCTTTGGATTGGCTGGAGAGCGAAAAGGAAAAAAAAAAACATTTCGAGGTACCTAATTTCCAGGCATGACAAAGCGTGGCGGATGTTAAACCAGGCGACGCGAAGTAACGAACAAGAAAATACACGTGTACCACGCTGCTACAGCTCCCCAAGAAAAGAAAAAATATATATTCGAGCTAAAAGAGCACTTAGTACTACTAGTTGTGGGTAACTCAGAGTCTAGACTCACGCATGCGGTAGAGCCGCTCCTGTGTCGTCTGGCTCGTGCATGAGTCTATTTATTAGAGAGAGAGAGAGAGAAATGAAAAAAAAAAAAAAACTATCTTGGACGCAAATAATCCCAAAACTGTACACTTTTCATTAAACAGATTTTTAGGTCTGATCAATATTTGGTTGGATGACCTCCAAGAAATGCCGGAAGCCGTTGGTACTTATCTCGTCTGGTTGGTTTCAACTGTTACTGTCATAATCACATGCGAGCTTGCACGCACGCATGCACACACACATTATATATATATATATATATCTATATATATATATATATATATATATATATATATATATGTGTGTGTGTGTGTGTGTGTGTGTGTAGCTAATACTTCGCAGGCGTTGCTTCTGTATCACCTATAAAACAACATATTACTTGTAGAACGAAATGCAAATGCCTTCCATACCATTTCGCGTGTACAACAGCTGGTAATACCCTTTCCATTCAACCACACAAACTATTCAACATATTAGCCTGTCCATTTACGGTTTAACCACAACTTAATTCTGGGCTCCCTCATTGTAACGAAGCTCATCAGTGTATCACATGAAACATCCAAGTGATTCAGCGTGCAAGAAATACCGTGTTTTCAGTAAAGTCACGATCACTAGAAAGGGGTGTTCATAGTAATGCAATTGTTGTATTCCAAGAAAATTCTATGCCTTGATAATCAATCTTCAAGGTTTATTTATCAATCTTTATGAGACAAAGATATATTCAGGTCAATTTCATCACAAAATGAACTCCAGTATCCACATAGTTTCTGGAAATACTCCAATAAAAGCTGATATCATTATGAAAGGGATTTTTCTTTTAGCACAGACAGTAGTAATACAATAGGCCTATTTTACCAGGCTAGCTTAAAAGCCTTTAATTTGATCTTATCAAGTGTTGTCATGAATTAGGATTCTCAGAATTACAAATATCAAATTGTCTAAAGAGTAGAACGACCTTCAATATATTTTTTTTCTTTTGCCGAACTGTTCACATCTGATCGACCTGTTACAAAAGATGAGAAAACTGGTACTATAAAAATTCCTCTGGTATTGCTCCTAGAGGCATACGGAGTTTTTTTTTTTTTTTCGGTGTCAATAACCTCGATGTTGTCACGCCAGTTTTAATACACACAATCAATCAATCAATTTCTGAGTTTTTGTTAGTAAGACACTAGACCTACAATGAACGTGTACTCTTATGATACAAAATTTCCACCGAGATTTTTTGCCGTCAGCAATGGATCCCAGCATTAAGGGTCTCAAGGCTTCATTGCATTATGGAATATTGCTACATTCACTTCGCCAAGATGTAGAAACACCCCAAGACTATTTCATCAATCGAATGAAAGCGTGAGAACACTTAGAACACTTGCTCGAAGTCCCAGTGTAAAACACTTATCGAAGTATTCTTGAGAATAAACTGGTCATGCGCTTTGTATATAATTTATCTTGAGTTCGGTTCTTTCACTGTGTTCAGTGGCCTTGAAACCGTAGTATATTTTGCCATAATGAAAGCAAATACTTTGTTAAACATGAAAAGTATAAAAAGTATGATGATCACACTCGGGTCTCAGAATACGCTCAAAGAAATATAGCCGATGCGCCAAAACTTCTGTGATAATGAGACTAGCCTGTATTCGTGAAGGACATTTTAGCCGAGCACATATTGTGTTTTCTACGCAAGTTTATTCGTTACGCAAGAAAGAAAAAACTGGAATAAGCTTCCAAGCCGAGGAAAACGGAATGTCCCTCCCAAATGACCGACGAAGACAACACCAGAAAGCACTTAAAGGTTAATGGACTTTTATGAGCAAATCGCCCTCCGCATCAGATTTCGAGTCTCTCTCTCTCTCTCTCTCTCTCTCTCTCTCTCTCTCTCTCTCTCTCTCTCTCTCTCTCTCCACCACACCGATCCACCCTTCCATTGCCCTAGTCTAATCAACGAAGTATCCTTGCTTTACGAGAGATACTGATACTTCTGCAATGTATTCGCATTCGAATCCTAAATAAAAGCAAATGTTGCAAACATTACGTACAGAGATCTTCCCTCTTTAGTTCTTGAGCTCATATTGCCAATCAACAGTTATCGTCAAGTTTCAACTTCATTTAGAGGAACTATTTCCACTTGATCAACAAGAATCGATTACACCAGTATTGAGCCACACGTGTATTAAGCAATGGTTGCTTGCAAAGTAAAATATAATGTTAACAGAGAAGCACAAGTAGTGTAATAAACCATCGTACGAACAGTGAATTTTAGATTACCATGCTACGAAGTACTATGGAATTCTGACCACGCCCTAATTGGATGTAGTACTAACGCAATTCATATCCAAATCAAGTTGAACGCGATCATAGTCTAATTTGATTTTACAACTAAATCTGACGGGGTCTTGTCTCGCAGTTAGTATCACGACTGACCACACCAAGATCGAGGCGATGATGAAACGAAAGACTAAAAAAATTTTCCCAGGTTTAAGCTCGGTGTTTCAATCGTAATGTCTGTCAAGGTCTGATGTTTTGAGAGTATCTGATGTTTAAAGAAGCATTATACATTTTTCGTCTTTATTTTCACTTGAAAGCACTGAATTGCATGAAGGCTCCCTTTTTATACTAGCTATAATCTTGACCAACTGGTTGAGTCTAATGTTCCTTAAGGTAACAGAAATGCTCTACGACTTCCAAGGCCTATAAGTCTCTTCCCCTTTTGCTGTGGTAACGATTTTTTTTTTTTTTTTTTTGCATGGTGAACTCTTACTCCACGTACATTTTGTAATCCTGGACGTCTCATGTGACGCCATCTGCAACATTCCGTACCCAATTCAGAGTTCACCTCCACCACACCTTTAATTCATCCACCACATACCCATTTTCTGACAGTACTTTTTTTTCCCCTTTGGTTCCTGTCCAGTTAACACAAGCTTGTTTTGCATACGTTGAATACCAGCCCTCTCCTCCCGATTCCATTCCTCCACCTTTTAAAATATCTAAACCCTTCTCCTTTTAAATATCTGCACCATCTTTTTCTGAGAGTCTGGAACTATAGGTCTACAGTATAAAGCAGCACTCCCTTGCTTTGATAAACAGCAAGGGGCTCAGCACTTATTCTTAATGAATACCAACATAAATCTCAAAGTTTTCATGTACACATCCCTTCGTGAGCCCCATTGAATCAAATGTTAATATTGTCAAATGCCATTTTAATATCACAAATATGTGATGTGAGCTCATCTTCTTTGCCTGGTAATCATCTTGTAGTTGGTTTATTAAATATTGTAATCTGGCATTTATATCTAAATTAGCTGAATTAATAATGGAGGTATTCAGTAGCTGTTGTAAAAATAAATAAATTAATTAATTAATTAACATTCCAATATCCTCTACACGTGATAAGTAATGCATAAGTTTCAGAAGCTCTAAGTAATTCATACCGTTACGACAATTCTTTGTCAAGCATACCACTCGCTTTCTAATAAAACTTTTAGATAAATTAATACGAAACATGCCAACATAACAGTTGCCTGCCGTGCCCTCATTTCCAATGACATAAGATCACGCAGCAGAAGAGAACGTAATTTGCTGTATACGACGGCAAAGTTCTCATTCAAAACAAAACTGAAGAACAACAACAGCATAATCACAACAACTGCGAAACTTCAGGTCACGAGGAGGAGAAGTTTTTTGTTGTTGTTGATGCCTCAAGACCTTGCAGCAGTAGCTCGTGCTCAAGAGACCAAATCAGTCAGTCATTATGGACTAGAGAAAGAAGGCGCGTGGCTGGAGCGTTTTGTCTCAATGGGGAGCTATAAGGGGGTCGATAATCTACTTCACGGATGGGTTTCACATATCCCCTGCGTCCCTATGTTAGCGTTCTTTGTAGAGAAACGAAGCTTAGTATATTGGTTATTAGCGTTCAAAGTCTTAAAGGACATTTCTTGAATATAATATACTCATCGGAAATAATTTACTGCTGATATTAAACTACAAAAATCACGAAAATCATATGAGGACTAGGCCTAAGATTACATGCTAAAACTTAAAAAGGAAAATCGCCTACGTTTGCTCAAGTAATTAGTCTCATACTTTGTACAAGTTTATAAGCTCTTCTCTCTCTCTCTCTCTCTCTCTCTCTCTCTTTGTCCGTTATTTCCCTAAGCATTCACTGCCAGTCCCATGAAAAATCATGTGATCACTAGGCCTAACTAAAGGAAAAACCTAAAGAGGAAAATTATTTACTTTATGCACAATCTCTCTCTCTCTCTCTCTCTCTCTCTCTCTCTCTCTCCTCTCGTTCAGGAAACTTACGTTTTAAGTTGACATTGGCAAGACGTAGTTTGTCCATGTGTCTCTCAGAATAAAGCTCTCTCTCTCTCTCCCCCCGTTATTTCCCCAGTGTTCGCATGACCGTCCCACAGATTACCTATCCGATAGAATCGATGTGTGCGCGTTTATATGCACGAGTGATACAGTCGCGGTGGCGTCTCCATTCAAAGGGCGACTCCCGAGTTCATGAAATGTTAAGCAGTGACAAATCAGCGAGTCTGAATTCTCTCTCTCTCTCTCTCTCTCTCTCTCTCATTCGTGTGATGCAATAGGTCAAGCAGACACAAAAGCAGCTTTCGTTCTCAGTGTTACGTTACGCTGTCTTTGTTCTTCCTTCTTTTGTTTATTTTTTGTTTTGGCGTTTTTTTTTTTAATTTACACTTTGTATCGAGTGTGCCGGCATTGGGTTGTTGCTCGATGCGTTGTTTTATTTCATTAACTTCTTGCTTGCTTTAGAATATCCTTTTTTGCGTTTTAAAAGTACGCCTGAATCATCTCTCTCTCTCTCTGGTAGGTCTAATATATAAATAATCCATTGTCTGATCTCTCTCTCTCTCTCTCTCTCTCTCTCTCTCTCTCTCTCTCTCTCTCTCTCTCTCTCGACTCTGGATAAAGCACTGGTAGGTCTAATATACAAATAAACCATTGTCTAGACTGCAAACGCAGTTCCATATCCGCTTTTAACCAGAAAATTAAATGAACAAAATGTAGTACCAAGACGCACGACTAAATAGATTATATTCTCATTAGACTTTAAAGTTAGAGGGGATAATGTCATTTTCATGCCATATTAAACTATCAGCATTAATTGAACGAATAATAATAACTACTGTGATATTGGACTGAAGAAAACGGGTAAGTTTTAAAAGAACTGAAGGAAACCCACCCGAGCCAGCCACTCCTTCGTCCATTCCACCGCCTGTGATGTTCAAGGTGAGCGTGAGTGCTCTCTCACCTGTGTACGTGTGCTTGCGAGCGCTCGCATGAGTTTGCTAAGAAGGATCAAATGTACTGGTCGTGCCATAGCTTTGTTAGCACACTGGCGTTTATCACAGCAAGTTTTCCGTTCAAATATCAGGCGGAAGAACGACAAAGTTACGTATTTTCTTAGGCTTATGCAACAACTCTGGTTTGGTTTAGCTCTTAAAGAGAGAGATGGTGACGAGGCCACTCCTTTTCTTAGGCTCATATGATAAATTTGGATTGGTTTATCTCTTAAAAAGAGAGAGGGTCACAAGGTGTTACTCCTTTTCTTAGGCTTATAAGGCACTCCGTTTATTTTAGCTCTTAAACAAAGAGATGGTGACAAAGTCAATCATTTTCTTAGGCTTATAAGACAAATTTGGTTTAGTATAGCTCTTAAAGAAAGAGACGGTGACAAGGTCAATCATTTTCTTAGGCTTAAAAGACAAAATCTATTTTGGTTTTCCTGTAATAGTGGATGATAGTTTCTTATGTTGATAAAGGAAGCAGCACCTCAGTCGGTCTCTGGTTTATCAAAGTGATGAAGACGTATAAGTTTCGTATGTAACATACATACTAAAATGAAGTCAACAGCTAATCCTAAAAGGCTGCTTTCCAGAACAGCTAACCAGGATCGAAATGACTGGAATTATAGCCCAGGAATCTGTTTTGAGGCTTATAGGAATCAAGTTGATTTTTTAAAAACTTTCAACAGTAAAACTAATTTTTTTCTTTAGACCTTAGGATCTGAAAGGTGCATTAAATTTCTAGAGGAAAGATATTTCTTTTGGTATATTACAATCACTTTTTTTTCCCGTGGGTGGGGCGGCAGACGTGCATTACTTAAAGAGCAGTGCTGTACGATCTCTTGCACCCAATTACCTAATTACCAATAAGGCTTCTGAAGAGTTTATTCAGCTATAAGGTCGGCGTCAATGACCTTCGATGTCAAGATGCCAAAAAACTTCCAATCATTCATTCATTCAACTATAAGGTAACTTCAATTCTGGTATACAAACAAAACCTTAACCAACAATTAACACCGACATTCACAAGTACAAAAAAACCTTGGTGCCTTACCTTGGCACCCACGAAACCTTACAAACACCCAGTCTTGAGCTTTAATAGGTCAGGGCTGCCTTTTTCAGTTATCCATCACCTGCTGTGTCCCAGATAAAGGAAAGCTTTTGGAAAATCTCCTGAACGCAAGTGTCCCATAAGCAAGTTTCTGATGTCTTTGTATAATGATGCATTACTATACTCCGTTTTTTTTCATCTGTCCATCCGCCTGTGGTGTTTTTGTATGGTAACACTGTGTCCCGGTCTTTAGATAGTTACGCTATGTGTAAGTTTTAGGTAAATAAAAGGATATCTGGGTGTGTATTTGCAACTGAAAAGTGTTTTGATAATTTACTGTATGCGAATTACACCGTTAATATTCGAAATAGGATATTATTATAATCGTTGAATGTAAGCTGAATGTAACTATCTAAAGCCCGGGACGCAGTGTTACCATACAAAAACACCACAGGCGGATGGACAGATGGAAAAA
>NC_061108.1:133240168-133250168 GCF_015104395.2 Macrobrachium nipponense
CTTTAAAAAATTATTTCAACCGTCTATCCTATTCTGACAAGATAAAAAATGCGAAAAAGTTTCTTCGGCGCAATCGAGTTTTCTGTACAGCGTATAATGCTCTATAAACCGCGGCCCACGAAACTTTCAGCCACGGCCCGGTGGTGGCCTGTCCTACAGTTAAATAATATGGTATGTTTGATGATCAACATACCAAATTGCAACCCTATAGTCTCAGAGGTTTTTAAGAAGCTATGAGGTCGGAGAGAAAAAGTACGGACGGACTGACAAAGCCATCGGTAGTTTTCTTTCACAGAAAACTAAAAAGCACCGCTTTATTCTCCAAGCTTCTTCCGTGTTCCCAAACTTGGGCTTTTTAACTTCTTCCTCAACGTACGAATGAGTCACACTAACACATTGACATTTGTAAAGGCAGCTTTCTAACTTCCTTCTCAATCAGAGAGAGAGAGAGAGAGAGAGGAGAAGAATCCTGAATAAAGCCAGCACAAAATGAGGCATCGTTTTCAATCCCATTGTTCTTTTCCTTCTTCCTGCAGAGAGAGAGAGAGAGAGAGAGAGAGAGAGAGGAGAATCCTGAATAAAGCAAGACTCAAAATGAAGCATCGCAACTTCTGTTGTGTGGTTCAAATTGCGGGATTTGCGGTTGGCAAATCAATACATCAACTCATGGGATTTCCTGCAACTCTCTCTCTCTCTCTCTCTCTCTCACTTCCTTTCAATGAGCAGCGCTTTCTGCAGTTGAAATTGCAACTAGGTAATTGCATCCGTGGAGATGAGGGAGGATAAGGTTTCCTTGTGGGTTTGCAACGATTTTATTCTATCAATACTACTACTACTATTATTATTATTACCATTATTCTCTTGTTCATTGGCACACGCGTCGAGGAGAAGGACAACGTATTATTATTATTATTATTATTATTATTATTATTATTATTATTATTATTATTATGATTATTATTATTATTATTATTATTATTATTCAGTAGATGAACAGTACCCATAAGGAACAACCCATTGACTTGAAATTCAAGTTTCCAAAGAATATGGTGTTCATTAGGAAGAAGTAAGAAATACAGGAAAAGAGAGAGAGAGAGAGAGAGAGAGAGAGAGAGAGAGAGAAGAGAGAGAGAGAGAGAGAGAGAGAGAGAGAGAGGAAATCTCGCTTATTAAAAAATTAGACATAAAATAATAAATAAACAAAAATATATGAAAAGAACTGTATTAGGGTAGCTTGTTTGTTTGTTTGTACGTTGCATGGAACCAGCGGTTATTCAGCAACGGGACCAACGGCTTTACGTGACTTCCGAACCGCGTCGAGAGTGAACTTCTATCACCAGAAATACAAATCTCTCACCCCCTCAATGGAGTGCCCGAGAATCGAACTCGCGGCCACCGAGGTAGCAGGCCAAGACCATATCGATCATACCACTAAGGCGCTGCATTATAGTAGTAATGAATTGTATCTTCACTTGCACTTTCCTACCCTATTTCCAATGGTGCTTTTTATTTCATTTATTTATTTATTTATTTTTTGGCTTCCTTTATGCCAAGGGTAGATAGAGTTAGGTTGCCCTTTGCAACAACTGGCGTTGCAAATACAGTATTAGATTTTGTATAATAAAAGGCATACTTTAAAACCCTTTATATTCTACTGGTTTCCTTCTCATAAATACAGTATTCGATCTTGTCTATATAAAGCATACGTTCACAGTATTATAGTTTTTTCTTTTATTCTCAAAAACGAAACGTCAGGATTGGTCTTACCAGGTATATTTTGCTCAAAATTAATTTCGCAATAAGCTATGATAAGAGTCTTGTCTTCTCTGATACATATATAAAGAAAATAACAGAATCAGAGGCTTTCAAACAAAGCCGAATTTACAGCCGGAGGCTCAAAATTTAATAATTGGCCCATCCAAAACCGGTACCAACGACCCCATGAAAGATAATGTAAAGTGAATGATAGAGATTTGACAGCATTTCCGATGACGCAATTTAGGGTAATCTATTATTTTGTGAGGGATCATATCGATACAAAAATTCAATTTTGTACGATAACAGTAAAGTGCCGAGGGTGAGGGGGGGGGGGCCCGACTAGGAGGGAGGGGAAGGAGCACTGGGGGGGGTGGATAGAGGTATTTGGGAAGGGGTTGGGACAAGGTGAAGCAAGGTATATGATGTAATGCCTTTACTCTGTTGAGGGCTTAATCCTGGCTATCTATATAATGGGGTCCCCCTCAGGGAATCATACCCCGTCCTCCTAAGGGCTGAGGTGGGGGGGGGGGGCGGTTAGGGTAACGAACCCACCGGGCCCCCCACCCCAAACCTCGAATATGATTCAAAGACCAGCAGATAACAGTGACCTTTAGAAATGCGATTGGGTTTGACGAAGTCAATTAAATTAACTGAGTAACTAAGCTATGCAATACAATAGTAATCCTCGTGGATGGATAGTGCCTTCAGTGCACCTCACGTTGTGCACTGTAGGCATTACTTAAGGTTCTTTGCAGCTGCAACCTCTTTCATCCCTTTTACTGTACTCCTTTCATATTCTCTTTCTTCCTTCTGATTTTCCACCCTCTCTCTAACAATTGCTTCACAGTACAACTGCTTTGAGGTTTTCCTCCTGTTACACCTTTCAAACCTTCTGTCAATTTCCCTTTCAGCGCTGAATGACGTCGTAGGTCCCAGCGCTTGGCATTTGGCCTAGATTTTATAATCCAATTTCAATACAAAAATTATCAGGTGTCCATAAAGTCCCAGTACCATTATATGCAATAAATACTTGTAATGGTACCGGGACTTTATGGACAACCTTTATATTGGATATTCAATACAAAAACCACATCACAGAAATATATCACGCAAAAACAGAGCAATGACGAAGACCAATATCATCCGCTTTCCTCACAAGAATTCCGATTAAAACCAATGACGAACAGTTGGATAACCGGGGTGGTCATGTAATACTGTGTAAGCTTCAAGAATTAACCGTCATACAGACTGACGACCAGCAAGGTAAAGGGATGTCAAGAGGATTACCGGGTACGTCGTACGTGGACGAAAATCATTACACAACTTCCTGGAAAGCCAAGTAACATGATGCCATCGTATTTTGTTAACGGTAACGCGTTGACGTTTTGTGAATACTGAATAACAGAAGTGTGTTAGGTTTCTATTTACACTGCGTCTGTAATTAATGATTCTTTTTTTATGGTAAAAATCAAGCAGAAGTTCGTCTGGATATTAGAATTCACCGTGTGCGCCCCCTGATGCCCCCCCCCCCCCCAAAAAAAAAGAAACCTTATGAAGAGTAAGGACTTTTTATATATATATATATATATATATATATATATATATATATATATATATATATATATATATGTGTGTGTGTGTGTGTGTGTGTGTGTGTGTGTGTGTGTGTGTGTATACATAGAGAGAGAGAGAGAGAGAGAGATACATACATACATACATATGTGTATATATCTATATATACATATTTATGTATGTATGTATGTGTAGTCACAACCCTAAAACTTAAGAATATGCCTTGTAGGGGTTTCAACAGGTTAAATTACACCATTTATACTAGTCTAACATGAAACCATTGAAAACCGAAATGACCTATTCACTAAAAGAAAAAAAATGAGGTTAAATTATTGTTCGCATTGTAATGAAATATATAGGAACAAATTTACACTTAAAAATAAATAAAATATTGATAAATCAAAACATCAAAATCTGAGAAGATTCAACCAATAGTTAGATGAACAACTTTCTTGTTTGTCACGCTATAACAACCGACTCGCTACATATTGTGATGACTCACTTAATTAATAGCTTTTCCGTTGAGGACTGTTAATCATTTTTCCTATATGGGAGAAGACGCGAGATAACACAGTACCAATAACATGAGATAAGCATTTGAGCTTATCTCAAAACCAAGGACTAAAACGTAATACACAGCTGTAATTAATTTCTTAAATTTTTTTTAAAAATCTGATGACTTTTTTGGCCAAAACTCGAAAGTAAATAAATTGTACAATACGGGACAACAAAGCATCAGTTATTATTATTATTATTATTATTATTATTATTATTATTATTATTATTATTATTATTATTATTATTATTAGTGAAGAAATCCGCAATGTTTTAAGTGTCAACATATGTTAAAAATATCTATTTTGTGTATATATTCTTAATATATATTTACACTTACACAGCTGTGGAATTCTCCAGCATTTTAGTAACTCATGCTATTACAAGAGTATTATTATTATTATTATTATTATTATTATTGTTGTTGTTGTTGTTGTTGTTGTTGTTGTTGTTGTTGTTGTTGTTGTTGTTGTTGTTGTTGTTGTTGTTGTTGTTAATCAGGAGATAAGCCATATTTGTATGGAACAAGCCCACCACGGGAGCCACTGACTTGAAATTCAAGCTTTCAAAGAAATTGAGGTTCTTTTGAAAGTAGTAGTTACAGAATCGGAAATATAGAAAGAAGAGATCAGTTATTATAAAGTTTTTATATTAATAAATTAATTAATAAATAAACAAATAAATAGATGTAAGTATAAGGAAATGATTAAAACACAAGGTGAATTGTTTCAAGGTAGTCATGGGTCGCA
This sequence comes from Macrobrachium nipponense, assembly GCF_015104395.2. Taxonomy (NCBI): domain Eukaryota; kingdom Metazoa; phylum Arthropoda; class Malacostraca; order Decapoda; family Palaemonidae; genus Macrobrachium; species Macrobrachium nipponense. Next base: position 133,244,803 of record NC_061108.1, read on the forward strand.
TCTTCGTTCGAGGTGAATATCCTTCATAGGATAAAAATATAAATAAGTTAGGGAAATACATAGAAAGTTGAAAAATAATAACACAAAACCCAAGAAGGATAAACAAAGATAAATGGATAATATGAAAATGGCAAGCAATAAACATCCCGAAATTTTTGTTTATTATCAGCCCCATAGTATAATCCCCTCCTATATTCTTCCATTATCAGCGCCATAACATAATCCCCTTCTTTGTCAAATTCCACAGATAAATCAGGAATTTTTCTCTTGTGTAACAAAACGCCACAGGAAAAGGGGAGAACAAGAAGAAGAAGATGGAGGAAGAGGGAAAAGGAAAGAGAGATAAGTGCTCTAAGTGAGGGCTCCGCCAGACGCCCCTATCTATCACTCATTAATCGATAAAAGCCTGCGTGGCGTCTGTCATGTGATATTAGGACCGCGATATATAAACCCCCTCACGGTTTTTAAGCCTTAGGGTAATATACAGAGCCCCTCTCTCTCTCTCCTTCTCTCTCTCTCTCTCTCTATCTCCTTCTCTCCTCTCTCTCTCTCTCTCTCTCCACGCACGCACAAGCCAAATATAACCCGCTTATTTATATATATAAATATATCCCGAATATATATATATATATATATATATATTAATATATATAAAATATATATATATAATATATAATTTATATATATATATATATATATCATAATATATATATATATATGATATATATATATATAATATATATATATATATATATAAAATATATATATAACTAATATATATATATATTATATATATCTAATATATTTAATTTATATATCTATATTATATCTATATATATATATATAGAAAAATATATCTTTATATTCTATATATATAGCTATAGTATATATATATATATAGATATATATCTATAGTATATATTTATAATATATTATATCTATATATATAAGTACTGTATATAAAAATTATATATATATATATAAATATCTATATATATATATTTATATATATATATATATATATATATATATATATATATATATATATATATATATATATATAGGTGTTAGGTGTTTATCACATAATAAATATATTCATTTGGTGCTCATTGATTTTCAACAATGTCAAGGCAGATTTCTAAGTATTCTACCGATGAAAAAAATGCATAAATGTATTATGCCGGTAAACTTACAAGCACTTGAAACAACTACATATATGAATATGTCTATAACGTTACGAAATTTCTACGCTAACAATAATTATAATAATAACAACACCGTATTTAAAATGCTCTCAGATCTTTCTATCAGTATGATATATATTACCATTCCACTGTAGGGAACGTCAAGAATCTCTCTCTCTCTCCACGGATAGCGTAGGACCCAATAAGAGGGACTACGATTTACTTAACTGTTCTGAAACCAATACCGCGCGTGCCGAAGGATAAAAGACAGTAGGAATCCTATGTTTTGTAATGAGAATCCTTCATTCGTCACCGAAAAGGATTCAGACATACTGACACGATTTTTTTTTTTTTTTTTTTTTTTACGTTTCCCATCGCTGTGTCCTTCACAGACACAATCCAGTCAATTTATATATATTTTTTCTTTGTTATTAACGAAAAGCAAAGGCAGTATGCGATACTGGCATCTCAGGAATTTGTACTGGCAAGGAACAATGAAAATACTACTGTATTGTGTCGAGTTTCGCGTGCGCGCGCTCATGCGCGTACCTCAATGCTGAAAAGGTTCCCCGTATTGCTATTGCGTTTCTTTTCATTGCGAAAGTGAATTAAAATAATATATATATATATATATATATAATATATATATATATATATATATATATATATATATATAAATACATCGAGCTACAAATCTCCTTTAATATATAATTTCACAGCCTTTACCTCGGAATTAATATATTCTTGCGGTGGCGGGGTGGGTTAAAGCTTCACTGTCGTCCTGGATTTGTAGGTGTCGATGGTTAGCGCCCGTGAGCCGACAAATCTCTTATCGACTAAAAAATTCCCCTTTGGTTAAACTTTTATGAAAATATATTAAATCCGAGGTAGAGCGAATTAGATATTAAAGGACATTTGTAGCTCGATGTATGTATATGAATCACGGTAATGTGATATGACTTAATATATATATATATATATATATTATATCATTATATATATAGATATATATATATATATATATATATATATATATATATAGATATATATATATATATATATATATATATATATCCATCAATGATGAAAAAAGCTCCCTGTATTACCATTGCGTTTCTTTTCATTGCGAAATTGAATTAAAATAAATATATATATATACGTATATATATATAATATATATATATATATATATATATATATATATATATATATATATATATATAATATCCATCTACGTAACATACTTATACACCATAACACCATATGAAATAATAAAATAAAAACGCCTGACGTGTTAACACTGCATATCATTCCCTTCTCTGATGAAGTATTGTATATGTGAGGAAATATACAGCTGTATTCTGGGAGAATGAATTCAAGGAACGACAACAATAGATGGCAAACGAAAAATGATCAAGGCGCTCATTCTCGGAAATAAATGTCCCCTCAAATATAAAGGAAAATGCCGGTTCTCTTGAGTGGAGAGAGAGAGAGAGAGAGAGAGAGAGAGAGAGAGAGAGAGAGAGAGAGAGAGAGAGACCCGATAAGGCAGATTGTTCGCTCTAAAACAGTATTAAAAAATATTACATTACAAACAGACAATGGACTGATTTAACCATTTTTTTTAATTTCTTAAATATCTATTCGTAATTTCCTTATGAAAAATATTACAAAGAGACAATGGACTTGCTTAACCAGGTTTTGTGTTTTTTTTTATTTTTACAACATTACAGAGACAATGGACTGATTTAACCATGTTTTTAATTTTTTAATATTTACAACATTACAAAGAGACAATGGACTTGTTTAACAATGTTTTTAATTTTTTAATATATTTAAAATGACAAAGACATAATGTACTGATAACCATTTTTTTAAATAGTTATTCGTAATTTCCTTATTAAGAATAAACATTACAAAGAGACTGATTTAACCATGTTTTGAATTTTTTTAATATTCATTCGTATTTCCTTATTCATAATATTAAATTACAAAGAGACAATGAACTTAGTTAACCATGTTTTAAATTTTCTACACATTTATTCGTAATTTCTTTATTAAAAATATAGCATTACAGACAGACAATGGACTGATTTAACCATTTTAAACAATTTTTCATATTTATTCATAATATCCATATTAAAAATTTAACATTACAAAGAGATTATGGACTTATTTTAAAAAAATAATTTTTTATATTTATTCATAATTTCCCTATAAAAAATATAACATTACAGAGACAATGGACTGATTTAACCATGTTTTTAATTTTTTTAAATATTTATTCGTAATATCCACATTAAAAATATAACACTGCAAAGGGTAAAAGGACTTTTTAACCACGTTTTGTTTTTAATATTTATTCATAATTTCCTTATTAAAAATACTACAGAGACAATGGACTTACTTGACCATTTTAGAAATTATAAAAATACTTATTCATAATCGCCTTATCAATAATATAACATTGCAAAAAGACAATGGACTTATTTAACCTTTTTAAAAATATTAAGTCTTAATTTCCTAGAGTTAAAAATTGATATTTAAGGCTGATTAATGACAGTAAAATGACAGTAAAAATTCATCAAACTAGAACCGCCCCCCACCCCCCCAAAAAAAAGCCTCCCTGATGATGTTGCGCAATTAGAACCTCAAAAGTTCAAGGGAAGATGTAGGCCATCACTACCTTAAAACAAACCTATCTTTTAAAATAAATTTGTCGATTTATTTTTTCTAATAACTGATCTCTTCATTCTGCATTTCCAATTAATTCCTTTAAACTGTACATCATATTCTTTGGTAGCTTGAACTGCAAGTAAATGGCCCCTGAGTGCTGGTTCCATATGAATAGGGTTCACGTTCTTAATAAATATATAAAATAATAATAATAATAATAATAATAATAATAATAATAATAATAATAATAATAATAATAATAATAATACAGGGTGTCCATAGTCCCAGTACCATTACAAGTATTTATTGCTCAGAAACCATATAACATAGAATAATGAATGTTTTTTTTTATAGAATGAAGTGCTCTGAATGTAAACTTGAGGATGAGTAGAATATTCTACAAAAAACTGCATTACTCGATGTTATATACTTTCTGAGCAATAAATACTTATGATGGTACAGGGACTTTATGGACACCCTGTAATAAAAAAAAATAAATAAATAATAATAATAATAATAATGAACCAACAAAAACTTCTTTCAGTTTTCTTCTGAAGATTGAAAAAGAAACCCACAAATTCAATTTGTAACTTGTTTACTTCTAAGTATTTACATTAAGTTTTACTCCACACTCGAGTACTTTCAGGCCCATTCTGTGGCCCATTCTCAAGAGATGTTTGGGATGTTAGCCTGGGTCAAGGCACTCAACAAAGCTAGAAAAATATTTTACAGAGCGAATGTAGAGAGTACATGGAATAAAGAAAACACACAACAAGAAAATAGTTGCCCTCCCTTTTATGCCTAAAATGAAACAAATCACTTCAAAAATGAAAGAAAGTCAATATAAATTTGTATATACAATTTATTTTGATAATACTTTAAAAAACAAAGTATGTAAAATAAATTGGAAGGAGAAGACTTAGTAATACAGATGATGTAGCGGGGGTATATATAATCAATTGCAATAATTGTGGAGACAGATATGTAGGGGAATAAGGACTAGAGTCCAAGAACATAGAAGGGCAGTACAGCTTAACTCTCAGGGAGTGCTATAGCTAGACATTGTTGGGAAAATGACCATAGGATGGATTTCAAAAACAGTAGGCTTATATACAAAAGCAACAAAATTAGTCACAGGAGGGTAGTAGAAGGTGCGCTTATCAGAGAGATCAAAGTAATTGAAGGAAACAAAGGTTTTACCTCAGAAGATCCCATAAGCCGAGCTTTGATATTAAAAAGAGCTAAGATTGACCCTGCTGACTGGAGATTAGGTTTCCTGCCCAACAGACTTTCGGTGACCACACCCTTACCACAAGGGTGAATCCCATTGACCATCAGCTCAGGATATCAGAGCGACAAGAGGGGATTGGCAACTCTCAAGAAAACCAGAACAGCTATCGCATAAATGACAGCACAACGAGAAGAAGTTCCAGAAGACTGCTGGGTCCTTGACCCAGGCTAACATCCCAAACATCTCTTGAGAATGGGGCCCCCCACAGAAAGGGC
>NC_061108.1:133255168-133265168 GCF_015104395.2 Macrobrachium nipponense
TCTCTCTCTCTCTCTCTCACACAATTCAGTGGTATGTACTCCCTCCCCCCCTCGCTCTCTCAGTTAAGGTACGCACATTCTCTCTCTCTGTCTCTGTCTCTCTCTGTCTCTAAATTCACATTCTTCCGCAAAATATTGTTTACCTAAAAGCAAGCACCTTCAGCTGCCGTGAAGACATTCCTAATATAAATGATAAGTCACGGACAAAACACCTGAATTCACCAGTTCAAAACCTCTCCACTTATCTACACCACCTTTCCAACCTGAGTCGATCTCTTCAAGATATATATATATATATATATATATATATATATATATATATATATATATATATATATATATAATGCAACGTTCATCATTATTCACTAAGTACTTCAGTTCTGACAACTGCGAGGAATGAAATAGAATGTAAAATCAAGGCCAAAGACCATTCGCTGGGACGCACGAGGTCATTCAGCGCCGAAAATGAAACTGAGAGTGCAAAGCAGTTGCTCTCTGAAACGATTGTAGGGAGAGAGTTGGAAGTGAGGGGGATGAGAATATGAAAGGAGGTACAGTAAAAGGGAATGAAAGGGGTAGACTAAGAGACCGATGGGACGCTGACGCTGCAAAGAACTTCAAGTAATAATGCCTGCAGTGCACCGCGTCAGGGCACTGATGGCATAGCCGTCTCCTTAATGTCCATGAATCAAAAGTAATATTCCCTTCATGCCCATGTTTTCACGTTCTCTTTACATAATTAAACTAATAACAAACAAAGAATAAAAATGAATAGGAGATAAATTAATTAAAAATTAATTTACGAAGCGATTACTTGCAACATTTTAAAATTAATTCATTCACTGAAATCATCGGCGCCGCTGGCCGTGTGGTAATGAACGGTCTACTTTAAGGATTCTCTCTCTCTCTCTCTCTCTCTCTCTCTCTCTCTCTCTCTCTCCAGTAAAGCGGCGTTGGCGTATATCAATGTATTTGTAAACGCGATCATACCATTAAATTGAATTGACGAAGAGAGAGAGAGAGAGAGAGAGAGAGAGAGAGAGAGAGAGAGAGACATTCATATGAACCCGTATACTAGAATGAAGGGGAAGAGGCGTGGTAGGTAGGATCTCTCTCTCTCTCTCTCTCTCTCTCTCTCTCTCTCCTCTCTCTCTCTCAAGCAAATCCAGTTGGAAACCTCAATTGTCCGCATACCAACGTATGAATGGAATTCCGTTAATTCTTTCATCTACGGCAAACAATAAAGACGTAGAGAGAGAGAGAGAGAGAGAGAGAGAGAGAGAGAGAGAGAGAGAGAGAGAGAGAGGAACCAGTTAAGCCTGACAGTCGCACAGAAGAGGGTCAAAAACGTATTTGGGCCGTAAGAGAAAAGAATACGGCAGCTACAAAGGGTTGTGAGAATTCTCTTAACAGTTAAGAAAGTAATTTTATAATTACATAGCGTTAAAAAACGTATACATCCACGTTTCCCTTTTGTCCATTTTCAGGTGCGTAGTCTCGGTAGTATAATGGCTCCCAGTACATCAAAGCTACGACGCTAATTACACTGCCATGACGCTTTGTAATTCATCATTACTGACGCATGCGCCGAACGTAGAAAGCTGAAGCTCGGTACATCGGCCCACCAGGAATTTCTGTTCGCAAAGCGATTATTTGCACAAGATGATTGCAAACATTATGTTTCACATGTTTGCAAACCGTCTGGAGACTGTTTATTAAAAGGAGTTTGCTGCCCACATGGTGCTTAGCACTTGAAAACGTGAGATAGTACTAGACTATGTCTATATTCAAACACAACCTTTATTCGTTTTTTTATTATCACTGACGCAAAACAAAAACTTGCCTTTTCTTTGTAAAATGCCTCCAAACAGTTGACAAACAATTTGAAAACTATTCACAAACAGTTGCGAAATGTCTGCAAACAATGCTTGCGACGAGTTTACGTGTTAGTACTAGTCTCTTGACTAAGTTTAACGCTTTTCGAAAACCGATTCGTTCCCAGTGACAGCGTAAAGCCCTACCAACCCTCGTAGGCGGAGGATTAAAAGCAATATGTAAAATACAAAACACAATAATCCTGACAACTGAATAACGAAAGAAAACGACAAACGAGTTAGCAGCGAAAAAGCTTACAAGATACAGCGAACGAAAAGCACTCAGAACATAAAACCCTAGACTCATGGGGAAGGCTTCTTTTCCTTCTACTAACCGACTATAATATCATCCATCCACCGCCTCGCATATCAGTTACTGCCATTCCGCGTCGGGTTTCATTTCTCAAGCTGGGTTCTAATGCCACTGCTGCTTACTGAGTTGTTACTGGCTGCTCGTGGGATAACACGGAATTAGCAATGTACCCTGGCTGCTTACGACGACTAGGCACGTTACCCAGAGGGATCTGAGGGGAAAGACGTATGAGGATATACATGTATATATACGTATATCTCGTATATATGTACATGTCTATATATATTATATATGCACATTGAACCAATTTACATTGTACTTATATATTTCTCTGTATATCCAGTTATCTTCGGTAATTTCTTTCAAAAAATTAACACCATAATATTCTTTGGAAGCTTGAATTTCAAGTCAATTGCCCCATTAAGGGTTGTTCCATATGAATATGGTCTATCCTTTGAAATAATAATAATAATAATAATAATAATAATAATAATAATAATAATAATAATAATAATAATATAAACACGAAATTAATAACGATAATATCTCAGAAAACAAAACAATAACAATGTGCGCGAAAATAACAGGATACGATAATTTTCCCTAAAACGCAAAAAAAAAAAAAAAAAATAATAAAATAAAATAAAAAAATCCTTCCATCAGGATAAGGCTAATCTTGAATTCCCTCCTTAACTTCCCAGAGGGCGCGAAGGCATTAGGATGATTACCCTCGTAGATATTTCCAGCAGTTCCTCAGTTTAACTGTCCGCTTTTAGAGCATTAAAAATTCTGCTGTCAACGTGTGTGTGTGTGTGTGTGTGTGTGTATATATATATATATATATTATATATGTATATATATATATATATATACATATATATATATATATATATATATATATATATATATATATATATATATATACGCACTCCTATAAGCATACGTGTTTGTTTTAAATCACGACAAGGGTAAAAACGTAATGAATATACGAACATTTTAAAACACTCTGGTTTAAAGACAAGGACTATATATTTCGGTGGACTGACCCCCGCCAAACCCTTGTCAGTCCAACGAAATATATTCCTTAAGCTTTCTTTAAACAAGCGTGTTTTATACATGAGACGTATTCTGTTTTAAAAGAAGAATTTATTTACATTATATATATATTATTATGTATGATTCATATATATACATATAATTTATATATAATCATACGGTACAAACGAATCTCCTTTATGTATAAAAGAAACCTATGGTCAATCCCCAATAAAACAAACCATCAAAGAAATATTTAAAGTCGTAGACAGACAGAGATGCATGACTACTGACGTATGGTTCCCCAAGACAACCAGCAAACAAGACCAAGTATATACCTCCCTTGCATTAACTCGACTCATTTGTTCTGCTCTATATACGACGTCCGTCCCTCATGAGAGACCCCACGGCAATGAGAGGGAATCCCGTCTTGAACCTCGTATATATAGTATTCTTGACTTGGGGTTTCTCCAAGGGTTGAATGACAATGGTAGTTATGGTCTTAATTTGGATTAATACAAATCATTGGGGGTGGGCTGAGATAACAAGACCTACTCCTACCCTATGAATTAGAGAGAGAGAGAGAGAGAGAGAGAGAGAGAGAGAGAGAGAGAGAGAGAGAGAGAGAGAAACACCGAGGAAGGCAGGAACTCTGAGATTTTCATAAAATCTGACCGGGCCCATCTCGTCCTTTACGAGAGAGAGAGAGAGATTTCAAGGTGAAGGGTCTGCGGAAACATAGAAATCCAAATGATTCTTAACAAAGTCATAACAAAAATTCTGTTTTTCAATAACTGACGATTTCTCTAACATTTTATCCACACTAACATATGGTGACGTGTCAATCAAGCGTTATCAACCCAATTTATACAATTAACTACTAATTGTTAATAACTAAAATTATTTTGACGTGGTCACGCAACACACATCCGACCCAACAATCAGCAATCCGGAATCTGACAATCAAATGGTTAGCCGTTGCTTTGCAAACGACAAACAAACACATTACTTTTGATTTTTGTTTGTACTAGAGGTGGGACATGAAAGGCCTTTATCTTTATCATTATTATTCGGATTATAATTGGTCGAATTCTAGAGCAATTAAGATTGATTCTGTGTTCAAGCATATTCTAATAAGTTTTGTGACTATAAAAATGGAACACTGCCTTTAACCACCCCTTTTTTTTTTTTAACTCATTCCAAATAAGTCATCGAGATGAAAATGAAGTTAATTTTAGAAATAGATATATATATATATATATATATATATATATATATATATATATATATATATATATATATATATATATATATATATATATATTGTATATGAAAGGCCCATTAAAACACTCTGGTTTAAAGCCACGGGCTATATTCAGTGAATTATCATAGTCCTTAGCTTTAAATCAGTGTTTTAATGGGCCTTTTATACTTGAGACGTATCCTGTTTTAACAGAAGAATTCATTTACATATATATACATACATATATATATATATATATATATATATATATATATATATATATATATATATATGAATAATTATCACATCACCGTGATTCATATAAATCATTCGAGCTACAAATGTCCTTTAATATCTAATTCGCTCTACCTCGGAATTGATATATTTTCATATATGTACCGAAGGGGAATTTTTAGTTGATAATAATTTCGTTCCCTCATGGGATCGAACCACTGTCCAGTGGACGAGAACGAAATCAGGACGGACAGTGACATTGCCGAATGTTGGCCCATGAGGGGACGAAATTATTATTATTTTTTTGAGATATTAAAGGATATTTGTAGCTCGAATGATATATATATATATATATATATATATATATATATATATATATATATATATACCATATAAGCCACGGTAACAAAACTGAAGCAAACACGAGGTTCGGGAATCATTGTCGAATGGACCCCAAATGCCGAAGCATCGAGACAGCAAGGGTATTGTTCACCAAGCGCGAGTGAGTGCGTGCGTCCGTGCCTTCTCTCACGCGCTCGCGCAAGCAAGCGAGCGCCTCTGCTTTCATTCCACGTGACCCGAAAGGTCGCAGCTCTCAAGTTTCCCCCTTTTGGCCTTTCTATCACGACGTGAATAGGATGAATGGAACAGCCATTCATCTGGTGACTCGAAGCTCCGAACTCTTCGATCGAATCTTGAAGAATGTAAACAACAGAAGAGAATAGAAGGTTGCTTATCCGTCTTTATCGAACGTTTGCTTATTGGGACACAAAAATTAGGCCAAAGGCCATGCGCTGGGATCTACGAGGTCAATCAGGGCTGGCAATCATGTTGAAACTATAGTAAGGAGAGGGTGGAAAGTCTGATGGAAGTAAGGTAATATGAACGGAGGTATAGTAAAAGAAATGAAAGGGGTCGTAGCTAGGGGCCGAAGGGACGCTGCAAAGAACCTTTAGTATAGCCTACGGTGCACTGACGACAGTCCCCCCCAACCCCCATAAGAAGCTTTTGCTATGAAATCTCAAGCCATGCGTATCTCTTTCATAACTTAAAGATTTATTGTCTGCGTCGCCAAAAATATAAGGGTAAAATACGTCAAGTTAAGTATATCTTAGTTTAAACAGACCACTGAAGAGCTGATTACCAGCTCTCCTAGGGCTGGCCCGAAGGATTAGATAGTTTTACGTGACTAGGAACCAATTGGTCACCTAGCAACTGGACCTACAGCTTATTGTAGGACCGGAACCACACTATATCGAGAAAATAATTTATTATCACCAGAAACAAATTACTCTTGATTCCTTGTTGGCAGAACGGGGAATCGAAATCGAGACCACCGAATCGGTAGGCGAAGATGTAAACGACTCGTCCAAGGAACTAAAATACGTAATATTCAAAACTTCAGGCTTTCATTTCTCAGAAAGTGGATTAGCAAAGGAAAATTATGCCTTCAATACTTCAATACACGGAAACCTAAAAATAAGTAGCTGTTAAACTGCGTGGCACGCAATCAACTTTTCTTCCACAGACATAAATTGTAAAACAAGGAAAAATTATACTAACCCAAAATTGACTTGTTGTTACAAAAAAGATATTTTGTTGGACCGTTCATAACGTTATTAGTTTTTCATGTTTATTGTTTTTTTGATTACTGGTTTTCATGTTTGTTGGTTTTTGTATACTGGGTTTTCATGTTTGTTGGTTTTTGTATACTGGGTTTTCATGTTTGTTGGATTTTGTATACTAGTTTTTCATCTTTATTGGTTTTTGCATCCTAACTGCAAACAATCAAACAAACAAAAATCTAGTTTGGTATTAAAAAAAAAAAAAAAACAACTACCACCTCTTCCAGCAGTGGAGGGAAAATCCTTTCACGGACGGAACAGAAGCATTTTTCCCCCTCGACAGCCAGACTAATTAGCATTGCTCATTAAAAGGGAATTTATTAATTCCTAATAAGGGAAACTTAATTGACCTTGCCTCTGTCCCAAACTCCTTTAAAAAAGAAGCCATGCATATAATTACTGTGCTCATTTAAAGCCTTCCTCCTCCTCCTCTTCTTCTTCTTATTATTTTGTGCATAATAGAATAGAACAGAATATGCAATTTAGGTCGAAGGTCAAGTGCTAGGACCTATGAGGTCACTCACCGCTGAAAGGAAATTTAGACTTTCGAGAGTAAGAGGTTTGAAAGGTGTAACAGGAGGAAAACGTCGCAGTTGCACTATGAAACATTGTTATAAGAGGTTGGAAAGTGAGGTGGAAGAAATAATATGAACGGAGGTACAGTAAAATGAAGGAAAGGGGTTGCTGCAAAGAACCTCCAGTAGCCTACAGTGCACCACGTGAGGTGCACTGACGGCACTACCCGCCGAAGGGAATTTTTCTCTGGTGTATTACGGAATAATATGAAAGGAGGTACAGTAAAAGGAATAAAAGGGGTTGCAGTTGAGTGCCGAAGGGGCGCTGCAAAGAAGCTTAAATAATGCCTACAGTGCACCCTCACTGATGGCACTAACCCTACTACGGGAATGTTTTCTCTTGTGCATTACGGAATATTAATTAAACCAAGGACGTTTTTCTTACATGTCCTGTGCACGTTCTTCTTACACGTGGACCGGGTTACGTATTCCCGAACTGAAGCCTAGTATTAGGACCTTCCCTGAAAAAAACGGGACGCCATATATTAAAAACTAACCATAGAATAATCTTGAAAATAATTTCATTATGTTTCCCACTCCCAAAAATACCTATCAGACATCTTGGAATTACCTAACCTAACCCAACCTAACTTCACCTAGGCCAACCTAACCTAAACCAGGGGCATGGCCAAAAATAAATAAATAAATAAATAAAATAATAAGACAAAAAGAAATTAAAAAATCCGGGGCTGGTGCAATAATAGTATACATCTCGGGAACTGGCGACAAAGTTAATTAACGTACAGCCAAGAATAAGCATTACAAAAACCAGGGAGTAAAAGATAGACAGGAACACGTAAAGAATTAATTACAAATCGACTATATCAATCAAAGGTGATACTGAAGCAAAGATTAGATTCGCTAATGAAATGTACGAAAATCGACAACAGCCTCCGAAGATATTTTTAGAACGATAACTTAACAAAATCCATTCCATTTTCGGGTCAAACTTCACTAACAAAACCATCATAATCTGCTTCTATCAGATACGTCTCGAGAATTTTCCTACTTGATAAGAAGACGTTCTTATTAATTTAATATAAGAGCACAATAGCGTGGAAAATCCACATCAGTTAATACGTGAGCCATCTAATTTTTTATTCGTTAATATTGTATGTATGTATGTATGTATGTATGTATGTATGTATGTATGTATGTATGTATGTATATGTATATGTTATGTATGTATGTATGTTATATGTATATATATATATTATATATATATATATATATATATATATATATATATATATATATATTAGTTTTGAGAACGAACAGGCTCTATCCCTAATTCCAAGCAGAACCTTAGTCCATGTATCAAATGTTCTGCGTTACTTGCCCCGCCCCCTCCTAAGCCAGGTCAGAGCACGGTCAAAAATAATTATTGTAAAACATAAAAATCTCACAATCTTATTAGGTAATCCTAACAGACTATGAACATTTCATGTCGGTTGGGTGCATGCATAACATACTTAATCACTAAAAATATCTGATAATCCTCTTTTTCTCTTTGACTCCAAGAGTTCTTTCTTTAGACAGCCAGCACTCAAAAACGTCACTGAAACCCACCAGAATTTCTATATCTCACGAGATAATGATATCAGCGACACATACTTCAGACATGTACTAGTTCTGCCACTAACAGAACAGCATTGTCTTGCTGATGTGCTTGAAGGCCGCAAGTACTCGAAGAACAAGTACCAGCAAATTGCTTGGCAAAGCACGTTGTCGAGATCCACTTGCTGTTTGCCCAGCACAGGGAGTCCTTCATTTTTATTAACCTAAGAGAAATTTGCTCCAGTTGTATTCTGACTGGGAACATTGCAATAACAGTCTTATTCTGACTAGGAACCTTGACTGGGAACCTTGCAACAACAGTCTTATTCTGACTGGGAACTTTGCAACAACAGTTTTATTCTGACCAGGAACATTGTAACAACAGTCTTATTCTGTCTGGGAACCTTGCAATAACAATCTTATTTTAAATAAGTACCTTGCATTACCAGTTTTATACTGAATGGGTACCTTGCAGTAATAGTCTTATTCTGACTGGGAACCTTGCAACAACAGTCTTATTCTGACTGCGATCTTTGCAGTAACAGAGTTATTCTGACTGGGCTCTTTGCAGCGGCAGCCTTCTTCTTACTGGACACATTGCTGCATTTTGCAGCAATAGCCTTCTTTTCACTGGGCGCCTTGCAGTTGCAGAGTTACTCTGAATGGGCTCTTTGCAGTAACAGCCTTCTCCTGACTAGGCACCTTGCAGTAAAGAATTCAGGATTTGCTTCCGTTCTTCTCTGAATATTCCATTCAGTGGTTTCTTCCAGATAACCATTCCCACGTGAAACTGGTTCCTTCCTTGTAAAGAAGACCTTCTCTCGTTGAAATACAATTCAGATGTCGATGTTTATTGGTGAAAAATTCTCTTATTATAATCTTTTAAGTTTTGTCCCAATTGGCTTTTCGACTTGATTAAAATGTCCTCCGACCTACTAGGTTAATGTGGAAGGCATGCTCGACATGAACAAATGAAGATTTACTCAACTTCAGAACTAACAATGCCATGTTTCTTCCAAAGATTAAATTTTCCCTTCCTAATCTGTCCACGAAGGCACAAAGAAAAAAATAAAACAGTGGGGATTTTTCCCCCAAGTTACTGAGGTATTTATCTTGTGACGAAAGCAAAAGAAAAAAATAAAACAGTGGGGATTTTTCCCCAAGTTACTGAGGTATTTATCTTGTGACGAAAGCAAAAGAAAAAAATAAAACAGTGGGGATTTTTCCCCCAAGTTACTGAGGTATTTATCTTGTGACGAAAGCAAAAGAAAAAAATAAAACAGTGGGGATTTTTCCCCCAAGTTACTGAGGTATTTATCTTGTGAGGAGTTTCTCTACTGCCTGAGGAACTTTTCCTCGTCTTTCCCAGTATGGTATTCCTACTTACTAAAGTTTTCCTTACAAAATTATACCAGGAGAAAGCTCAATTAGAATCTCCCCTTCATCGTCATCCGTAAAATAAGAATTTTGGTTCAATGTTTTCTACAATTATCTGCATATTTGGTACGTACCGAACATCATTATCCTTGACTAGTGGAATATTT
>NC_061108.1:133270168-133287668 GCF_015104395.2 Macrobrachium nipponense
ATTAGGCCCAAAAAATAAAAAATAAAAAACACACACAGAAGAATGCATGTGCTTACAAAAAATTGAAACCAAATATGTACCGATTAAACATTAATTTTTCAAAACGGAATAAGCTGCAACAGTTAAAACAGTTACTTAATAACAAATACCTTTAACTGGTAAACCATACCGAACTGTCAGCAGCGCTTTCATTCACCCAAATGAAGAGACATTATCATGACCTCCCTCAAACACTTCCCCTCTTATTTCCCCCGCAGGAAGGCCAAAGGAGATAGAGATAACGAAAACAGAGGACGCCCTGGGGCTCACCATCACAGACAACGGTGCCGGATACGCCTTCATTAAAAGAATTAAAGAAGACTCCGTTATAGACAGAATTAAACACATCGAGGTAAGTCGTTCAAACACGTGGGCCACGATTTCCCGCTTTCTTTGGTTGATCAAGATTTCCCGTTTTCTTTAAGTTGTGCCGTTCAAACACGTGGATCACGATTTCCCCTTTTCTTTGCTTATGTAAGCTTTATATTTTGGCAAAAATTACATAAAATATATAGTGGCTGACAGGGATCACTGGTCGGCCAGTTATCTGGCATTCGTGCAGTAAGGGCCATTTGGCACAGCTGTGAATGGGGCATGGGCTTGCACCTTCATCCCCCAACGATTTGTTAACATCCCGGAGCTTGATGCCACAAGAGTACATCAACCAGCTGGTTTTGTAGAAAGAAAATATGAACGGAGGTATAGTAAAAGGACTGACAGGTTGCGTGTACAAGTAACTTCCCAACCACTGCCTCCAGAATACTTCTCATGGCAACAAACACTACACCTACAACAAAATATTGTATGTGCACAAACATTTCACCTGCAACTCCCATAAACAAGTTTAGTTCACAAACACCTCACCTACACCTACCATAAACAGTTTAGTTCACAAACATTTCACCTGCAGCTACCATAAACAAGTTTTAATTCACAATCATTTCACCTACACCCACCATAAGTTTAGTTCACAAACATTTCACCTACACCTACCATAAACAGTTTAATTCACAAACATTTCACCTACAGCTACATAAACAAGTTTAATTCACAAACATTTCACCTACACCCACCATAAGTTTAGTTCACAAGCATTTCACATCCACCTACCATAAACAAGTTTAGTTCACAAACATTTCACATCCACCTACCATAAACAAATTTAGTTCGTTCACAAACTTTTCACCTACACCTACCATAAACAAGTTCAGTTCAACTCCGGGATTTGCAGGGGAGAAAAATCTATTTATTATGTAAATCAGGTTTTGACTATTTGCAAACTATTTAGCCTCGAGGGGTTAAACAAACTTAAACTTTCTTTTTTTGATCGAGGGGGTTCAGACTGATTCAAATAGGGGGGCAATGCCCCCTTTAGAAGTGGGAGGGGCGGAGGTGGAGACACTCAAGAGATAGTGAAAGGAGGATTAGGCTATTTATCAGAAATAGTGAAAGTGGGATTATCCTATTTAACAGATAGAAAAAGAAGGATTAGGCTATTTTACAGAAACAGTGAAAGTTGGATTAGGCTATTTAACAGAAACAGTGAAAGTTGGATTAGGCTATTTAACAGAAAAGGTGAAAGTAAGATTAGGCTATTTAACAGAAACAGCGAAAGTAGGATTAGCCTATTTATTGGAAACAGTGAAAGTAGGATTAGGCTATTTAACAATATTTTGGCCCAAAAGCGACACATCTGAGAATATTCAAATTATGACCCCCCCAGCCCCCCCCCCCCCCCCCCCCCCCCCCCCAGGCCCATAATGTGTGACCACAATAAGGGTCCTGAGTTTTACATAGGCAGCGAGGAAAAATTTCGACCATATGCTCACAGTGCTGCAGCCAGATGGCTCTAGGGAACATTGTGACCCATGATATATTATAAGGATGGCTTGCAATTTCAATGCAGTAGTACCCTAATACAATTCTCCTTGTATTTTATTAATTTACATTTATATTTATTTATTTACTAATTTAGCAACGTTTTTCTAATAACTGATCTCCTCTTTCTGTTTTTTCCATTATCCTGTTACTTCTGTGGAATGAGCAACATATTCTTTGGTCCTGTTGTCGTGTTCCACACAAATACTATAATAATAATCATAATAAAATATGTGAAGCACTTTCTTAATCGAAACTAAACCTCAAAATAAAATCAAAACGTAATTAATAATAGAAATGAAGAACGATGGCTTAAATAATCTATAAATAGGGTAATAATTGTTGTGATGTTTGAGGGTACAAGGACCTAACCTTGCGGATTTTTTTTATATTTTTTAAATTCCCTGTATTTTTTTAACAGGCACGTCGCTTTGTTCCTTGTGAAACGTCATAATTTTTTTATGGCAAGAACGTCATTACTGTAACACTTCATTTTAAGAGAGACCTAAGATATGAAAATGAGTAACTGCCGGAATCTCACGAATTCAAAACACGAAAGTAATTGATTCTTGAAAACAAAAGTGCATGACAGAATGAGTCAGATTCCTTAATCCCAGTGTAATTCGACTGACAGAGACGGACTCAAACTCGTAGAGAAACAGATAATGGTTGACATAACAAATTTACAAAGAAAGGAGCCTTATGTTTATCTCGATACAGACACGAACAACGAATTGACAAAGACAGACAGACGGACAGACAGACGGACAACATGTGCCGACATGAGATGGCTGTGGTCAGACCAAGGAAAGTTTTCGTGGTGGAGAAGGAAAAGCCTGACTCACTTTTGCTCTCTCTATCTCTCTCTCTCTCTCTCTCTCTCTCTCTCTCTCTCTCTCTCTCTCTCTCGCCTGCTGTCGCATATAGCCTTCCCCTCCCTCTTTCCTTCACCCCCCCACCTCTTCTCTCTCTACTCCCCCCCCCCTCCCCAGACACATAGGTCTTCTCTCTTTATTAGAATTTTAAAGGGCTGGGATCACAAGGAGTCTTCTCGGTTTGCCTTATTTCAAAGGGCCAGAGGTTCTTTTGTTGCTGTTATCCAAATGGAAATTATTGATAAGGAAGCGACGAAATGGTTCTGTGCTCACACACACACATATACATGGGTGTGTATGTCTGCATATAATTTGGAATAAAGTAAAATTGATATAAATATATATATATATATATATATATATATATATATATATAAGTATATCTACATAAATACAGTATATAAGTGTATATATTTATGTATATATGTATATATATACACATATATACTATATAGTATATACACATATACATACTGTTGGATATCAGATGTAGTTTGCGGTTACTTTCTCTATAAAAAAAAAAAGACTAAATTTACATTTATTCCAAAGTTCCTTTTAACTTAAAAGCCTTTATGGTCGCTGGGAAAGCAAAAGGTTTTCCGTTAAAATGCTATTTGCAACAATGCAGCGTCAAACAAAGTGGAAGGTACTTGCATCTTTTGATATAATAATTATAATATTATTCGTCCCGACATTTTTATGGCTAGAAATGTATTCTGCAGGACACTGTGCTCTACAATGTAATGGTGGAATGAAATTTAACATTTAGGCCAAAAGCCAAGCGCTAGGACCTATGAGGTCATTTAGCGCTAAAAAAAAAAGTACAAAGGTTTGGAAAACTTCGTAGTTGGGCTATAAAACAAATGTTAGGAGAGGATGGAAAATAAAATGGGAGAATACAAATGGAGGTACAGTTAAAAGAATGAAAGGGGTTGCGGCTAGGGGCCTAAATGAAGCAGCAAAGAACCTCAAGTAATGCCTACAGTGCACTGCGTGAGGTACACTGACGGCACTACCACCCTACAGGAATGATTACACAAGACATGGTTCTCAGTTTTATTTTCCATTTCGCTTTTCTTAAAAATAGTTCCACTGCGGATCTGAACGGTGGATACGAGAATGGCAATTCTGCGTTTATTATATATCATAGCTTTCCTAAAGTAAATTCCTTCATCTTTATCCTTCATCGCTTCTTTTCCTTCAGGTCTGGGCTACATGAAATGAGGATATTGAATATTCAGTAGTCCATCCCGCTGAACTTAAAAAATAATAATAATAATGGTGAAACCAACCCAAGGTTATGTACTATATGTACATATATTTAAAGATAATAATAATAATAATAATAATAATAATAATAATAATAATAATAATAATAATAATAATAATACAAATTTATTGAAAATAATGGCCATTTCATAATAATAATAATAATAATAATAATAATAATAATAATAATAATATTTATAATAATAATAAAGGTGTTATTGAAAATAATAGCTATTTCAGCCGCGTTTATTTTGTATAGAAGTTTCTCTACTGTTCTTGTTACCGACTTTTCTCCTGTACTCAAATTGGCTATTAAAACGCCAAATGGGGGATTCACGTCAAAAACGTGGTATTTGTCAAATTGAATATATTATACAAAATGCAGTACAAATTGGACCTTAAGCCTAGTCGACAAAAGACCGATCATTCACATATATACAGACACATTACACATAACTGCCAATTCCCTCGAAAAAAAAAAAACGGTAAAAGACTACAAGATGATTCAGCATCTTCATGAAATCCAGTCAATAGACAGGATGGCCCTAATGTCAACAGTACCATATGGTTCCCCAGATAAGGTAGAGGGTATTTACCTTTGAGAGTCAACGGGAAACGGCAAGAGAACTATAGTAGATTCACATCATCCGTGCATTTGATGTCTAGGCCAGTCCCGTATGACGCTCCTGATTGGCTGTTGATAAGCCAATCACAGGGCTGGAAACTCTCAGTCCCTCTCGAGAATTCGCATAGGCAGGATGCATGTTCCACTTCTCCTGAGGGATACTTTTGAAAGACGTATCCCTTATGAGAGGTGGAGCATAGATCCTACCCAGGTGAACTCTCGAGAGAGAGAGACTTAGAGTTTCCAGCCCTGTGATTGGCTTATCAACAGCCAATCAGGAGCGTCATAAGGGACTGGCCTAGACATCAGATGCTCGGTTGATGTGAATCGACTATAGGATGAAGTTGTAGGATGGGAAAAAAATCCAAAAGGTTCGTCTTGTAGAATGGAGGCATCAGCAAAAATTTTATATATATATATATATATATATATATATATATATATATATATATATACATAGGAAAACAGCAATCGTTCGAGATATATTCTCAAGGAAGCAAGAGAGACGTCTTCTGGTAATTTAAAAAGGCTTTATTAAGCGACGTTTCGGGGTCCAGCCCCATCCATCATCACGGCTGTAAAAAGGATTAATACACATAAATATAATAAAAAGACTCATCCTAATAACTAACATACATTTAAAATTCATAGAAAACCTACTACAATGCTAAGAGAATTACCATATCAAGTGAAAGGGAGAAGACGAGTGACAGAAGAAGAAGGAAAGGTTCCAAGTAAACATAGTTATGCCAGGTAAAGAGGGGTAGCGGTAGTTTGATTGTTTAATTTTGGAACTATTGTTTTTATGAAAAGCGATTCGAAAACAGCAAGCTCTTGAGGAGAAGAAGCCCGTGTAATGACTTTAAAGTGTTTGTATTCTATGTTGAATTTGCATTTTTTTGAATGTTCACGAATGTTCGAGAATTCTGGTGAAGACAACCGGACACCTGTTCTATAACTCACCCCCCTGTGGCAATCAATGCGGACTTTAAGAAGCCTACGTGAGGCCCCGACATAATTTCCCAAACTACATTTGGGACACGAAAATAAATAGACCGCATTGGAAGTCAGAAGAGGGCTCAGCTTTTCTTTATATCTAAATAAAGACCCAATAGTTAATGGGTTTCTTAAGATTAGTTGGCTTTTTATGGCCGGACAATATTCACGTATTAAACGTTTAACTTTGGTATAAAACGTTGTATCACTGATAAACGGGACACTAGCAAAGAAAGGGCATTCTAGGAGCAGTTGGTCTGTTATTTTTTCTCTATTAATTTATTATTTAAAAACATAATTCATTTAAAAACTTGGTTATATTTGAAGAAACCTTAGCTGGATAGCAGTTATCGGTGAAGTACTGTTGTAAAAGAGTAATCTCACTATGAAATTCAGACCAGCCAGAGGAGAGAGAATATGCCCTGCCGTTACGTTGATGATACGTTTATTCTTTTTCGAGACAGAGACAGAGCTGATTCCTTCTTACAATTTGCCAATTCAGCCCACCCTAATATCAAGTTTACAATTGATTATGAAAATGATAATAAGCTCTCTTTTTTAGATATAGAAGTGTCACGTAATACGGATGGTTTTAACACCTCAATTTTAGAAAAAAGACTTTTACTGGACTAGGGACAAATTTTTACAGCTTTTGTAGTTTTAACTTTAAAGTAAACGCTTTATATACACTCTTCCACAGGGCATATTCTCTCTCCTGGCTGGTCTGAATTTCACAGTGAGATTACTCTTTTACAACAGTACTTCACCGATAACTGCTATCCAGCTAAGGTTTTCTTCAAATACCTAACCAAGTTTTTAAATAATAAATTAATAGAGAAAAATAACAGACCAACTGCTCCTAGAATGCCTTTCTTTGCTAGTGTCCCGTTTATCAGTGATACAACGTTTTATACCAAAGTTAAACGTTTAATACGTGAATATTGTCCGGCCATAAAAAGCCAACTAATCTTAAGAAACCCATTAACTATTGGGTCTTTATTTAGATATAAAGAAAAGCTGAGCCCTCTTCTGACTTCCAATGCGGTCTATTTATTTTCGTGTCCCAAATGTAGTTTGGGAAATTATGTCGGGGCCTCACGTAGGCTTCTTAAAGTCCGCATTGATTGCCACAGGGGGGTGAGTTATAGAACAGGTGTCCGGTTGTCTTCACCAGAATTCTCGAACATTCGTGAACATTCAAAAAATGCAAATTCAACATAGAATACAAACACTTTCAAAGTCATTACACGGGCTTCTTCTCCTCAAGAGCTTGCTGTTTTCGAATCGCTTTTCATAAAAACAATAGTTTCCAAAATTAAACAATCAAACTACCGCTACCCCTCTTTACCTGGCATAACTATGTTTACTTGGAACCTTTCCTTCTTCTTCTGGTCACTCGTCTTCTCCCTTTCACTTGATATGGTAATTCTCTTAGCATTGTAGTAGGTTTTCTATGAATTTTAAATGTATGTTAGTTATTAGGATGAGTCTTTTTATTATATTTATGTGTATTAATCCTTTTTACAGCCGTGATGATGGATGGGGCTGGACCCCGAAACGTCGCTTAATAAAGCCTTTTTAAATTACCAGAAGACGTCTCTCTTGCTTCCTTGAGAATATATATTATATATATATATATATATATATATATATATATATATATTTATAATATATATAATGTGTGTGTGTGTGTGTGTGTGTAGAATCTAGGCCAAAGGCCAAGCGCTGGGACCTTTGAGGTCATTCAGCGCTGAAATGGACATTGAAAGCAAATTAACTTTCAAATGTGTAACAGGAGGAAAACCTCAAAGCAGCTGCACTGTGAAACAACTGTTCGGAGAGGGTGGAGAGTAAGATAGAAGAGATAATATGAACGGAGGTGCAGTAAAAGCAATAAAAGAGGTTGCAGCTTGGGGTCGAAGGGACGCTGCAAAGAACATTAATGCCTGCAGTGTACCGCTTGAGTGTACTGATGGTACTAGGCCATACGTTGAAAAACGGAATATACTGATTAACTATTTTCGTCCTTAAATTAAAAAGAAATTTTTATTTTTCCCTACAAACGAACCTACGCTTTCATATAAGTAGTCTTCTTACGCATAGCGCTCGTCAGCTGATTCGTCTGTGAAGAAACAAAATCCCATCGCTAGGCCTATGGTCACGTGTAACCATGGACGGCCTACCAGCGTTATAATGAAACTCCATTCACTGCCCTCCTACGGTCTGCTCTGTGAGCAAGAGCCCGTGCTGGCATAAGGCCAGCTTAATCAAAAACAACAACATCAACACCTTCCTTTCTATAAGTTGGAGTAAACGCATGTAGGCGACTTATCGCCCACACACCACGAACAGGCTGGATACATTTCGATGATTTTATTACGAGTTCGAACCGGTGGTTCATACGTTTACTCAACATTTATTTTTAAACGTTTACCACTTTAATGTCATTGCCTTGTTTTCAATATGTTTGTGGTAAGTACGTGATAAGTTGCCAACATGTGTTCAAGACATGTTTCGCTGTTGTGTGGGTGCACTCTAAGAAATATAATACATAATTCAGTATTCTTTATTTTCAAAGATATATTTCCCTTTCTTTCCTTCTTACGCGAATTCTCAGAATCCTTGAACTTACGAGACAACGAAAGACTACAAGACTTCAAAAGACTACAAGACTACAAAAGACTACAAGACTACAAAAATACAAGACTAGAAAAATACAATACTACAAAAGACAAGACTGCAAAAATACAAGACTACAAAAGAATGCAAGACTACAAAAGACTACAAGACTACAAAAGAATACAAGTCTACAAGCCTACAAAAATACAAGACTGCAAAAATACAAGACTACAAAAGAACACAAGACTGCAAAAGACTAAAATGCTAGAAAAATACAAAACTTCAAAAGACTGCAAGACTACAAGAGACTACAAGACTACAAAAGAATACAAGACTACAAAAGACCAGACTGCAAAAATACAAGACTAAAAAAGAACACAAAACTGCAAAAGACTAGAAGACTACAAGACTACAAAAATACAAGACTACACAAATACAAGACTTCAAAAGACTACAAAAATACAAAATATTACAAGAATAAAAAAAGACTACAAAAATACAAGACTACAAAATACTACAAAAGAATACTAGACTACAAAAGACTACAGACTACAAAAATACAAAATAATACAAGACTACAAAAGACTACAAGACTAAAAAACGTACAAGACTACAAAATACTATAAAAGACTACAATACAACAAAAATACAAGACTACAAAACTACAAAAACCCAGAGGCTAATACAAAAGTAAATGAAGGTGTTGGGAAGTGAGGGGTAGGTGATGAGTTCTAATGAAGGAAGGAAGAAAGGAGGGAATACTAATGACCTTGTATCAGGTCATTTGGTATGAGGGTCAGGTAGGAAAGGGTATGAGCCAAAGATTATGAGCTTATCTTGGGCAGTGACCCTTCTTTATCTTGGGTAGTGAGTGACCTTCTTTCTGCAAAAGCTCATTAAGACAACAATAATTTCTATCGAGTCGGTTAAGACGTCACTGAAGTCCTGATTTCTCCTCTGTCTGTGCGCTGGTTCGAATCCACGAGAGGACGGAATTATTATCAGCTAAAAAATTCCCCTTCGGTTAACATACTCGTATATTATGAAAATATATAAATTCCGAGGTAGAGCGAATTGGATATTAAAGGACATTTGTAGCTTAATGCATGTATATGAATCACGGTGATGTGATAAAAATTCATGTGTATATATATATATATATATATATTATATATATATATATATATATATATATATATATGTGTGTGTGCGTGTGTGTGTGTGTGTGTGTGTGTCTGTCTACATACATGCCAGTTATAATGTTCTGCGTGACATGAGAATTAATACGAGAATAAACCAACATTTATTTATAGCACCGCGTACATAACTTCTGCATTAATTAATCTGGAAACAGCTACGGCGGTTGGGTACACGATAGAAAGGAGGGGGGCGGGGGGGGGGGGGGGGGGGGGGGGGGGGGGGGGCGGGGGGGGGGGGGGGGGGGGGGGGGGGGGGGGGGGGCGGGGGGGGGGGGGGGGGGGGGGGGGGGGGGGGGGGGGGGGGGGGGGGGGGGGGGGGGGGGGGGTGGGGGGGGGGGGGGGGGGGGGGGGGGGGGGGGGGGGGGGGGGGGGGGGGGGGGGGGGGGGGGGGGGGGGGGGGGGGGGGGGGGGGGGGTGGGGGGGGGGGGGGGGGGGGGGGGGAGAAGGCGGACTCTCAGGATAATTAGAACAGCCACATTATAATCTGCGGTTAAGGGCCCAATCTATGTCATGCCTGAATTCAGTCCGCCCCAGAGAGAGAGAGAGAGAGAGAGAGAAAGAGAGCTCCCTTATCCACTGCGTTTTGCATGAAGCCCTGAAACATTCATTTATCATGTAGATGCTCTCTCTCTAACTGAGAGAGAGAGAGAGAGAGAGAGAGAGAGAGAGAGAGAGAGAGAGAGTTCCCATATCTACTACGTTTTACATGCAGCCCTGAAACATTAAGTTATTATGTAGCTACTCTCTCTCTAACTGAGAGAGAGAGAGAGAGAGAGAGAGAGAGAGAGAGAGAGAGAGAGAGATTTGGGCTTTAAGGTCCTACACTGGGAACATGGAATAGTCTAATTTCTTAGAGACAGTAACGGTGATATTTGCATGACAATGAATATACTCATACAGGTATAAAACAGGTATAAAAGGGATTTCTCTGTACTTTTATGTATCATACAGTACAAAAGCAATTTAACTGTATCATTAAATGACGCCACACAAATAAGAACCTTATTACAAAAAAAAATCCAATAACTTACAGAACCTTCAACCCATAATAATGATAAAAATAAACAGCTAATTTATTGAAGAAACTGATAATAACAAAGAACCCAGAACCCATAATAATTATAAGAAAAGCAACCAATTCATCAAAGAAACAACAGAATACGATAACTTTAAGAAAAACAACTAATTCACTAAAGAAACAACAAAAACAATAATTATAAAAAAACTAACTAATCAAAGAAACAACAAAAAACAATAATTAAGAGAAAAACAACTAATGTTCTAAAGAAACAACAGATAAACAACAAATAATTTAATGGCAACCTTTGCAAGAAGGTCTATAGAACATTCCAGAAGGAGAAGATAGACTGAGGTTAGCAGCTCGTCAATACACACCAACACACGTACACAATACACACCAACACACACATACACACACACGTACACACAGCTTTCTCTCGCTCCTATAACAAAACAGCTGACGAGAACAATGATGACGATGATGGCAATAATGATAATGACAGCGCTCATTTTTTTTTATTATTTTATTTTTCTTGTCTGTCTTTGCTTTAATTTCTTCTTCGTTTTCCCCTCTTTATCTTACTCCTTCTTCTTCTTCCCTTTTCTTTGCATGATTTTCCTTCTGGTTTCCCGTTTGTTGGTATTCCCAATTCCCGTTTTTATCGTTGGTTTCTTTTCCCTACGTTATTCGTATGTTTTAGCTATTCCAGTTTTGAGTTCTTTATCATCCATTCCATTTTAATCTAATGCCATTTTGATTTCTGTATCTATTCCAGTTTTATCAGTCACTTTTGATTTTTATCTGTTTCCAAATTTGATTTCTCTATCTATTTCACTTTTATCTATTCTACTTTTCTTACTTTTTTATTTTATATCTGTTGTATTTTTATCTGTCCAATTTTGATTTCAGTCTATTCCAAAATTGATTTCCCTGTTTATTCCAATATTAATTTCTCTATAATCTATTCCATTTTTATTACCTATTCCAATGTTGTTTTCTGGATC
This sequence comes from Macrobrachium nipponense, assembly GCF_015104395.2. NCBI lineage: Eukaryota > Metazoa > Arthropoda > Malacostraca > Decapoda > Palaemonidae > Macrobrachium > Macrobrachium nipponense. Next base: position 133,281,694 of record NC_061108.1, read on the forward strand.
TATTCCATTTTTATCAATTACAATTTTGATTTCTCTACCTAATCCGTTTTTATATATTCCAATGTTGATTTCTCTACAAATTCCATTCTTATCAATTCCCATTTTGACATCTTAAACTATTTTATCAATTACTTTACTTCTTTTAACACTGAATCAATCTTCTTCATTTCCTGAATTTTATTGTTTTTTACTTATTCCCCTTCCAAACCCATAAATGCAACCATTCTGTTCCTTATCTCTCTCTCTCTCTCTCTCTTCATTAAGCAAAGTGAATTTCCAGTCTGGAAACTCATCGGCAAAACTCGATGATAAGAGGACTGGGGTTAATCTAGGTCGTTAGGTCTGGGGTTAATCTGGGGTCAACGACCTCGTTTTCGTACCCGTATCATGTGGGTCCTTATCCATCTATCTGCCTCCGATAAGACGCGTTCAATCGCCTTATCAGTCATTGCAATAAAACCGCAATGTTAACGTTATATCTTAGGAACGTTACACTTTGACAGCATGTGTATATGTAAATATATATATATATATATATATATATATATATATATATATATATATATATATAATATATATATATATATATATGTAGTGTAAATATATATGACACGAGAATTTGAAATCAATGGCTGTGTTGCACTTATTCAGTTACAATACTCATTCATATGTATATATATATATAATAAATATATAATATATATCATATATATATATATATTTTTATATATATAAACTGCAAACTAATAAGTAACTAAATAAACAAATAAACAAGTTGCCTAAGGCGTGATCGCAACGGCAGTAGTATTACTAGACCTAGGACGACCAATGGACAATTATTCCTCTCTTCATTTGTTATGTGTGTCGCTCTTTGTACGAACGGTTGCTTTTGTGAGGCAACAAAAACAAACAATGTGCCGCTACCTGTATTGTAATGCAGTATACCTTTCCCCCCTGGTCTTTGTTTATCTTCGTCTGCAGATATATTGATCGTATGGTCGTATAATGTGTCGATGTTCGTTAGTCGCATGAAATCTGTCAGTTTTTTCATTCTTGATAACTATATAATATATATAGATATATATATATATATAATATATATATATATATATATAATATATATATATCAGGGTGTCCATAAAGTCCCGGTACCATTCCGAGCCATAAATACTTGTAATGGTACTGGGACTTTATGGACACCCTGCATAATTTTATAAATATATATATTCTCTCTCTCTCTCTCTCTCTCTCTCTCTCTTATATATATATATATATATCATATATATATATATATTCTATATATATATATATATATATTATATAATATATATACTATATATATATATATATATATTATATATATATCTATATATTTGTTCTCCAGTATTATTTGCATCTAGAGCTACGTAATTACATACAGTACACGCTTACGTCTATGTCTGTAAAAACAGCTTATATATAAGAACCTATCGCTATTTACATAGAAGTTAGCACAATTTGTGTGTGTGTGTGTGTGTGTGTGTAAAACCTACAACGGACAAGAATAATATCTTCCTTATCATCTCGATCATTCTTTAGTGTCATATTAAAATATATTTTTCATGAAACATCGAAAACATCGATCTATATATTCGAAGGCCACGGACATACAAAAACGAAAGTATGTCACGATTAAGTAGTTCACGGAAATACCACCATGCGAACGGAAGTGACGTCATCGGTTTGCTGTTCATCAAACGAACGTCAGAATAAAAAAGTAAAAAATGCGCGGAAGATTCTTCGTCGCAATCGAGTTTTCTGTACAACGTATAACGCTGTTTAAAACCATCAGCAATAACCGGTAGCTCTTTAGTTGCTCACCCGATGCGGCAGAGTGGGGGTACGTCCCATGCCGCCCCTCCCCCCAAGAAAGTGCTACCAGATGCACGATCCATGGCTAAATTCAACCTTAAATAAATTGAAAACTACTGAGGCTAAATGGTTGCAGTTTGGTATGTTTGATGATTGGAGGGTGGATGACCAAAATACCAATTTGCAGCCCTCTAGCCTCGGTAGTTTTTTTTAGATCTAATTGCAGAAGGACGGACGGACAGACAAAGGAGGCACAATAGTTTTCTTTTTTAAAAGAAAACTTAAAAGACTTAGCAAGAGAGCGAAGATACACATTGAAAGCCAAGTTTGTAAAAATGTTCGCTTTTTAAAGTTTGAATTAAGACTTAAGACGGATTCGAAGTCTGTAAAGATTTGTGTTTTAAAATTAGAAAGGATTAGTCAGCGGAGTTTGTAAAGTTTCTCTTCTTCTTTTTTTCTTTTTTTTTGTGAGAAGACGTTAATAAGACAAATTACAACATAAAATATTAACTTACTCGGGAAGCCAAGATTAATATTTAGTTTGAAAACATTCTCAGACCCAAAATGAAATTCCTCGTTAAATTTAATAACCTTCCAAAGTATTTATTAAAAAAAATCACAATATTAGAAAATTATTTTTCAAATCTTTTTTAAATATATTAGTGAAAAATATTGAATACAAAGAAATAAATATGAGATGTGCTGGGTATAATCATACACGCCAATGGCTTTTAAGTGAACTTTTAAGTACAGTACTTGAGGAAGTATCCCTAGATAATGACAATGATTCATGATACATACTAATGTACTACATGGAGAGAGAGAGAGAGAGAGAGAGAGAGAGAGAGAGAGAGAGAGAGTCACTCACAAGAGCCATAAAAAATTACAGTATTAAAAACTTTTTGAGAGAGAGAGAGAGAGAGAGAGAGAGAGAGAGAGAGAGATAATGCATTTACACAACTTATCATACAATTCAGTATTTAGGACTAGAGAGAGAGGAGAGAGGAAGAAGAGAGAGAGAGAGAGAGAGAGAGAGAGAGAGAGGAGAGAGAGAGAGAGAGGGCAGGATGCTGGCCTGCCACTTAACCTATTGGGCCCGATTAAAGACATGACCCCTCGGTCGGGTTCTCTTATGCCCGGGCCTCCTCAAAACCTATATGGTCGACTGACTTCCCCTTATTCCTCTCGTCCACTGGGATTGATTTTCAGTCAGGGGCCCTCAGAACTGTGTGTATTACACACATAGTACGCACACACACACAGACATATATATATATATATATATATATATATATATATATATATATATATATATATATATATATATATAGTATGTGTGAATGAGTGAATAGATATACACAGTACATGTATATATAACTATAAATATATTTGTATACAATAAAATACGTTTATATATATATATATAGATATATATATATATATATATTTGTATAAAATATAAATATATATATATATATATATATCACATACATAAACGTATACACATACATATCTGAATTTTTGTCACACGCGCGCGTGAAATTTTCATATACCCGACAATTTCGCCTCAATAAATCGCTTAATAACCAGTTTAATATACCTCAGGGAATCACTTACACTTAAGAGGAACCATAACAATTGATGAGTGCATTCTCTAACGTGAAAAGTGATTTAATACGGTAAACCAAGCAGGAACTCCTCGGCAAAATACAGGAGACCGCAAAAACATCAGATCGTCTTTAAGATTTGACGTTTTGTAAGGGGAAGGTTCTCTTGAGCGCTGGACTTTGAACTGGCCTATAAGATTTTCTGGCATGATCTGTTGTGCTATGTAGCTCTCTCTCTCTCTCTCTCCTCTCTCTCTCTCTCTCTCTCTGTTTTAATGGGTTTTTTATATTTGAGACGTATCCGGTTTTAACAGAAGAAATTATTTACATAATATACATACATACATAATATAATATACTATAATATATATATAATATATATATATATATATATATATATAATATAGATAGAGATGAGAGAGAGAGAGAGAGAGAGAGAGAGAGAGAGAGAGAGAGAGAGAGAGAATCATATTTTATATATTATGATCTCTCTAATTATATATTATATATATATAGATATATATAATATATTATATTATATATATATATTACTTACATGCATCCATACATACATACACATGCAAACAAACCCCTAAAAAGTAAAGATATAAAACCAAAGTAAATCAAACAACAACATCACTTCACCACTTAACTCCAAACTGAAACGCGGAGGAGAAAACACATCAATGAAAGATCAAAGCGAGGTGTAGGTACCTAAGCGTCCACCCCCCCCACACTTCACCCCCTAAACCCCGCCTCCCCGGAGTATCCATATCACAATCAACAAAACCGATTCATCAATGAAGTTCGCGATTCGCGATTTAGGTCACCCCTCCATTAAAATGCCAGCGTAAAGGATACGGCAGCTTTATTAGGTCGACTTCAGGTGGTGACGGCGAAATTGATATGATGCCTAATTGGATGTCCTGATAATGAATGAAAGAAGGATTCCATATTTTTATTCTGACAGGAAAAATGTGTGCATATATATATATATATATATATATATATATATATATATATATATAATATATATATATATATATATAGAAAATCTGTCTGTGGTGGCCTGTGCCAATGTATTGCCAGTAGCACGATCATGGCTATCTTTAACCTTCAATAAAATAAAAACTAGTGAGGCTAGAGGGCTGCAATTTAGTACGTTTGATGATTGGTGGGTGGATGAACAACATACCAATTTGCAGCCTTCTAACCTCGGTAGTTTTTAAGATGAAGAAGAAGCGAGGAGGAGGAGGAGGAGGAGGAGAAGAACAAAAAACAAAGAGAGGAGGAGGAGGAGGAGGAGGAGGAGGAAACCTTGATGGAAATTTAAAAGCTACACCTCATTTTCTTATCCCCCTCCCCCTCCTCCCCCCAAATCAACCTTACTCCCTCCCCACCCCCTGGCCCACCCTTCCTTCCCCAAAAGAGACGTCTCTCTCTCTCTCCCAGATGCCCCTCCTCCTCCTCCTCCTCCAGCAGGTTCTCTCCCCAGTCCATCTGTGCGGGGAAAGTGAAAACGACCAGTGTGTCTCTGTCTCTGTCTCTCTCTCTCGCTCTCTTTCTGAAGACACCTGTCACGGCCGTGGTTTGGTTTGCCATGTGGCTGCTGGGATCGGTCTTCTCGAATTGGCATTATTTGCTTTTTGGCTTTTTTGTTAATGGAGTATCCGGCGAAGTCAAAGTCGAACGACATTAAGGCTTTAACTTGTCAATTTTTTTTTAATATAAAACTTAATTTGTTTTTTTGTTAATGGAGTATCCTGCGAAGTCAAAATATCACTATATTAAGATTCTAAATTGTCAATTTAATATTTTTTTTCAATTATAAGATGTAATTATTTGTTTTTTGTTAATAAAGTATCCGGCCAAGACAAAATCTGAAGACATGGGGCCATTAACTTGCCAGTTTAAGGTTTACTTTTGTGTTAATTATACGACTCAATTTGCTCTAGTTAACAAACTGTCCAGTGAAGTTAAAATCTGACTATATTAAGCCATTAATATGTCATTTTGTGTTTAATTTTTGTGTTAATTATACGTGAAGACATTAAGGCCTTACCTTGCCAATTTATTTTTTTTTCTTTTTTGTCAAATATAAGACTTAATTTGCTTTTATGTTAATGGAGTATCTGGCGAAGTCAAAATCTGACTAAATTAAAACTTTAACTTGTCAATTTAATATTTTTGTGTGTATTAATAATACGACTTGATTTACTTTTTTTTTTAATGAAGCATCCGGAGAAGTGAAAATCTCACTATATTAAGCCATCAACATGTCAATTTGAGTTTTATTCTTGTGTTAATTATACGACTTTATTTGCTTTGTTGTTAATGGAGTATCAAGTCAAAATCTGACGACATTAGGGTTTTAACTTGTCGATTTAATATTTTTTGTGTCAATTATACGACTTAATTTGCTTTTTTGTTAATGAAGTAACCGCCAAAGTTAAAATCTGAACATCCCGGGTCATTAACTTGTCGATTCGAGTTTCATTTTTTGTGTTAATTATACGA
>NC_061108.1:133295168-133320168 GCF_015104395.2 Macrobrachium nipponense
CTCTAAATGAAATCACGTCTTAGTATTTCAGAATATATTACAGGGGAGTCATGAATAATCCTACAGTTTATGAAATCTGATCCAAATAATCCCCCATGAACAAAGCAGCCATAAGTTTTCCTCGAATAAAATTAAATGAAATGTATTAAAATGAAAACTGTCTCCACAGCCAACATTGGTCCCAGATCAGATCCTCGATCGGGTAGCAAGAAGGGAGTTGGCAGTGGCAAAAAGACTCTGCGCTTCAAGGCAAATGGGCAAGCAGAAGTTGAAGATGGGGTAAGTAATTAAAATAATGTGCTTGAAGGTTTGTCCAATGGTGCTAAGATTTACACACACACAAACATATATATATATATATATATATATAGATATATATATATATATATATCTATATAGATATAATATAATATTATATATATATATATATATGTGTGTGTGTTTGTTATTATTATATATTGCTACTGTCAAAATGCATATTTCCCCTCTTTAACTGTATAAAGTATTGTGTATAAGATTTTGTGTAACATTTTTTCAGATTCCTAGATAATCTAGCTTAGAGTTAGGATGTTTTAAATGTGTGTTCAGATTGTGCATAACATATTGTAAAAGAATATATAAGGTAGAATGTAGAAAGAGAGAGAATATCTTTGTCCGTTCAAAGATAGAGTTGTTTTTACTAATCTGTCAACACATTTGATTAGGGACCTCAAGTCTTCATTGTGTTTTGGGATTCTGTCATCATGTGTGTAAGGGACTTCTGCTTCGGTCGATCGAGTCGAGTGCGTGTCTTTTTTGAACAGACTGGTCTCGTACGTATATGTCTTTGCCGAGTACCACATTTTGTATGTAAAGTTGCGTAAGATTTTGAAGCTTCTGGAAGCATTATTGCCCAAAACGTTTTGTGTCATCTCCAGTCCAGCTTCCGTAAGGGAGAAGTTTTTCATTCAGGCTTAAAGACTCAAACCTTTCACATATCTCTCTCTCTCTCTCCATCTCATAGCGCTTTTGATTTTAAAAGTATCGTAACGATTTTGTACTTATTGAATGGTCACTCGTAACTTGTAAATTTCAGATTTGATATTTCTTAGAGTTTATTTAGTGTTATATGGTGTTTTTTGTGGAATCTGAACAAACATTGTTGAGTAATGGCGCCTGGTTTTGTGAAAGTGTGAAACAAGCCTGCAGCAAAGAAAGAAGTTGGTATACCAAAAAGGTAAAGTGTGTTATATTTTTATTAGTTGCAACTAATAACTGATAGGTACAGAGGTTTGGTAAGAACTAATAACTAATATGAACAGTGGTTAGGTAAAAACTAATAACTGATGGTTACAAAGGTCTGGTAAAAACTGATGGTTACAATGTTTTGAGTGAAAAGATTGACACTTTTACACATTGCAAATTTTTATGTTTTGTGTTTACTCATTTGAAGTGATTTGTATGTTTTGTGCATTTGTCCATTTTCTTACTGAAGTGTGCCTTTTTATTTTATATTCTGTGAGATTAATGCTTTTTGCCATTTTGGTATTGTCCACATTTTTCTGTATTTTCATTTGCATTCACAATTCAAGTGACTTCGTTATTTTCATTAATTAATCGTTGCACATTTAATTAAATTTAATACTTGTGAATTAATTTGCATTTACTTTGAATTCTTTTCAAGTTTTATTGTTGTTTAGCACTTGTGAATTAATTTCCAAATTTCAATTATTGCCCAACTCTTGAATTTTGACTGAAATTTTCTTGAATTTTGTGATAAATTAATTTTGATTTAATTTTACTTAATTTGATTCAAGAATTAATTAAACTTTACTTTGTTTTCAAGTAACAGTAATTTTCCCTGATATTGTGAATTTCACTTATAAATTTTGAGTTTAATAATAAATTTTTGTATTTAAAATTTTTATAAGTGTTTTCATTTCTAACCAGTATATTTGCATTTGATTATGTTGATGTTAGGTAGAAACATAGAGTGGTGATTGATCTGTTTTCCTTCAATTATCTTGAAGTGACTTGGAACCAGGGAAGTATTTAGACTTCTGAAATCAGGGAAATACTTAGACTTTTAAAGTTGTTGATGGAGTGATGCCCTTTGATTAATTTAATTACTTACAAGATTACCTCACACATGTTTTGATGAACTTAGCCTGATTTTCTGCAATACTGGTAAGTTGTTAAGGGATCACTGTTGCATTTAGAGTATTCAGTCATTTAGTACCTGTGTTGAGGGTTCAGGTGTCTGGCTTTTGTGAGGTAACAATAAATGAATGGTAAGCGTAGTAACCAGATACTTGGCACTTCGTCACAATATATATATATATATAATATATATATATATATATATATATATATATATATATATATATATATATATATATATATATATAATGTACAGTATAACCCTAATAATTTTGTTCAATCTCTTTTCACTGAAACTAGATCTAAGTTCAAAATTATGTTTAATTTTGACGTAATATTTCTTCCTGAGCTATAATTATACACAGTGAAATTTAGATTGACCATAAAACAAGATTTAACTAACTTTTTCTTTTCCCTTCCAGCCTGATGACCTTGCAACATTTGCCACAGAAAAAATAAACTCGTTATTAGAAAACTTCATGGGCATCAACGATAATGACTTAGGTATGTGCCCCTAATTTTTATGAACATAAGTGGAGCTCTGAAACATGCCAATGCACTTGCAGGTCTGGTTTTTCATGGAACATTCTTTGCTTTCACCAATAAACTTACAGTATATATACTTTAGAGTATCACTACCAAAATATACAGTGAGACCCCAATCTCAGCTGATAGCAACTCTCTCCCAGCCTGTTTAGGGAAAAGGCCCACCTGAGTAAATGTAAAAGGTTTGTACTATAGATAAAAGGAACTTTTAAATTTCCAATCCATAAAACAAGTTATGAAATAAACAAATTTAGTTTTTATGTGATTTTACGAAATGCAAATCTCTTACAGTACTTTTACTACAGTAAAATACCTGATTAGGGAAGACGTAACTCTCTAGAGCATTATTGTTACCATGTTTGCACAGGAGATTTCAGTGTAAAGTTGGTTCATTGTTTTTGATACTAGTAATCTGACACAGCAGCTAGCATGTCACTGTCCGATTTCATGGGATCATCAGCATCTCTCTCCATAGGACCCCCTTCCGCACTGAAGTTGTGCGATTCCTTCTCTGGGATGGTGCTGTAGTAATTGTCTGTTTGTAAGCCCTCCTCTTTCTTAGCTCAGAATAACTTGAATGATGAACTTCTCAATACCACTGAAGACCAAGGCCACCTAGAGTCATGAGGAAGTTAGGGCATTTTTCTTCTCCTATCCATATTTTCCCAAGATTACCTGACTATGCTATAAAAAGTTTTGAAAGTCAGTGTCTGAAGTGAAAAAGAGCTTCACAAATATCTTCATTTTATCAGTCTTCTGCTCTTTATTTGGCAGTTTTCCTTACCCTACAAGGTATCAGTTGGCCACATCCTCAGTTATTATTGTTTGCTCTCATTTGGTAAATGGACTTTGAGTGCCATGCTTTTGAAGTCTCTTAATTATTGGGTTATCCCTGGTTTTGTCAATGGTGACTGAATCCTGCATGCCACAAATGACTATGTCTATCTTAATATAGATCATCTAAATAAATCTGTTGTGGCTAGGTCTATCGTTGGTTTTGATGGTCTCAAATCCATGTAGTACAACTTTTTAATGACCAGGTTTTTCAGGATTTAGGGTTTCTTCTGGTATTCCAGGGTCCCTCCATCAAAGTCTAACCTTAAGTCACTGAAGATACTGTTCTTAGCTACCTGGTGTATCATCTTGAGTTAACTAGATGATAATGTTGCTCCAACAATGCCAGCTACCCTTCCATGACCTGGGAGAAGGCATGTCTACTTGCCCAGAGAACGAGGACAGGTCAAATTCATCTTCACATGGGCCAGGGATTTGCATTGCCTGTTCGGTCATGTTTCAGTTAAGAGGCAGCCAAGTGTACCAACAATAAAATCTTAATAACCAAGTGTTTCAGACACCGAGCACTTCTTTCCCTGCTGGCATAAAGATACCTAGTTAAGAGGTATATCACTCCAAACAACAATCCCTGTCCTTGAAAGTAAAACAATGTTAGCCAGTACGTATCTTAGTTTCTGCAAGGGATTATGTACCAGAAAAAAAACTATTGTTAAATGAAAGGAGCTCCTAGCATGGTTAAATAAAACTATATGTACTATACAATCAACAGCAAGTACTAAACACTTGTAGAATAATCAAGTCAGATTATACTCACACAAATGAAAACAATTCTTTACATCAGGGGTTCTTAATAGGGGGTATCCATACCCCTTGGGGGTAAGATAACCACATGCTGGGGGTATGGGACTTGATCTCTGTATATTTGTACTTTACCAAATTATTCAGTTTATTTACATTTTACATTTTGTAAATAAATAACTACAACTGTAAATGTTTTTGGTTTTCTTGTATGCTAGATATTCATACCTAAATTATGTATTAAACTAAGTACAGGCAGTCCTCAGGTTACAGCTGAGGTTCCCTTCCCAGCAGGGCACTGTAAGCCGAAAATCGCCTTAACCCGAATCATCATAATTATAATGGCAATAAATAGCAACAGCACTGTATATCTGGACTAGAGTGCCATACAGCAGGTTAACAGCGCCGTGAGGTAACTGCCGTAAGTCCAGAACGACTTAACCCGAAACTGATGTAACCTGGGGGACTGCCTGTATATTAAGTTATATTATCAACAAATAGGACTCAAGTGGACTTAGGCAAAGGGGGTGTGGAACAATATTGGCCAATTCACTGGGGGTCTGGAGTCATCAAAAGATTAAGAACCCCTGCTTTACATCATATATTCCAATAAATTAATGCATATCATTTTGAAACCACTGAATATAGTATGTGAATGAATAAACCAACTGGTATAAAAAACACTAAATAGTATATTTATGTAGAAAAATTGAGAAACTATGATGAAGAATGAAAGGAAAACATTCAAATCAAGAACACTAAACATGTTTGCATATAACCAAACCAAGAAAAGCAGGTGGGAAAGAGGCTCCCCTGATGAGAGATCTCATCGTTCCCTGTTTCAACTACATGTTTTATAACAACCAACCTGGCTCATCAATTTCCCTTACATATTTGCCTTATGCTGGTTGGCGCCCATTCATTCCGTTTTCTCAACCTTCGATCTCTGTATCATGGCTTTTCACGGTCAGGCTTAAATCTTTGTTCTTTGATATTAAGTAGCACACTTTCCTAGTCTGTTTATTTAAATATGTTTCCAATGCTCCACTGTTATTTATTTATTTTAGCAGACAATTGAAATTTTATCCATTACTCTACTGATTATTTTATGTTTTCAGTTTAAATTCATCCTTTTTCTTTTAAGCATTGTTTTTTCAACTTGGGAGCATTTTGTTTGATTCACACTGATGTATTCAACTATGCACTACATACATAGTATATGTATACAGATAACAGTGCCCATTAACCAAAAGAGGGTGAAGTGGCTAAGCACTTTTATTTCAAAACAAAGAGCTAATGAAATAACAAGCAAAGATAACTCACTATTAAACCAAAGGGCAAGGGAACAAATAATTTTTTTACTATTCCTTAGGATATGATGTATCCTCTACTTGCATGTTTGTAACTATCATGTGTTGCTATACAGTAATGTAATTGTCTAGTGCAGAAATAAAACATAAAATATATACTTGACTGTATATACTTGCATGCCAACTGAAAAACATGTACAGTACTACAGATATAGTGCAACAAAGTACTACTATAACATATTTGAAATGATAATATTTACTGTTCCTTAAACAGGATATTTATAAAAAGGTGGCACATTCAATGAACTACTATCAGTACGTATTTATAGAGTACCCAAAATTTCTCATTTTTCTCATATTTTTCAGCTGCTCTCATCTGGGATTTGGGTCAGAAGGCGCAAAACACCATGGAATTTGCAGAAGCTGTTGACGAATCAGACCTTGAGGCCTTTGGATTCACTGACGATTTCATTTTCGAGCTTTGGGGAGCAATTACTGATGCTAAAGCTGGAAGACTGAAAAAGTAAATGTGTGTGTGTGTGTGTGTACACACGCTAATAGATGTAATACAGGATCTGGAGAGACCGAGTGAAACATAAAACTGTACATTCCTGGAGGGACCCATTTGGTCTTCTCTTTTTTTATGAAAAACTTCAATGATTTCTAATTGTAGTCTCAGCTGACTTGTTCAGCTACTGAGCATAGATATAGAATACAGTTAGGGGTAAAACTCTTACAGTGATTATGAAATAAGTATTCATTCCTGTACTTATAAGAATTTATTTTGGTCATACCTGTCACAGTCATCAACCTTTGAATATACAGTACTGCAATTTGGTTTGCTGTTCAATACAAGATACTGTAACAGTGATGACATTAAATATCCTGGCTCGAATAATAAAAAAACAGCCCTGGATAAAGTAACTGTTTCATAAAATATGAATGCTCAGAAAACCAATATGATAGCTATTTCTTCTTAAGTTATTGATGCCTTAAGGGGCTTTCTAAGGTGAATCAACTTTTGTGAAGAACTTTTACTTTGAACAGAAAAATTTGCTATATCTTCTTTCTGTAACATCGTTGCAAGGGATATGTAACTTAATGCTCCAGTGTTTGTCCTATTCATCAAGTTTCAAGTTTAATATTTTGTCGTGCATAATACATTCAGCTTTCTGCTATTAATATTCTATTACACTGAAAAGATCCTTAAAACATCAACAAGAATTTAAGTTACTCACTATAGCATTTTTGTAAAATTTATTAACACAAAAATGGAAGTGTGTTCATCAAACCAAAGAAAACAATTTTTATACACTGGAATACTGAAAACTTCCAAACTTTTCCCAAAATCACTCTTAAAATCATAACTACAGTATATACTTCATTGTTAATACACTCATATGTGAACTAACAGTGAACCAATGAACCGTATCAAAGTTAATTCCTTTGTAATCTCAATAACATTTCATAATTTGATTACTGATCAAAGTCATTTCCCCTCGAAAAATTATTACGAAAGTATCGTACTTGTGGTACCTCCTTTGAAACTATATAACTTGATGAGAACTACTCTGGCAGCTCTCAGTAATTCTTTTTCTACAGTAAAGTTCTCGTAAGTCACTACACTTCGGATAACTGTATTGTTTACAAATAGTACAGTCAAACAATTTCAAAAATATGTATACAGTATGTACGTATGAAGTAAGAAAATCTATAACATATATAGACTTGTGATTCTGAACAGTTATGTTGACAGGTGCAAACTATTCTGTGTATGTAATTGTAAATTTTATGCAGACAGTAACCCTTATTTTTTCGTAAGTCAGTAGAGTAGGGATAGAAGATATAAAGTGCTCTGCTTTTTGTATATCCAATTTTTATAATAATGAAATAAATTGAATCTTTGCTACTACTATCAAACAGCACATGTATTAGGATTATGAAACAAAAGTGTTTGGTTTTATTTGGATGGTAACTATAAGCAGTTTTGCTGTTACACTATCTTTAGTCAAATATCATTGTAAAAGTTCTCGTCTATGTGGTAAACTTTAACAGAATAAAATACATAAAAATGATGAATGGCGTAAGTTGGGCATCACTCTCAAGGGGGAAAAGTGCATACTAAGTAATTTTTGAGTGCAATATATTTTGTTGTATATGGTACTGATAGATTTTATTCAATTATACTTTGTCATACAGTATCACAGCTACTAAAGAACCTGTTGGGAAGACATTCTTGAATGTGTTTAGACCAAACTAATTAAGGCCTGGCCTATATATCAGAAGGAAGCTTGCATGTACCCTGCCATTTCACAGCAGTACTATAGTACGTATTACCTTTCTCACAACAAAATGATCTCATTGTTCAATGTGGAATTATGTTTCAAACACTATATAAAACTGAGTACCAATGCAAGGGTGATGATTTTTCATAATTGATAAATACGTTCTGAATGTTTGTAATTATAAAATGTTATGGATATATGATGTCAGATGCTCTACTCCATATACAGTATATATTTATAACTCACTGAGCATTTACTTGTACAGTTAATATAATGAGCTTTGTGTAAAATTTGGTTTTTCTATGAAATACTCCTTTGTCAACATGATGATCTGTAGGCCATACATAATTTGCACAGTACCAAAAAATCAAACTTATTTACAAAAATTTTCAGTGCATTTAAAAAAAATTAATTCTTTCACATACAAACCCATTACAATAATTAATCCACAGCATTGCAATCTCCAGACAAGTTCAAAAAGAACTATATAATTCTGGCTTCCACCTCTTTGAATATGCATACAGGTCTGTGGGAATATTTTGTGTGAAGAAATCAGTTTCACTAAAGAAAAAACAATTATTTGCTTAAAACAAACCAATGTGGCTATTCAAGTAGAAATGGTTTTATCATCTACATTTCCCTTAGTGAAAGAAAATACTATCTGGCCGTACAGGTGCTGGACCAGACGCACTTGATCAAAAGAAATGGGGCCAACAGAAGTTTTCAGGCTGAAAAGAAGTCATGACTCAGGAGAGGCTTTGTTGTAAGGTCATAGGTTGTAGGTGGGTTCAGTCTTCACCTTTAAAAATTATATAGGGGTACCCATGCATTCTATGCCTTTGGATCAGAGGATGAGGATGACAAGGAAGTGAAAGAGTCTGCCCCCATTATCCTCCTTTTTAGGTTGACACAACTTGGCTTGGTGCTGCAATAGGATCAAAACTTATATGCAATATATCCCAGGGTTTATGTGAAACTTCCCTTGAGTAAATTTAGTAAAAGTTAAAGGAGACCTCCACATAACCCTCTTCATAAGTGTATTAATGTCCATATTCATCTTAAAAGTCACAGAGGTTGATCTTGACCTTAAGTATGGATACCTCAGACTCACAGACAGAAGAATATGCATGTAAAATGACTTGCCTTGGGCAATACAATCCTCTATTGTTGGAAACCTTAAACTTAATGGCACCAATATATTAATATAAATGTGATCACTGTTTTTAAAAGATTTGGTTCTCTCCAGGTAACACCTGAATGCTCTGATAGGCATACTGCAAGGTCTTCCTATTACTAAGCTGAAATGATAGGGGTGTTATAATAAATTCAGGAATTGGTTGAGAGAAGGGGGCCAGTTTTCTGTGTTTTAGCATAAAGTCCAGGCACATACGAA
Source organism: Macrobrachium nipponense (assembly GCF_015104395.2). Classification (NCBI taxonomy): domain Eukaryota; kingdom Metazoa; phylum Arthropoda; class Malacostraca; order Decapoda; family Palaemonidae; genus Macrobrachium; species Macrobrachium nipponense. The sequence continues at coordinate 133,304,435 of NC_061108.1, forward strand.
AAGGTAATACTATACATTCCAGTTTTTAGTATGTAATTTGGCTCACTAACTCTTTTGAGCAGAGGCTTGGGTGTGTGAAAATACTGTTTTCTGAGTACAGTAAAGACTTTCAAGGTAGACTGTTCAACATGCTCATAAGTGTTACTCCCCAAGTTTGTAAGACCCTGAAATAATTTGCATGTGGGTGGTTTTAATTATTTAAGCAGTGCTTTCCTCCCAAATGCTGGAGCATATGCAAATAGAAAATTGATTAAGCCTTCTGCCTTGCAATATCTAACACAGCTGATCTATATTCTTTTATTGCAGACACAGACAATTTCCTTGTTCTTAGATAAAGCAGGAATTCAGTTACTGTGGGAACAATGGCCTGAAGAGGATCAATTGCCCTTGAATTATGCATTTTGAAGAATGTGTGGCAATTGGCTTCATAGTAGCATACAATCTAGCTGTTGAGTCTTTCCTAGGTGTAGCAATGGCCTCTGCAACTTCTGAAAATCCTTCCAGAAGGAGGTGACACTTGATTACCTCCAGGTGTGTGACTGGAGGACCTGAAATTTCTTGAAGTGACAAAAGTGAGTTTGTCACAGTAGTTAGTCTCATGAGGGAAGGGTTCTTGAATGATTTACAAGCAGGTTTACTACATCAGGCAATCATAATTGCTGTGGCCATAAAGTTATGATAATGAATCAGGATCATTGCAATATTACAGGTTCATTCAGTTTGTCTAGTGATAGCCTGTTGAGGGAAAATTGAGGAAGTGGACTTCCATATTATCCCAGGGAACCATAAGTATCAACTGCCCAAGCCACTTGATCTTGAAACACAAAACAGTGATTTGGGAATTGACTGGTGGCAAAGAAATCAACAAAAGTGGCTAATAACTTCCATAATATCCTGCACACCTCATGATGAAAGGACTACTCCATTTAAAGGACCTGGTTCCTTCAACTCACAGAATCTGCCATTACATTGTGCTTCCTGCTAGGCCCCTATGGCAGAATTAGTATTTGTGTGCCAAAAAACCTAACCCTCGGAAAGTACTCTCTCCCACCTATGTGTGGGATATCCAGGTTGATAGGTAACAGTTATTACCTCAAGAGACCAAAAAATACTAATGTTTTATAGATACTGACACAGGCTGATGAGGTATCAAAGCTCTGCAGCTAAAGAACCTCATCAACCTAATGCCTTACCAACCAGCCAAGATTGCAAATGAGACTAGGATTCAAGTGATGACCAGTGAAGCTGTTGCCAAACCAAAAATGAGGGTGATCCTAACCTGATCTGCCATGGAAGAAATTCTGTTCTTCCAGGACCAATGAAATGGGATCTAAAAGTATCTATCTTTCAGAATGGTCAATGCTTAGAAGTCTTCCATGCAAATGAAATGCCATACTATGGTTACAATCTCCAACCAAAAGGTCATTGGTTCAGAGAAATAGTTAAGAGGACCAAGGTTGGTATTGGGTCTCTAAGCCTCCCGATGCCTTGGGAGCTATATAAAATCTTCTGTAGAACTCCTCCAGGTCTTTGTGACTTCTATAACCTCTTTGACCATCATCAACTTCACTTCATCATCCAGTACATAGAACAACTCTGATCACTCCACATATGAGTGAAAATGAGTAGGCTATGCAGACAACAGAAGCTGATAACCCTCCTCAAGGGTCAGTACACTTTGTAAAGGATTCATGCCTATCTCCTGCCAATGTGACCAGCATCTCTAAAGACAAACCTCCACTTGATGCACATATGGCTGAAGGTAGCGCTAATTTTCACTTCCTCCTGCAACTGCTAAAGAATTACCTAGAGATTAACTTTCAGTCTCTGCCTAAAGAAAGGGTAAGCATTGAATACTTGAGTTGTTTGACCTTAATGGAATAGTATATGGATAAGATCTCTCAGGTGGAATCTCAGGGGACTCGTATATTCTACTAGGAACACCGGGAGAATATGATAAGCAACTAGGAGTGGAATTGCTCAGAAACCTAACAGCAGCTGTAGTTTAGATCTCATCCAAGCTATCTGTGGTGCACCACCCCCCAACCCCCATCTTGTCAAAATGACTTGGAACAGGTGGCAATCATTATGTTGACTATTCTTAAGAGCTTTAATGACTGAAGAGGCCAACAATTAACAAAACCTCCCAAGAACTGTATCACTCTGCTTCCGTTATGAGTTGACAAAAGAAAAAGGCTAAAACCCTCATTTCTATGATGCTATTAGCCTCCTAGCCTTGGCCAGATTGTCTGGCTACAAAATAGTCCTAAGATTTGGCTGGTTGTTCACAGAATTCCCTCCTCCCATTTGGTTAATACTACCAGTATTTTTATAGGAACTTCTCGCTAGCATTGTGAGCTTCACAACCCAGTCAAGAAAGGTAGCGACATGGAAAACTGATGGAACCTGAATGAAAAAAGAACTGGGTAACAAACAGGTGCTTGGTCAATATACTGCAATTCATCTACATATCACCAGACATACCTTTTTACCGTTTCAATGACTGCTTCCAGGTTTTGACAGAAAACTTCAAGTTAACTCACAGAAAAAAATGGTAATGGAAAGACTACATGTATGGCAGTATAATACATATACTAAATACCCACTAAAAATAACCATTAATACATATAGCAACAAGCCAACATCTCAGTTACAATGTCTGCACCACATCACTATCTTTTCAGGCATACTTATGCAATGGATGTCATAATATGTACCCATAACTGGACTGTAATAGCCATAAGTGAAAGTATCAAATTCATAACCTAAATGCGGATTGGCCTAGCCATCATCTAAATTGCTTTTTCTTAAAAGGAACTGGAGCATAACACACCTTAATAGACTACTGGAGGGATAGTAAACCCTCATCTACTAATGAGCATAGTCTTCAAAATACCAAACTAGAGGACAGTGTATGTCAAGTTCATGAAATAAAAAGGGGGTTGGTGACATAGGTGTGTGAGAAAAGTATCAAGCACTGGCCAGGAAGAACTCAAGAACCTAGGATTTACGTAGTTATGTTAGGATGCACAGCATTTCTGTAAGTATCTTTCCCACAAAATTTTGGCTGAGGTTAAGGAGGATCCAAAAAGATGCCTCCCCTCAATGTAAAGCCCATTGACCTAGGTTAAGATAAAATACAGAAGGTTACAATAGGATAAAATCATGTATTGTAATCACAGTTACACAATATTCCCTATCATGCAACGGCTTATATTTGTCCCAGGGGGGAGGGGGTTAGCATATTTTACCATTCTTGAGAGCACAGCTCCCTTGTTTTTTGTTTGATCCTACCAATGTTCCAGTTTTCCAATATGGGGCACACCATAATTGCTACCTATAGGGAGAAGAAAAGCAAAAAAAAAAAATTCATAAAACACACGTTAAACACTTAAAAAAATAAATACTGAACCTAATGGGTTTAGTAAGATATCAATCATTGCATTATTTTCAATTAATATTTCAGTATTTTAATTTTTCACTAAGATCAACTTTAATATCGCCAATGGTTGAATAATTTGTATTTTTGCGTCGTTTCCTCATGGTGGATTAAGGTCAAGCTCTTGATAAGCACTACTGTATTTAGTGGATAATATAGGATGCCTTTTAGGCTTTTTAAAAGCTTACTTTAATGTTAATATGTACTATCTTGCTTATCCCCTTCTACCTCTTAAAGAGATTGTGTAGACACAAACACCATTTCTGCATAACAGATAAATACAACTCAAGAACAATTGGGACACAATTATTTGGCTCTACAACACTTGACTTCATAACTGCCGTCTGTTTTTAGACATTAATTAACTGAATATGACTAACACAAGAGAGGTATTCAGGAGGAATACTTTTTTATGGGGAATTCACAGACGTATTCCAACAGCCAAAAATTACATGATTACCATAGTATCCACAGGCTACATCTACACCCTCCATCTACAGTTTAACCACAGACTCCTACCTCCCAAAATTAAGGGGAATAGGATACAGGGCTTAGGCAAATGGCTAAGTGCTGGGACTTATGAGGTCATTCAGTGCTGAAATGGAAATTGACAGTAAAAAGGTTTGAAGGGTGTTACAGAAGGAAAACCTCACAGGGGCTGCGGGAATGCTGCAAAGAACCTCTAGTAATGCCTACAGTGCAACACATGGTACTTACTTGCTATAGGGTCACAAAACTAAGGTAAAGTACATGCCAAATGCAGCTGTATAAGTTAGGATGAAACTTTGTACTGCATTTCATTGCATGATCCACAATTCACAGTTGTCAGGATCGGCTCAAGTCAAGGGATCCAGGGGAATGGGGGCTACCTGACAGATAGGCACTGTTTCCCTAACTTAAGTTATATTAGGGTAAAATACCAAATGACCAGCCTCTACTGTAGCGTGACCACCTTCCCAAAAAAGTACTTTAACACGTCCTGTAACCCAGGATAGACATTAGGCTAGTCAAGAGCTGGCGTCCATTGAAGCAACACCTTGAGGCCTCTACTTTCCTCTCAGAGTAAGTTTTTTCTCCCAAGTCACAGATTAAGGCCATAAATTTCCGATTTTTGGGATGGTGGTTGTGCTATGGAAGAGGCTGGTAATTTGGTATTTTACCCTACATTAATTTGCATACCTGTATATTCTAGCTACCTAATTAGTACCTAGGGTAAACAATCACGGACGATCCATCGTCATCACACTGGCCGGGTCTTATTCACTCGATATTTAATTGGTGAAAAAAGAATACAATTACAACTTTAGGCATACTATTCAAAAGATTGGAGTTTTGTCAACATAATGTGATATATGAAAGCCCCATACGAACTAAAATAAGCATGTGACGCTCTTCGTAAAATATGTTTTCAAGGCAGTTTTGAGATCCAATATGGCGGCTATCGTCAGGCTGGCCGGTCTAATCATGGACAATCCACCATCTTTCCCAGCCTTCCCAGCAATCATTTGAACAATGTTAGCATATATATGTAACGTTTATTGATCTTACTCAAGATTGCAGTTGTAATCAGCACAATAAAATATTTTGTTGCCTATATTACTGAAAGTATGAAACTTTTTATTCCCAGGGTCATGGTTTGAACTGAATTCTTTTTTACCTTGTAATCAGTGGTTTTATCCTTACTGCCATCACAACTGAAACTCCACAGTGCTTATTTGATTGTAATTAGGTATACATACACATTATTGGTCTTAATCCACTCCAAATTGCACTTGAACCACGTTGCTGTTCCTGGTTCCTAAGCGCTCACTCCACAAACACAGTTACAAGCAGCAGACGACGACACTTTATGACGTGCAAAGGTTTATTCCCTTAATTGTTTACTTTACTCATTATTTAGTTTAACTTTACTTTGTTACTTCAAAATTTTTATTTAATTCATGTATATTATCTCTTTTTTGCAACCAAATTACCCCGAAAAATTACAGATATTTCTAAAGTAGATACAATCTAATGTTTCTAACCTTGTCGTACATCTGGCTGCCGAAAACCGTCACGGAGCAGACGACGATGAGTGGATTATATATACGGTATATATATATTTTTTTTTGCTAGCACTTTTCATTGATTTAAGTCTATATTAGTATTTTGATTTTTTTTTAATAACTGTATGCCAGAAATAAATGTAACCTTTAATGTTTGCATGCTAAAAATGGCAAAATCATCATTGCCACATTAGTGGAGCTTGACACATACGCCGATGCATTATCATAAACTGTTTCCATGAATTCTAGTTGTCATAGTAATGCAATAATGATAAAATTGCTTTAATATTTATGTATATATACATCCAATACATAGGCTAATTTCCCCAATTTCCACGTTTTGTCTAAGTCTTATACCCAGTTTGGAGGGTGAACACACCAATTGGCAACAGAGAGAGAGAGAGAAGGAAAGGTGAAGGAAGGAAGAAGGACAGGGGTGGTGGTGGAGGTGGGGAGGAGAGGGTGGGTGGAGCTTTTTACTGCTGTGTTCATATCCATTTCTGGATAATGGAGTTTTTCTCTTGGTACAAGGGCAGTGTCGTTGTTCTTTACGATTAGTGATTCATGATACCCTTATAAATCACGGCACTGGGTTTAATACGCTATAGCAAAATCTCGTTCTGATATGAGTGTTCACTACAGAAATATTGCCCAAAAACGTGCTTGCACTGTCTCTGAAACCCATAGTAGGTATGCTGCTTAGTTGTCAATCAAGTTTTTTGTAATCAAGTATTTTTTACAAGGTAGCTATTGTATAAATTTGTATTTTTCTCAATCAAAACATATGCTCCTCAATGCTAACTTTCCTCTTTTAACGACTTTCGGGTCATTGCAAATTTGGCCCCATTAACTTCTTATGGTGCGAAAACAGACAAAAGGCCCAGGGGGCGAAAGCTATTGCGTCACACTACGGTGGTAATCCAGCAGTAAAACATCTTCATATATCCAAAAAATAAATAAAGATATATATGCGCATTACGATTATAACAATTACATGAATAGCTGATAACAATCTGCATGAATAACTGGTAAACTGTTCTGCAAGAAAGTTGAGTATAGCAATTAAATTACAATAGGTACGAAAGTCAAGATGTCGTGACGTCATAATACAGGACTTAAAAAAACGTTCTAATTCTGAAAAATATTACTTAAATTTGAGTCAGGAATCAAGTTATTTTTCAATAACGAATATTTTCAAATTAATCATACATATGTAAAATATTGATGTTTTACTATTTATTTAAATAATTATCTAGTGCACGCTTTGTCATCTTCTTCTATCAAAACCGTAGTTTACTTAAAAACGTCGCGGTAAGGTACCGTCTTCCGATTGTTGTGATGAAAGTGCCCCAGCGTCTATGGGTACAAGTGGTGTGCGGATTTATCACAGGAAATGGGAAGTTTGTTGACACAAGCGACTCCGCAAACATCGAGGTGGCATCAATCTTCTAAGTTATTTAGGGTAAAAAACCGCATGGCACAGGGGTGGACCGTGTACGATCAATGTGTACAACCCCAAAAAAAGTACATTATAATGCGTCCTGACATCGGAGACGGGCATCAGTCGCGACTTGTTGTTGGTGAGAAACGGAGCTAAAGACCTCTACTCCGGTGTCAGGACGCGTTATAATGTACTTTTCTTGGGGTTGTACACATTGATCGTACATGGTCCACCCCTGTACCATGCGGTTTTTTACCCTAGCTAATCGTAAGTAAAAATTTTGAAAGCGTTTTGGTGAAGTTTTCACTGCGTTGGCCACCCTTTCCATTACCCTCTGTTTAAAACTTAAAATATGGCCTTAATTTCTAACTTTGGAGAAAATAGGTACTTGCTTCGAAAGGAGAGTAGAGGTCTTTAAGCTCCGTGTCTCACCAACAACAACTCCTCGCAACTGATGACCATCTCCGGTGTCAGGACGCGTTATTAGTACTTTTTCGGAGGGTGTCCAGCCGTGATCGTCGGTGTGTTGGCCAGTTCATGAAGTGTTTTACCCTACCTAGTACAGGAACCAGAGACCATATAGGTAACTACATAGCCTACTAGCTTAGGTAGGCTACCTACCTAGTTTAGGTACGGTAATAGGTAGCTACCTAGTAGTAGGTAAATGCTCATGCTACCTATTGGCATACTAGCTATATACTAATTCTACCCATTTGATTGCCGATTTATATTTTTTCACGGTCTTTTGTTCGAGAAATCTATTCCTTTTTTCCCAAATGGGAAAATACCTAGGTAGGCTAGAAAATCGGGTACCTAGGTATACTACCTATTTGGAGAGGAATATTAGGACCGAATATTATCAATCAATCACCTTGTTTGTTTAAGCCTATCTACTACTATATATGACCATATATTCTAGTTTCTTTTTGTCGCAGAAACCAAACTGAAAAAATACTAACGTTAATTACACTTAGATTTGAAGAAATGGACGTATTCCACAAGGTACACTCAACAACCCACACAATATGGCAACAAGGCCAAGCAAGTGAAGCAACATGTAAACAAACAAACTTTCATCATCATCCTTGGACGGGATTAATAAGCCTGATAAGGACCTCTGGGAACTGTCTGTTATTTCAAATGTTTCTAGTTTTTATATGTATTTTTTTTTTAATTCCCCAGACAAATTATTGAATGGTCAAGGTGATAAATATACGAAAGTACTTTTTTTTCCATTATCTTTCCGGGGAGCATTTGGCATCTTGACTACATTAGGCTTTTTTTAATTTCAAACTTAATTATTTATTTAGATAACGATGTTGTATTGTAAATTAAGATTGCATAATTCTTCGTCTATTTAAGAAAATTTCAGTATTTTGACTGAACAAACTGCAATCAGCACGCTGAGTATATAATAAGTCAGCTACTATCAGTACTCATAGACGTTTTCTCTCTCTCTCTCTCTCTCTCTCTCTCTCTCTCTCTCTCTCTCTCTCTCTCTCTCTCTCTCTCTCTCTCTCTCTCTGTGTGTGTGTGTGTGTGTGTGTGTGTGCAGATATTATTCATGAGGGAGGTACACTGGGTGATACTGAAGGTAGTGTGTCGAGTTCTCACCATCGAGCATTTTGAATAAATTTGCATAATCCAAGATGTAGGCCATAAAATTGACGAGTGGACATAACTCGCTTAGTAACTGACGTAGAAGTCTTGGATTTGGTATTTTTAGCCATGCTTTCTTACCTAGTTTATGCTTGTATACCACTACCTTTGTGTATACTTCTATACATTTTCATTAACGCACAAGAAAGTCCAAATTTGTTGTGTCTGTCTAGTTGATGATGCAACCACTCGTTCATAATAGAATCAGCTAATATATGTGGGCGGCTTCCTAGAAACTTGAAATGGTATACTACACACTCACTACTCGGTATGTATCAGTTTTAGAATAATAATCTGACTCCATTATAGTCATATAAGTTGGAAATGACTACCATGATGAATGAGGGCAGAGTTCCTGGGAAAATAATTTGTAGCAATATAAAGAAGAAAGAGAAAAGTTGGAACACCAGAATAGCACTAGACTTACAAAGGAAAGTAGACCTATGACATTAAAACTCCCAAAACTAAATATTTAATTTTACAAGAATATAGAGCAAGTGTTATCATTGGCGTTAGAAAAATATCAATGAATCCTATAAAAGTGTCTACGAATCTTAGAAAATTGCTTGTGAAATTTAAAAAATTGTCTATGTAACTTAAAAAAGTATCGGTGAACTTTATAAAATTGTCAGAGGCCTTCAAAGTGTCAATAAATCTTATAAATTATATGTGACTCTTAGAAAAGTGTCAACGAATATTATAAAATTGACAAGAATTTTGGAAAAGTGTCAATGAATCTTGGGATTACTGGCAACTATAGCAACACCTCGAATATGCTCCGATTAATTTACTTTGATAATCGAAACTGCTGATAATGATTGATCAAACAATTAAATTGGTGTTGTAAATGTTTAAGAGTCTCGTCGTCGTTTGCAATAAATATGTTGGCTTTGATGCGATAAAAATGAGAAAGGTATTCGTAACTATTTCTTTAGGGCAATGGTGTGCCGTAATAATCGGTCTAGACCTAATAAAAAGCATGGCAGCCATAATCAGTCATGATTTTTCCCGCTTATTTTAGCAGTTGCTTATTTTTACGAAGCTCCATTAATTAATTTAGTGTACAGGACATAACTGAATCCGACACTCAAACTAACCATAAGTCTTAATCACAGGGTGAGCCATTACATAATTAATTCCCTAAAAGTGACACTGGTGGTGTGCAGTTACAGAGGTAAGACTTTTCTGTCATTTGGTAAAGGAAAAAGGGGATAATTTTTCAAGCTATTATCCTTTGCCCTAGGTCACGTTCTTTACTTGACCAAGGTCATGCTATGAAGGGTATACAGTGATATTACCAAGGATAAAAATCAGCATATTTAATCTCATGTCGCTAACGGAATTGCTTTGGAGTGGTTTGCAACCCATCATGTCCATGTCGTTATGAGCGTTCGTTTGTATAGCAGATAGAAGAAGAAGAAGGACAGCTATAATAATAATAATAATAATAATAATAATAATAATAATAATAATAATAATAATAATAATAATAATAATAATAATAATAATAATAATAATAATAATGGTCAGTTCAGCTAGACTAAGGCAATTGCATAGAATTGCTACAGTTTTTCCTCGTTTTATGTAATGAATAGAACTGACTTTTGTTTTCTTTTCAAATCAACTACCTTGAAAGAACTGCAGCGTATGGAGGCTTTTGCAAATGACAATGAGCCATTGGTCACCTAGTATATTACGCCACCAGCAAACAGCATCAATAGCGTAGCACAAGGATTAGTAGCGTTAACCAAAAGTGGACAGTCATCGCTAAAAACCCGTCACAGTTTGATGTGAACCAATAACCTTTTATATATATATATATATATATATATATATATATATATATATATATATATATATATATATAATGTGTGTGTGTATAACTGAATCACAAAAGTTTGGAACGTGATAAATCGTGGCTAGTCCCACATGAAATTCGGGGGCATGGAACATCATGTTCTTGACAGGAAGAAGCGGAAGGACACCTTATATTATTAAATAATAATAATAATAATAATAATAATAATAATAATAATAATAATAATAATAATAATAATAATAAAATGCTAGGAGTTGAGAAGCTCCTACAGCTCGGTGTTGGTATTATTATTATTTTTTTTTTGTCATTCGAGAATTTTTCTCCATGAGAGTTTACAGTTGGTACACTATACAAACATGGATAAAGATTGCATAAACATATGCATTGACAAACTTATATACATACATATGCATATGGTATGCCATACAACTGCCTGTGACTGTCAACATAAGCTGAATAGGTCTACTAATATCGGTATGATTTTACTCTCATTTGCTTGCGTGCAGTAGTATGCAGTAGTATGACCTCACCGACATTATATAAAGACAAATCGCATAGATAAATCATGTCATCTCGACGACACATCAGGGGCGTGAAGTTTCATAAATCAAAGTAGCGTTTATGAGCGTGGTGCATCGGACTCACATGTTAAGCGAGTTGCCGATCAGCTGTTTACATATACGTTACCATGACAACCATGAATGTTTTCATGTGTCAAATGTTACTCCGCGCCGGTAATTTACAAGTTTAATAAGGTTAATAGTGGTATTTTCTTTTAGGAAAATGTATTTTTATATAATATAGATGATAATAATGGGAATTTAAAGCGATCTGAGGGTATATTATATGATAAAACACAAACCATTCTAGAACTAGTTTATGAGCGTGGCCATGAAGTACGGCGTTGAAGTCGAGAGTGGTTGGGGCCGGGGAGCGGGACTCAGTCAGTGTATTAGTAGCATTGGTGTAGGTACAACGTATGGCGGGCGTTGTGTGTCACTGAACTGGATGTGTGCGTGTGGTGTTGGAATCACTTTACCCGAATCTTAGATCCGAAATGGGGGATAAAGAAGGCATTACGGAAGTAGATCCCCACATCAGCAAGAAATACGAAATAAGGCGCCGAATCGGGAAAGGGGTGAGAATATATATAGTATTTTTTTTTTCTTGTGGAGTTTTGTGAGTCGAGATCGTCTTCTTGGATCAGGCTATTTTGCCTTCAGCGTTTTTTTTGTCCTAAGGTTTAATACTTTTCGTCCATTATAGGTTCCGTTTTTATTCCATTAATTCCCCAATTGATGGACGAGTTCCATATTAAGCTATGCGTATTCTAAGTTTAATCGTTAGCAAGCAATCTCTTTAAGTTGTTTACCGAAGTTTAGCGTATACCTAGCTTACCTGAGATTAGCCCATATGCATGGCCGACACCGTATAGATTTTTTCCTTACAGGTAATTTTACCTTAAAATAGTCGCTTGGAACATGATTTAAAATACTCTAGCTTCATTGATAGATATTTTCATGGTGATATTATGCAGTTAATTAGATTGTCTATGTGATTATGATAGTGATAGCCAAGTCACATTTCAGTTCATTTTAGATGTCAAGGTTTTGGTATTTTCACCCAAGGAATAAAGGAACGATCAATTCCTAATACTACCTATATATGCTGTAAATTATTTTACAAGGATTTTTCCGTTCAACCAACACCGTGTTTCCCTGGGCAGGGTCGAGGAATTTGCAAGTGTCGGTGTGGGCATGGGCATTCGCTCCTAGTATTGCATGGTAACAACCTGTTTTGACAAAGCGGCTGGCGTGCCCTGGGCATCTTTCTCAGTCTCGTACTCTGCCTCCTCCACCACCTCCACCTCATGCCCCTTTCCTATTACTACTATCCTCATTTTACTTATAAACTCCAACACGTACACTCAAGTGTACGTAGACTTCAGTGTCGTCTTGTGTCATTTGACAGGTGATGATACATTTACACTGGTTTTGATTTAACGCCAAATACTGTTCTATATTGCAATGATTAGACAAGATTGCAACACTGTATCATTGATTCTGTGCAGGGTCTGGAATCTCTTCAGCCCAGACAAACCCACACTTTTAACAAGTTACTTAATTTTTTTTTTTTTTTAGCTTTTATCCATTATGAGAATAATTATCCATTTGAATAACTGTTTTGTGGGTATTGTACATGCATACGCCCTCTTGACTTATTAATGATTTTACCCAGTGTAGCATTCTGGAGTCATATGAAAAGGCAATTAGCAATCATTACGCCGGCAAGCGATGGTTTAACGACTGAAACTCATTTTGACTTGCATAAGGCGAAGGATTTAAGTGGACATAACTTAGGCAAATCTAGCATATGTCTTCTTAGTCAGTCTCTGTCAAGTTTATGTAAGCTTTATGAATATTTAACGGAATACAAAGTGTGTGATTGTGCCTAGTCTTTGTTAACCAATAGTTGTGACTGACGTGGAATGACTTATAGAGTGTGGCATTTCAAATGTCACTCCGGGTAAGACCTTTGGATCACAGTAAATATATTTACTACGTGGTCGTCTACAGACTCGACTGCGTAAATATTTTTACTCGTTTTAACAGTTTGTGATGTTGCAGTTTTTATTTTATTTGCAATGCGGCTTGAATGGAGTGACAATTAACACGGGATTTTGCTATGTAGAGCCGGCTTTTTCGTAAAACAAATGGAATTTCTATATAAGCATTCCGCATCGTTCGTCCCCGTAAATACGAAAGTCACCAGGAACTGGTGCGTCAAATGTATTACCCCTTGTTTAGTACGAGCCCATGGGGGTTAATTACAGTCATCCGAATAAATATTACTTGAAATTCTTGTTCAGTAGGTAAAACTGCATAGAAAAACTGCAACTGCCATAGTCTAGGCCGCCGTGGAATAGTAATATAGATCTACCAAATAAATAAATAAAATATCTGTGGTTTGCGTAGGTACGTGAAAACGCATAAGAGTTGTGACGCATGGCCTACGTCAGACCGCATCGTTGAAAGACATCCTTTACTATTTCCGTGATAAAATCAGACCTGATTGATATCTTTCAGGATAGTCGTGCTAGGAAATCGCTGTACGAATCAATGTACTACTTGATGAAACTTGTAAGCTTATGAGCACGTAGAGACTTGGAATCTGTTCTTAGTTAGTATAATGTAGGCCTAATGTAAGGTTAGTGTATTTTTCACAGCACCGGGGTTTGACTTGCAGGTGACCATTGTAGCAGCAATCTTAACGAATAGGCGAACTGCTCTATTGTTTGACTTCACCGGGAGAAACTGCCTCCTGGTCGGAGTCCTGCGTGATTGGGCGTTGTTGGGTACGGAAACCCAAGCAAATCTTGCCAGCAGCGATACCCTCGTGATAAATGGCGGGGTGGATGGGTTGGGGCCAGGCTGGAGGGGAAGGGCATATAAGCATCGATGCGTGTAATTAATCACGATTTGGCCATTTCACACTTGCGCCGCACTTGTATACGAATGATCTACGTTTTCATTTCGCCCGAGGGTCTGAGGTTTTCGTGTTTCTTTTCCCATTCTCATTTCGTTTTTCTTTGTGGATGCCGGGCGGGCAGGCAGGCAGAGACGCGCAGTTCAGAGAAAGCAGGTGGCGTTGATTGCAATGTGTTTGTGTATCAGAGACTTCTCAAGAGTTATGGCTTTGTATAACACGTTCTTTGATTGTGTGTGTTAATGAAAGAATAAAAGTTGGAGAGTGCAGGTTCAATTTTGGTTGTAGTAATTGCGTTGCATTTTGGTGTATATTTGTAATGCTCGTGTATTGTAACCGCGTTATAGGTAGTTGTTGTACTGTACACTGAAATTACAAGTGAAACAACTTTAATAGTATTAGGCATATGTTAACATTTTTCCCTTTTGAAATAATCCGAGTTTTCGCCATTACATTTTTCTCTACCTGTAGTGGCCATAGACCTACCCAGAGCCTTTGCTCTTTCATTATACCTACCTACAGCCTTCTGCTGTTTCATTATACCTTCCCGGACCCTTCTGCGTTTTCATTATACCTTTTCAGAGTCCACGGCTTTTACCCAGGTGCATTCCAAGATTCATTGTTTGTCGGAACTTTGTCCTATTTGAGCGGAATGCCACAAGGGACATTCCGTTTTCATAATAGTTTCATTCGCACGCGTAGATGTTTTTGTTTTTCATTTAGAATTCCTTGCAGGATTTATTTTGAGACCTAGAAAAATGTGTTAGAAGTACTGTTTTATATATATGTATATATATATATATATATATTATATATATATATATGGCGTGTATATATTATATATATATATATATATATATATAAATATGGCGTGTCCATATATATAGTACATCGTACACTTGCTTACAACATATACATACGCAGTAAAGACACTTATGTCACAATGGAGCCACGTTGGGGCTGGGGGAACTATTTCCGTCTCATTTCCACTTAACCCGACTTTGCTGTGGTTTTGTATCCTACATCCTGTCAAGGATGACATGTATCCTGTTTCCCTTTCTCCTGAGTTGGTTGTTTTTTTTTTTTTTTTTTTTTTTTTTTTTTTTATTTTTTTTTTTTTTTTTTTTTTTTTTTTTTTTGACATCGGTGGTTTCTCTGTTGGTATTGTTTCATGGTTATAAAGTGTGGCAAAGAGTGTTATGGATTTTCTCTATTTCTCTAGACGTATAGGTCTAGTATGGAGGGACATTTCCTGTTAATTTGCGTTTTCTGGAAATTTTCTTTCATTTCCTTTGATTGGCAGGTCGTTTCACTTGTCATTTTGATTTTGCATTAGTCATTTTCTGCGGAATGGAGAAACAGGATCGAATAGCCAGAGGTTTAGCGTTACGTGGAACATGAAACCTCACTCCAGGACAAACACGATGCTTTTTGCAGTCTTGATTTGCTCTTGACTAAGCCTAGCTCCTCCTCTGTGTAGCCTGGTAACGTCCTCTTGCAGAGAGGAAAGTTTTGGAAGTCTCTTCAAATTATGTGTTTATATACAGCAAGGCTCTCTCTCTCTCTCTCTCTCTCTCTCTCTCTCTCTCTCTCTCTCTCTCTCTCCGTATGTGTGTCGTGTTCAAATTGGTATTCTAAAGGTATTGTATGATAAGGTTCTGCACGCTGTCATTCAATTCTTAACGAGTTGCTTGCGGAAAGCTTACGAAGAAGTTATTTGCCTGTATATATTTAGATTTCCGTATATTATTTTATATGCCATTACAGCGGTTCATTTACAGTTTTCTATAAAAGAAAACTATTGTGCCGGCTTTGGCTGTCCGTCCGCCCTCAGATCTTAAAAAA
>NC_061108.1:133325168-133342668 GCF_015104395.2 Macrobrachium nipponense
CAAATCATTAGATAGATCTTGGTAGCTGGAAATTCAAACTGGTTTTTCGCCTTCAGTACAAACCAACGAATAGAATTCAGACTATATGCAAATGATGTAGTTAGAGTCTTTTCATCATGTTTTATTATTGTTACATATGGAACTGTGCTTATTTCTAGAGCCAATCATCCGTAGGAACCGTCCTGTAGGGGTAATTCGTATTGATTTGGGATGAAATGCTGCTGACTTATTAAATGATTGGCATCTGAGTAGGGTTTCTCTTTAGTTTTTGGGATGTTGTCCAGATTTACTCAGAGAAACGCATTTTTTATTTTTATTTTGACAGAGTAATACTTACTACCGTGTACTGAGTCTATATTATTTAATACTTTTGTCATTACATTGTCCATATTCGTAGCTAGCGATTGAAAATCAAAGTCTCCAGTTAATTTTGAATGAATATTTGATACTATATGCCTATCTCTGTGAAGATTTACGATATCAAAACTCTCTCTCTCTCTCTCTCTCTCTCTCTCTCTCTCTCTCTCTCTCTCTCTCTCTCTCTCTCTCCACTTTTGTTTTGTAAAACGTATTGTTTCTCAGTGTCAGTTTTCTGTGAAAGAGAACTATTGAGAGTCGCTTTGTCTGTCCTTCTGCACTTTTCCTGTCCCCCCTCAGATCTTAAAAGCTACTGAGGCTAGAGGGCTGCAAATTGGTTTGTTGATCATCTTCCCTCCAATCATCAAACATTTCAAATTGCAGCCTTCTAGGATCAGTAGTTTTTATTTTTATTTGAAGTTAAGTTTAGCCATGTGTCGTGCGTCTGCCACCGCTAGAGGTGCCGGACGCCGACGCATCTTCACTTGACGATCTTGGGAGCAACTGAGCGCTGCCAGGTCGTGGATGAGAGTTTCGTATTTTTTACTAGTTTCCTTTCTTTCACAATGACATATTGATTGTGTGTTTTACTGAAAGGCTTAACGTAACGTAATTTTTCTTTTCAATCATTTATAGATCGTGGAAGATTTTATGTGCGTGTTTAAGCGTCGGTGATTGTTTGCGGGATGTCCTGAATGACGGAAATTACAGAAACCATTTGCTTATTTTGGATCTCTCTCTCTCTCTCTCTCTCTCTCTCTCTCTCTCTCTCTCTCTCTCTCTCTCTACTAATTTCACTTGTCTATCTTTAGAGGCCCAGCCCTGGGAGTTTTTTTTTTTTTTTTTTTTTTTTTTTTTTTTTCTATCTAGATGCTCATCCCTTTGACCAGAAAAGAGGAACTGGGGATTTTTTCCTCTCGTGCTTTGGAAGCGAGGCTTTGGTCTTGACCTTCATTTCTTAAGGTTAATAACGATTCCAGGTACCAATTACCTTGTCCACCTCAGAAACATTTTAGCAATGACAATTTGGAATGTTGTTCTGAAACAATGCTTCGCTTCATAGGGTCAGTGGTGAATAGCGTCATTAAAAAAATACTCAAGAGTTGCATGAGTCTTGAAATGGAGAAAAAAAGATCCACAGACTTTATCTGTAATAATATATTTTAGAAATAAAGTTAAGGGAATCGTACATATTCTTGAAACTCTCTTGTTAAGCTTTATTTTAAAAAATATATTCGTACCTGTACATAACTGTGGAATCGTCTTGAAAAAATTCTCTTGTTTAGAATCTTTTGAAAATATATTCGTACCCCCATACATAACTGTGGAATCGTACAAATTATTGAAAAAAGTCTTGTTTAGCATCTTTTTAAAATATATTCGTACCCAAACATAACTGTGGGTATGGTTCTGTAACATCGTCATTATTGCAATCTGCTGACCTCTGAAGGTGGAGTTACTGAACGTGACACATTTGTTTTGCTGGTGATAATAGCAGTTATGTGAAACATATATATTATATATATATATATATATATATAATATATATATATATATAAATAGATAGATAGATAGATAGATAGATATAGATAGATACAGGTTTCTTGATTCCTGTCTGAAGTTTGTCTTTGTCCTAAGTCATTTCTGAAGTCACAAACTCTTTATTATATCTTGATTGGTGTTGTGTATTGTTCTGATTGAGGAAATCAACCAAATCAGTATGTCAGATAGAAGAAGGATTTATTATGTCAGAGATAAATACCTGTCTTATTTACCCTGCACTGTTGTAAAAGACGACTTTATCTCTCCTTTAGCTTTAACCTTGAACGACAGAACATGACTTTATTATTTGCCGTAGAATTACGTAGTTGAGCCTTTCTGGTCTTTTGATTTTTTTTTTTTTGAATTTTTTTTTTTTTTTTGGTTTTTATGTAAACTTGACATTATGCATCTTGTTATACTTTTGATAGATGCCATAAAGAAAGCTTAAATTTGTGAGTTGTTATGGTCTTTCAGCCTATATGTTCAATGTGGCCTTGATTATCCGATGTACAGAAAACTCCATTGCGTCGAAGTGTCTTCGGCTTATATTTTTTACTTGTTTTTGTAGTAAATCGAAGAGCGATTCGCCACAAATATTATACATTTCGATCTGTGTTTCCAAGTGCTTCATTGTCGTGTGATCATGAGATAAAAAACCGCCTTTACAAAACACGCGCCTAGTGACCTTTGGTTCGTAAATGCTCCGTCAACTTGAATAAAAAAAAAAAAAAAAAAAAGCCTACCGCCACCCTAAGACGTTTTCGTGCTAAATCTGCACAATTGCTCCTGTGGCTGTTCTTTGATTTTGCCATTTATCGGAGTTCATGTTTCGTGGGAATCATTTGGTTCAAAGGCGGGCGGTGCCTTTGATGTGAGTTTCTGCCTTTTTCTTTTACGATCCTTGTCTTTGATTTTTTTTTTTTTTTTTTTCCAGTGGGGTATTTTGAATTACGAATGAATTGTGACGGATAGCTGTCGGTGTTCGTTTGTTTTTGAAAGAAATATTGATTTTATTAATATTATATAAGGAATATTTATAAGGCACTTCTGTTTTATATTATCATTGTTGTTAGAAACTATAATTTCAATATAAATGTTTTTTATTTATTTGTTAATTTTTTATTATAATAATGATTATTTTTAGACAGTATTTGAATAAAAATAATTCAGCTATATTAATACAGCATTTGTATAAATATAAATCCGCTTTTTTTGAGACAGTAGTTTTATGGAAAAAAATCAGCTATTTCCAGACAGCATTGGTATAAAAAAATTCAACTATTTTAAGACAGTATTTTTTTTTTTTTTTATAAAAATCAGCTATTTTAAGACAGCATTTGCATAAAAGAAATAAGCTATTTTAAGACCGTATTTATATTAAAAGATGT
Organism: Macrobrachium nipponense; assembly: GCF_015104395.2. Lineage (NCBI taxonomy): Eukaryota > Metazoa > Arthropoda > Malacostraca > Decapoda > Palaemonidae > Macrobrachium > Macrobrachium nipponense. The sequence continues at coordinate 133,328,456 of NC_061108.1, forward strand.
TATTTTGAGGCGGTATTTGTATAGAAAATTCGGCTGTTTGACAGCTATGTTGAGACAGTATGTATGTATATATATATATATATATATATATATATATATATATATATATATATATATATATATATAAAGCTATTTTAAGGCACTTTTTGTATTAGAAAATTCAGCTATTTTGCGACTATTTTTTTAATGAAGCTATTTTAAGACTATTTGTATTAACAAATTCAGCTATTTTAAGACATTATTTGTTATAAAAACTTCAGCTATTTTAAGACAGTGTTTGTATAAAAAATAAGTTATTTTGAGGCGGTATTTTAGAAAATTCAGCTGTTTTGACAGCTATTTTGAGACAGTATTTATATAAAAAAATCAGCTATTTTAAGACACTAATTGTATTAAGAAATTCAGCTATTTTAAGGCACTATTTGTATTAAAGAATTCAGCCCACAAATCTAAAAATAGACAGCAACAAAAGCAGCATAATGATTTGTATATCCGCTACGCATGGCGGCATCTGCTAGTCATTTTTTGGAAGCTCAAGTCACAGACAGCACGACAGACTGTAAATTTGCCGCACGTGAGAGGTAGAAAAAAAAATTATATCGATACTACTGCCACGTGGTGGCATCGGCAGGACCGGTGTTAGGAATTGGCGGGTCCAATTAGGAAATAAAAAAAAAAAAAGGGTATGTTTATAGTTTGTGTAGTATGCTAAAAAGATTGTCTAATATAAAAGTGATTTTCCAAGTGAAATTTTTCTGTTAATATACTAAGCACAAGAATGTGAGGAATAATACTAACTCTTCATTTTGGGACCCAATTAGGAAATTGGAAATTGATGTATGATTATATTTTGTGTATTATGCTTAACAAAAAAAAAACTTTTTATGCATAATATAAAAGTGATTTTCCAGATGAACTTTTTCTGCTAATATAGTATGCACAACAATAATGAGGAATAATACTTAACTCCCTCTTCATGTCACGTTTTCGGTAGTGGTTTATTCCTCTTAGAATTTAGAAATGGCTTCAAAGGGTAACTCGGGGGTTTGGGGGAGGCGGGTGGCCCACGCCGATCAAATTGTCAAATAGGCTTAAAACCGGCCCTGGGCCCATCAGGGTCATATATAGGGATATATATATATATATATATATATATATATATATATATATATATATATATATATATATATATAATGTGTGTGTGTGTGCATATATGTATATTTTATGTTATCTACACAATTGGGAAGTCTGTGTAACACATTAGGGGAGTTGACTTCGAAATAGTACGTAACGTCTTGATTTGGAGGGATATGTATATCGTCCATTTGTTTCTTTTGGTGTAGTTTACGTCATTCGTTTTTCTGCAATTTTCCTTGATCTTGAAGCAGTTTTTCCTTTCCTCTCTTATCTGTTAAGTTCTGGTCAATTTAGCTTGTTGGAATTTTGCAGTAATATATGAATTTGTTAGTGGAAGGGATGAGTTTTTTCTTGAAATATAATTTAAAAAAAAATTTAAAAAAAAATTATATATATATATATATATATTAATAGAATATATAATATAAATACTAGTAATATATAATATATATGTGTGTGTGTGTGTCTCTCTATCTCTCTCTCTCTCTCTCTCTCTCTCTCTCTCTCTCTCTCTCTTTTCAAAAAGGGTCTTTTGTGAGACTCGAAATAAATTAATAGAACTCGTCTGTTGTGTTTGTTTGTAGTTCAAGAGCAACAAAATTTTATCCTGATTTGTCAGTTACTCTTTTCGTTAGCTTTGTGTACTAAAGGCCGTGACTGACTTGCTATTCTGTTTTAGGACGTTGACGAATTGTGTACTAAATTGGACATTTTAGAACGCTGGCGAATGTGAGAATGGGACATTTTAGAACGCTGACGAATTGTGCAATTGGGACATTACAGAACGCTGAAGAATGTGAAAATAGGACATTTTAGAACGCACTAACGAATTGTGTAAATAGGACGAATTGTGAAAATGGGATATTTTAGAATGCCGAGGCATTGTAAGTTTTGGACATTTTAGAACGCTGGCGAATGTGAAAATGGGACATTATAGAATGCTGACGAATTGTAAAACTGGGACATTTTAGAATGCTGGCGAATATAAAAATTTGACATTTTAGAACGGTGATGAATGTGAAAATAGGATATTTTAGAACGCTGACAAATACAGAAATGGGACATTTTAGAACGCTGACGAATTATGAAAATGGGACATTGTAGAACGCTGAAGAATACAAAAATGGGACATTTTAGAACGCTGACGAATTATGAAAATGGGACATTGTAGAACGCTGAAGAATACAGAAATGGGACATTTTAGAACGCTGACGAATTATGAAAATGGGACATTGTAGAACGCTGAAAAAGCAAAAAATGAAGAATACATTTTGGACAACGCTGACGAATTATGAAAATGGGACATTGTAGAACGCTGAAGAATACAAAAATGGGACATTTTAGAACGCTGACGAATATAAAAATGAGACATTTTAGAAAGCTGACGAATTGTGCAAATAGGACATTTTAGAACACTTAGCCATTGTGTAATTGGGGCATTTTAGAACGCTGACTTATTTAAAAATGGAACATTTTAGATCGCTGATGAAATATGGAAATGGGACATTTTAGAGCGCTGAGGCCATTGTGTAAATATAGGACACAGTATCCTAACTGAGTAGGACGGCTTTGCTCGCTCACAGGTTTATACAACAGGTGCACAGGTGCGACAGAGAAAGGTAGGAGGGAGTAGCGAGTTGTCTTGTCCATTGTAGACCGGAAACCTTTTCTCCGCCCCCTTCCCATCTCTCTCTCTTCTCTCATCTCTCCTCGCCTCTCATCCCTCTCCTCTCTCTCTCTCTCTCTCTCTCTCTCTCTCGGGACTTTTGTCGTTGGTTTTCTTATTTCTTCGTTTTCCTATTTATATTTTGCCACGTAATTTCCTTGCACAAGACGATTAAGATGCTGAAGAAGTTTCTTAGGTTTTTGTGCAAATGACTTAACTCTGTAATAGTGTTTTGTGGTTTGTCTTGGCTATTTAATAGCAGTAAAGTCCACCAATGGATAGCGTTAAACTCAACGTGACGGACAGATGGTGGTGTGTGTGTGTGTGTTTGTGTGTGTTCGTCTGGCAGGACTCAAGGTAAGGAGGAGGTGGGGGGGGAAGGTAGGCGTCTCTCTCCATTCCCGAAACTGAAACTAAAAGTCATAGCTGTGTGAATCTTCTCTTGGAAGGCGCTCTTACAATTACCTGACAGACGTAATATTGGACTTTTGGCCCGGAATCTTTATTTACAAGGATTTATTGTATTTATTGCAAGTTTTTGTCTGCTGACTGTGCTATTCCGTTTGTGAAAGGTTGTCTAAGCAAGTGATTGTACACTTACTCCATGTGACTATAGTAGATTCACATCAACCGTGCATTTGATGTCCAGGCCCGTCCCTTACGACACTCCTGATTGCTGTTGATAAGCCAATCACAGGGCTGGAAAGTCTCAAGTCTCTCGAGAGAGTTCACATAGGCAGGTATACGTTTGAAAGACGTATCCTTCAGGAGACGTGGACCAAACTTCCTGCCTATGTGAACTCTCTCGAGAGACTGAGAGTGTCCAGCCCTGCGATTGGCTTATCAACAGCCAATCAGGAGCGTCGTAAGGGACGGGCCTAGACATCAAATGCACGGTTGATGTGAATCTACTATATATAGTAACTATAGGTAATATAGTAATCTGTTACATAAGTTCAAACTTTATCTCATTGTTGTGTTTTCTTCTTGAATTGTTGATGTTCGTTCGTTCTTGCAGTGGCTTAGTAACAGTTATTATTGATATATATATATATATATATATATATATATATATATATATATATATATATATATATATATATATATATAGAAAGCTGCGTCACAACAAATAAGGTCATGGGCACTTAACGCTTTCCTCGCTTATTCAGAGTAGACAGTTCGGGTCCTCATTTATGTTAATTCGCATACACAGGAAGTGTGTCCGGAAACGTTAAATTGAACCGTCAGAAAAAATGGCTTTGTTTTTATTTTAACCTAATTTTTAATCGAGGTTTTGGCATCGATTCGTTTGTGGGTAAGAAACTTATGCTTTACAGGCAATACAAATGTCAGGATGTATGCAGTAATGTGAGGGCAGTGTTCACTATTTAAAGAGCAAGAGAGAAAAGGTATATATATATGGGATATATATATATATATATATATATATATATATAGATAATCTATATATATATATTATCTATATAATATATAATAAATATATATATATATATAGTAAATATATATATATATATATAATATATATATATATATATATATTATATATATATATATGTGTGTGAAATGTATTTCATAATTTGCAACATCTGTTAATGAGGAAAATTTTATTATGTTCATACCAAAATGAATTTGCTTTTGAGTTCTATCAAAAATGACGAAAGCTTCTTCAAGATGTATTACGTTTAGGAAAACAATTTTGAATGATACAGGTTTAGGGGAAAAAAACCTCTGACCAGATAAACAAGGTATATAACTCCTGAGATTGACGTCCTTTGTCGTGACATTTATGAAATGTCCAAATAAAAGTTAAGATTTTGACAGGGTTGTGTTTGTAAGACACTTTCTTGAGTAACTGGCCCCCAGGCGCGAATGATTTCCTCTTGAAGAGTGAAAGATGACGTATCAAAGTAAATGTTAGTGGTGACAGTTGAGTGATGTGAATGATGCTAAATATTTATATGACTGAAGGAGGATGAGTCTTTGAAAAAGAGTCCAATGTTACGCTGAGGTTGAGTCTTTGAAAAAGAGGCCAATGTTACGCTGAGGTTGAGTCTTTGAAAAAGAGTCCAATGTTACGCTGATGTTGAGTCTTTGACATAGAGTCCAATGTTACGCTGAGGTAGAGTCTTTGAAAAAGAGTCCATAGTTACGCTGAGGTTGAGTCTTTGAAAAAGAGTCCATAGTTACGCTGAGGTTGGAGTCTTTGAAAAGAGTCCAAATGTTACGCTGAGGTTTGAAGTCTTTTTGAAACAAAAAGAGTCCAATGTTTTACCTGAGGTTTGAGTCTTTGAAAAAAGTCCAATGTTCGCTAGGTGTCAGTCCTTACGTTTCAATGTTACGCTGAGGTTTGTCTTTGAAAAACAAAGTCCAAAGTTTTACGCTGATGTTGAGTCTTTGAAAAAAAGAGTCCAATGTTACGCTGATTGTTGCGTCTTTGAAAAAGAGGCCAATGTTTACGCTGAGGTTGAGGTCTTTGAAAAAAAGAGGTCCAATGTTACGCTGATGGTTGAGTCTTTGATTTAAGAAAAAGTCCAATGTTACGCTGATGTGAGTCTTTGAAAAAGAGTCCAATGTTACGCTGAGGTGAAAAAGAGTCCTTTGAAAAAGAGTCCATGTTTACGCTGAGGTTGAGTCTTTGAAAGAGTCCATGTTACGCCTGAGGTTGAGTATTTGAAAAAGAGTCCAATGTTACGCTTGAGGTGAGCTTTTTGAAAAAGAGTCCAATGTTACGCTGAGGTTGAGTCTTTGAAAAAGAGTCCAATGTTACGCTGAGGTTGAGTCTTTGAAAAAGAGTCCAATGTTACGCTGATTGTTTGAGTCCTTGAAAAAAAAAGCAAGTCCCAATGTTACGCTGATGTTGATTCTGAAAAAAGAGTCCAATGTTTACGCTGAGGTTGGAGTCTTTGAAAAGAGTCCATATTCACGCGAAGAAAGTCGAGTTTTGGAAGAGACCAGATTTACACTCCAGACCTTACACTTGAAACTTACCAGGGAAGCTTTTTGTGTAGCAGAAGTTCAAGGGTGGCTAACAAGAGTTTCCTTAAGAATATTATTTAATTAAGAATAATAATGTCAGACCCTATAATTGTGCTACATCACCAAACTTGGATGTGGAATTATCTTTGCTGGTCGAGTTCTTGTTTTATGTAATAGTGGAGTACCTGTTAATATCTGTTGATTTGAGGGTTGCGTTATGCTGTATCGGATTTAAGGTACATAAAGGAATGTATTTTTTTCGTAGCTACGAGCCTCTCTCTCTCTCTCTCTCTCTCTCTCTCTCTCTCTCTCTCTCTCTCTCTCTCTCTCTCTCTCAAACTGATAACTGGAATATCTTCGACATCACTCACACACTTTAATATATGGGGGACTTCTTCGGCTCTCTCTCTCTCTCTCTCTCTCTCTCTCTCTCTCTCTCTCTCTCTCTCTCTCTCTCAGAACCTAATAATATGGAATCTCTTCGGCCTCGCAGTGTTAATATTCATGGTCAGGAAAGCTCTTGTGATGTATATAGTTTAATACGGCGTATCCCCGTGGCAGTCATGCATATACGTGTGTCAGACTCGCATTTATGCCCCTCGGAGTCGCAGTCCTTGATCCCTCGGTGGGGTGGGAGGAGGGGGACGGGGGTGGTGGGTGTAAGGGGCCTTTAGAAGTAGCATTACCTTAACACGCCGCGTCATTTATTTCAATTTTGTCGTTAGGCTTAAAAGCATGAAAAGGGAACCGTCTGTATGTCTGTTGGGGTTTTCATAAAAGACGCCCGTCTTGAGATTTTTTTAAAAAAGGTTTTTTTTTTTCTGTTAATATTTAGCTGCTTTGCCTCGCATGTTTTTCTGGATGAAATGGGCGGTTATTTATAGTTGGATTTTGCCACCCCCTACAGTTTGATGTGTTTGCGCGCGCGTTTACTTAGTCGTGTTGTTATTTTTCATGCGAAGTTGTTTTCACTGCTGTAACCCTTATGGTGACTATTGAAGTTATCGTTCATTTTTTTATTTTTAATTGTTTTAGCCGTCTTAAGTTTATTACGCTTATCGTTAATTTTAAGAGCGTTCTATAATGCTGTCTTTTATCCCTCAAAACATTGTAATGACTTCGACTCGCTTTGTTGCTCTATTTTAGTCTCCTTTTATTTGATTTTTATTTGCCTCTGACGGGACCTTTGCTGGGGATGTGACGACGCGAGGAAAGGGAGAATTAGGCCTTTTAACTTCTCCCAGAGACCTTTTTTTTACAGTTAACCTTTTTAGCAGTTCATCTCATTCATCCTCTGCTCGGCTTTCCCCTCCTCTCTCATGTATGAGACCGAGGTCTCAAATTCTTGTCAAAATACTCTGCGCCCGGTGGCCTCTCTCTGGCTTCTCCCTCCTCCTCCTCCTCCTCCCCCTCATATTTTCTCTTTCTCCTCCTTTTCCTCCCATTTTCTCTTTCTCCTCGTGCCATCTTCTCTCTCCTCCTCCCGTCTTCTCTCTCCTCCTCCCGTCTTCTCTCTCCTCCTCCCGTCTTCTCTCTCCTCCTCCTTCCTCCTTACCTCCCAGCCTCCCTGTCTTCTTCTCTTCCTCCCCTAATCCTTTCTCCTTCCTCCCTATTTCCTCCTTCCTTCTTCTCCCTCAATCTTTCTCCCCTCCCCATCCCCCCTCGCTCTATCCTCCCCTCCCCTCCTCCTCGCTCTCATCCTCTCTCTCTCTCTCTCCTCCTCCTCCTCCTCTCCTCCACTTCTTTCCCCCCCCCCCTGTATCTCTCTCTCGCTACCTCCTTCCCCTCCTCTAATTGCTCTCTCCTTCTCTCCTTCTCTTCTCTCTCCTCCTCCATCTCTCTCTCTCGCTCTCTCCTCCATCCTCCTCTCTCTCTCTCTCTCTCTCTCTCTATCTTCCGCCTCCGCCTCTAGCTCTCTCTCCTCTCACTTCTCTCTCCTCTCTCTCTCTCTCTCTCTCTCGTCCTCCTGTCCTCCTCCTCCCTAGCTTCTCTCTCTCTCTCTCTCTTCTCCTCTCTCTCTCTCTCTCTCTCCTCTCTCTACAGGACCTAGACCTTACTGGGAAAAGACTAACAATTCTTAAAATTATATCGTCTAGAAAGGAGAAGAGAAACGCTACATGAATAAATTTCAGGGCATTGGAAACATGATAGAACGGAATAGCGAAAATATCATGGAACTAAAAATATCAGAAAGAAGCAACAGAGGTAGATTAATAGATAGCCCCAAAATACCCTTAAAACATACCCAGGAAAAATTAAGGAAAGCACCAACAGGGACATTAATTCCACTACGCACCCAGCATCGATAATGCGAGGTCTATTCAATGCGTTGCCGAGCTATCTGAGGAATATATCAGGAGTTGAGCGTAAGATGTGTTTAAGAATAACGCTCGGACAAAATTTCTAAACTTGCATCTCCCAGGACCATACCAGAGTGGAAGATGCAAAATATACCGGAAGATGTACTAGCAACTCTCTGGTAGTTACATTAAGGAGGTGCCTCACACGAGGGACCTGGGGCAACCCGAACCAAGATGTTAAGGTCTGTAAACGGTAAGGTAAGGTCTCCTCTCTCTCTTCTCTCTCTCTCGGTCTCTCTCTCATCTACTCTCTCCCCTCAGTCTCTCTCTTCTCTCTCCTCCTACTCCTATCTTCTCTTTCTCTCTCTAATCTTTCTCTCCTCCTCCTCCTCTCTCTCTCTTCTTCCTCTCCTCGGTCTCTCTCTCTCATCTCCTCTTTCTCGCCTTCCTCTCTCTTCTCTCATCTCTTCTCTCCTCCTCCAACAAACATTTGGTTGTGTTGGTATTTCCAAAGACATTTTCTCAGTTACATGAATTGGGGGGGGAGGGGAGGGGGCGTCTCTCACCCTTTGTGAATTAGGGCCTAAGTGGGCTGCTTATTCTGTATATCTTTTTCCTACGCGCTGTTAGAATTTTTTTTTTCTTTTTTTAGTTCACCGAAGAAAGTGATTATTTTGGGGTGACCTGACAACTTCACAAAGCGTCTTAAATTTTTAGGTTGGAGGTGGTTATGGGGTCGTTACGATTGACTATTATTCTTTATTATTATTATTTTATTGGTGAAGTAATCTACAACTGGTGCAGATGAAATAAATATATGATATTATAATATATCTTATATATATATATAGATAATTATAAGATATATATATAACGATGAAAGCTTTATATTTATCTCTTCAGAGTCTCTGGTTGCTGTGTCGTCTTCCGTAAATTAATCGAAGCCTAACTGAAGGATGTAATATTAGTATCAGCTTGGGGCAAGTCAAAAGCAGATTACTGAGATTGAAAACGCGCTGTGAATTGCCATTGATTGCCAAGTCAGGATCTTGCAGTGACATCCTATTGATTGCTTGATTGCCATTTGTACACATACATACATACATACATACATACATACATAGGTACATACACAGGTCAAGGTTAACATGAGACTTGTTTACTTCTTGGTTTGAAGATTCTTTTTTTTTTTATAGAAATTGTCGAGTTGACGAATTTCTTGTTTATAGAAACTGTTGATTTAAAGAATCTGGTGTTTACAGGGGCCGTCGACTGAAGAGTTTCGCTTTAAAGAGTGTTTTTTTTTTTGTAAAGAAACTGACGATTTAAAGAGTTTTCTGTTTATAAAATACTATGATGGGGAGAATTTCGTGTTTACAGAAACTATTGATTGTATGTAAGAATTTCATGTTAATAGAAACCATTGATTTAAAGATTGTCCGGTTTATAGACGTCGTTGATTTAAAGATTTCCCTTTATATAGAAGCTTTATCTATAAAGAGAGCTTTGTTTTATAGAAGTAGTTGATTTAACGAGTGTCTCGTTTATAGAAGCTTTTGATTTAAAGATTGTGTTTTTATAGAAGCCGCTGATTTAAAAGATTTTCCTGTTTATAGAAGCTGATGATTTTGAGAATTTCTTGTTTATGGGATCTTTTGGTTTCAAGAATTTCGGATTTATAGAAGCGATTGGTTTAAAGGTGTTCATGCTTATAGAAGCTTGTGGTTTAAAGATTTCTTTTGTAAGTATGTCAGCGGCATTTAAACTTAACCCCTCAAATGGGTCTCATTGTACTGTAAACTGAGAGGTGACTCTCTCTCTCTCTCTCTCTCTCTCTCTCTCTCTCTCTCTCTCTCTCTCTCTCTCTCTCAGAAAGGAGGAGAAATCTATGGGTTTTGGGTGGAGACGACAAAGACGAGGCTGTCGTGGTGTGAGGAAAGGTTGCCTCCCATTGTTAAAAGGAATCTGAAGTCATCCCCAGGGATATTGTGCAGAATGGACATTCTCTCTCTCTCTCATATATCGTATTTTGTACATTCATTGAAGATGTGGTCTCACCATATGTGATGATGATGAAATTCTTTATTTTTTTCTTATTGGACGAAACATTCTATCTCTCTCTCTCTCTCTCTCTCTCTCATATCGTATTTTGTACATTCATTGAAGATGTGGTCTCACCATATGTGATGATGATGAAATTCTTTATTTTTTTCTTATTGGACGAAACACTCTCTCTCTCTCTCTCTCTCTCTCTCTCTCTCTCTCTCTCTCTCTCTCTCTCTCTCTCTCTCTCTCTCATATTAATTATATTTTATACATTCATAGAAAATGTGGTCTCACCATATGTGATTGATGAAGCAATTTGTGTTATTTTTTTAAAAGTAAAAAAATCTTATTGTTATTAACATTCTCTCTCTCTCTCTCTCTCTCTCTCTCTCTCTCTCTCTCTCTCTCTCTCTCTCATGAATGGTTCTTGAATAAACTGAAGAACACGATTTGTTTAGATTTTTTATTCTTTCTTCCAGTTTATAAGTTATTTCTAGTTTCTAAACCAACAGATAAGTTATTTCTAGTTTCTAAACCAACAGATCGAAGTCATACTCGTTTTTGGGTGATTTTTATTCAGTAGCAATAAATACTTCGAATCTTTGAATCAAAGAAATTCATAAACAAGCGGAAAATATCGAATCTCTCGGTATATTTTTATTCTCTCTCTTTTTCTTCTGTCTCTTTTGGTTAATCGTTATGTTAATCGAAGTAGGCCATGGCCATACCTCCATTCCCCGTAGAGGGCCATGACTCATTTTGCCTTGCATGGCTTACTTGTAGGTGATAGCAAAAGTTCTTTATGGCGTTGCTTTCTTTCCTCTGCTTTTCATCTGTTCCCTTTGTCATCTTCCCACATATAGCTGTCCAGCCTCTCTAACATTACCTGGCTTCAGTGTTCGCCTGACCTGAGGATGAAAATACTCGTATCTACATCATGCGAGTTCGATTCTCAGGCATTCCATTGAGGTGTTAGAGATGTGTATTTCACTCTCGACGTGGTTCGGAAGTCACGTAAAGCCGTTGGTCCCGTTGCTGAATAACCACTGGTTCCATGCAACGTAAAAACACCATACAAACAAACATATCTACATCATTGTTGATGCAGCGAAGAGGCCCTGTTTGAAATTCATATTACCCTTAGTCTCACTGCCTCATCAGTAGCACGTTTACCACCCAGTGGTCTGTATTTTGAGTTAATATATAATACTAGCAATTTACCAATCTTTACTAAAAGCATAATTCGCCTGCTGCTTCATATAAGTGACTCGCTAGTGTTTTTTAACTGATGTATGATAAATTCGTAAAGTAAGTAAGTCTACGGGCATAACCAACCCCGGTTAACGGACAGAAACTGCTCCGTTTCAGGGAATCCCTTCTCACCCCACCCCCTTTTATGGGGGAGGGGATGAGGTAGAATGAAACCCCATTACAAACCATCTTAGGGGTCCCCACTATAACCTTGCCAAGTTTCATGCCCATCAGACCATCTGTTTGGCCGTGATTGAATGACAGACAGACAGACAGACAGACATTATAGTATAGTAAGATATAATTAGAATCTACTGGTCAGGTCGGCAACGTGACCTCGTTATGATTATGAGATGTGGGTTCGATTCCCGCTACCTGACGTCATAATTGCTTCATATGTCTTGCACTTGGATCCAAGGCTTTGTAGTGACAAGCGTATCCAAAAAAGTGCCGAGAGTTCGATAACTCAATAGGGCATTATGGCTATTACAGTTGCATATAATTATAAGGAAGTTATAAATTAGTTTTTCTAGCGCAAATGAAATTACATAGGAGTAAGTACAGCCTGAATAACAGTCATCCGTAAGTCATTATAAGTCCTTTTTAGATTAACTCAATACTGCTCAGAATTGCCAAGAGTCCATCATTACATTCCTTCGGGTCAATCCTTCGATGCGGTACTCGATAACAGAACTGGTATACTCTGTAACAGAACTGGTTTGCTATGCATTATTTAGATGTCTAGCGCTCACCCTCCTTTTTGTCACTTGCTATCAGATTTGTTCTGCCTATTAGTGTTCATGACGGTGTAGTTGGAATGATATGGGGCTTATTATTATTATTATTATTATTATTATTATTATTATTATTATTATTATTATTATTATTATTATTATTAAAAAATCCTTATAATAGCACGAGTCTTGTCCAATGGAGAAACAAATCCACAGGTATGTAATGTACATATATTTAAATGTAAAACTTTAAGGATAGCTTTCGGGAATCTGTTCGGTTCCCCTTATCAGTCAGATTGATAAGGGAACCGAACAGATTCCCGAAAGCTATCCTTAAAGTTTCAGAATTTAAATACATGTACATTTACATAACGGTGGATTTGTTTCTCCATTATTATTATTATTATTATTATATTTAGTATTATTATTATTATTTTATTATTATTATTATTATTATTATTATTATTAAGGGCAAGTTTATGACGTCCTTTTGTGAAAAAATTCAGTGACAGAGCAAACAGAGAACAGGATTAAAATCAGCTGAACGAATAAAGAATCACTGGAAACTCCCAAAACATGAAAGGAAATCGTACCTTACCTCAGGTTAGGTTACACAGATCGAAGACTCTGGAAGCCCATGGCAGAGAGCCTGTAGCTCAGGCCAAGGTTAGGGAGCATAAGCCATAAGGTAAATCACCCGGTACGAGGCCTCTTTTGAATGCTGTACTGGGATACTTCCAGGAGTTGCTACCCAATACAGCACGAGGCTAAATAAAGCTGGTATTGATGACCCCCCAACAATTCCGGTAATTTTGACTTACTCTGGGAGTAGTAAGCGTACAAACTACTTTGTTGTTGTTATAGCCGGGGGGTAGGAAAGGATAAATAGGTCTGAAAAAGGTGTTTTGCTTCGAGTTAAAGATACAGAAATTATGGGATAGGATATTTATGATTTATTTATTAGAATGAAAATGTAAAAAAAAAATAATGTGCATGTTAAATGGTACAGAAAAATTATTTCTCATAAAATATAGCGCATTTATTTTAATTTTCGTAGGTGAAACAACGCTCTATTTGACTGTAGATTTTAGTACGCGACCCAGGTAAGCTGGAGGTCGGTGGTGAAAGCCTCCTTCTTCAATAATGACGTGAACATATTAATGTTGGTGAGGTACGTGATAATTCTACCAGTAACTAAGCCTCTTTTGGCTGGACTTGACCGTGAAGAAGACAGCCCACCCCCCCCCCCCCTTTTTTTTTTTTTTTTTTTTTACCACATAGATTTTCGATAGTTCACGACATGGTCCAAATAAGACCCCACGATTCAGGAAGCACCTGTGGAGGTGGCTGCCTTACCGTCAATGGCGTTTCTTGCCATATTGAAAAATGAGGATTTTTAACATTTTTTTTTTTTTTTTTTTTTTTTTTTTTTTTTTTTTTTTTTTTTTTTTTTTTTTTTTACATTACAATCTAATACTTTTTAGTCGTCAGTCACCATAATGATTCTCTCTCTCTCTCTCTCTCTCATTATTTTTGTTTTTCTGCTCATTGTTTTAACAAAGTTCTCTAAAGCCCTAAGGCTGCGTTTACACAAAGCGGATCGAATCGATTCAATTCACGAAGAATCAACGCGATTCGTGATCCGTCTGGATTCGCCACACTAATTTCAATTTAGCCGTTTACACCAAGCGAATCGACCTTATTTGAATTGACTCGATTCGCTTGGTGTAGACTGTTCCATTGAAATGAGTGAGGCGAATCAAGATGAATCATGAATCGTGTTGATTCTTTGTGAATTGGAATCGACGTGATTCGCTTGGTGTAAATTCTACCTGTTAGTGTTGATTTTCGAGTGAATTCGTTCTCGTAAATTGTCGTGTACCGTATTTTCATTGCCTTTGGAATCATATACAGGGTGTCCATAAAGTTCCAGTACCATTACAAGTATTTATTGCTCAGAATGGTACTGGGACTTCATGGACACCGTGTGTAAGTGAAAATTTGATTAAGTGAACTCAGATATAGCCATCATAATTTCTTTGACACTTAACAGTGAATTTGAATTTACGGTATTTTCACCTG
>NC_061108.1:133347668-133350168 GCF_015104395.2 Macrobrachium nipponense
ATTAGCTGTTGACGTGAGTGCGAACACTGACTGAAATAGTACCTGTTAATGAGAGGTTGAACACTTACTGAAACAGTACTTGTTGACGAGATTGAGAACATTAACTGAAATAGTACCTTTTGACAAGAGTGAAAGAAACCTCCTTTCGTCAGAAAGAAAGAGAGTTGAAAGTGAGGTGTAGAGATTGGGTCCACTATATTTGGTCTTTGCTTGGTGACTTGTGTCATTAATTGGTAGACACTTATTTTATCAACTGGTAGAGAAATATTATTTTCCAAAGTGGTAACTGCAGAAGAGGCCTTCGTTTATTGTTGCATGGAACTGGTGCTGTATCAGAAGCTTTTCATGCTCCTATGAGCACGTGAGGCAGCATTAACTTAATAGGATTAATGTGAGACATATAGTTTTTTTTCTTTGTTGGTTTTCATCTGCTGACGTCCCTTCAGCTTAATATTTTTTTCTTTAGCCTTTTTTTTTTTTACCCCACACTGACCTTCTTTTTCGTGTCGTTGCCTTTTCTGATTAACCTTGTTCAGATTCTGTAAGCTTCTTAACCTTGAGTCATTCCGTCAAAGCTGGTATTGTGCCGATTTTTTTAAAGGTTTTATTATTATTTTTTTTATATATTTGTAATGTTTATTTCAGTTTTGCTCTGTTGTCGGAGTTGAAGACAGTTTCAGTATTTAGGTTAATGCTTTTTTGTTACTTTATTTTGATTACAAGAGATCGATTTTGTCTTAAGACTATATATATATTTTAGATCTTTATTTTGAAATACCATTTATATATCCTGGAATTCGCTCTTTTAACCATTTAAGGTTCAAATTCAGTTTTCATTAATTTTAGATGCAATTGGTTGTTATGATAGTCTTGTTCTTTTTTTTTCTATATCGTATTGTAACAGTTTTCTTATTAAAGATTATGTGCATGATATAATTTATCTATTATTTGAGAATATTTTTTATTGGGTTACTTCCTAACTGCTATTTATATTCGTAAGGGTTGTACTATGAAAGTCAACTTTGTTATCCTGTATCAAAGTGTATATTGTTTATAAGACTTGACATACTAGCAGAAGTATAGATTGAAGCTTTCTCTCTCTCTCTCTCTCTCTCTCTCTCTCTCTCTCTCTCTCTCTCTCTCTCTCTCTCGTTACCTATGTTTTTACTTTATCTCCCCAAGGAGAGTGATCTCATGTTCTTCAGGGCTGACATTCTCTCTCTCTCTCTCTCTCTCTCTCTCTCTCTCTCTCTCTCTCTCTCTCTCTCTCTCTCTCTCTCTCTCTCCAAGCTAATACTTATCTTTATCTCTCCAAGCTAATACTTAACTTTATCTCTCCAAGTATACAGTCTCTCTCTCTCTCTCTCTCTCTCTCTCTCTCTCTCTCTCTCTCTCTCGTGTGTATCACGAGAGGAAGTAAAAAATATATGTATATACATTTATACATACTGAATTTTTTTTTATAAACATTGTCATGATTTCAGTTTGTAACTCTCTGTCGTCTACACTGTAGTGGGCAACTAGTTTGTACTGTCAAATCTTTCTCAAGATGCTACATTATCCTCTCATCCGTCCTAGCTTGTCTTCCCTGCTCTTTGGGGCTACATGTGTGGAATTTATTACAACACCTGCTGTTAAAGGTGTTCCAGCCAAAGGAAGATGTACCCTAATGGGACCCAAGACCCGGAGCTGGACACCAGAATGTCTTATTATTCGTAAATGCTGCTGCTCCTTCTCCGAACTAGTTCGGTTGGTGTCCACCTTTAGACTCTGCCTTCTGGACTCCTTCCTGTTTTGTCGTTGTAATTTAATTTAGTTCAGGTTTTATTTTGTAATGCTAAGAGTATTTATTAGCTTGGTTTTATATTGTATTTTAACTAGTATTTTATCATCTTTGGTTTATGTTATATCTTTAAAAATTTCTATTTGCTTTACTTTCGTGTCATATCAAAGAAAATTAGTTGGATTTTATTTTATTTTTTTTTATTTTTTTTTTTTTTTTTTTTTTTTTTTTTTTTTTTTTTTTTTTAAGATTTGTCCTTTATATTTTTTGGATTTAGGGGTGGATGACCTTATTTGTGTGGTGCCAGTCTTGATAATTATATCAGTCAGTGCTCTGTTAGTATTTTTTTTTTTATTATGTAGCCATACTTTTACTATATACAGTTCTGTAGTCATGACCCATGTTCCAGATGCATAGTTTTTATAATTAAATCAAGCTGTGTTTTATTTATTTATGTATTATGTAGCCATATTTCTGCAGTGATGTAGTCATGACCTATGCTTCAATGCTCAATATGCATAGCATTCATATTATGTAGCCATATCTCTACAGAAATCTAGTCATGATTCATTTTCCACGTATATATCTCAGTTAGTCTCGACTATAGATACAGACAGTTCCCCTTTTGAGTTCTGCCGTGCCTTGCTTGGAAGAGCACACATTCTCTCTCTCTCTCTCTCTCTCTCTCTCTCTCTCTCTCTCTCTCTCTCTCTCTCT
>NC_061108.1:133355168-133370168 GCF_015104395.2 Macrobrachium nipponense
AATCATCATATGCTTCGTGCCAGTGTTTGGAGTTGACGACGGTACTCACGCTAGTGAATATTAAAGTAGATAATGTATACGCAGCCTTGGTCCTGTTTTCCTGGCTTTGTGTACCGAATCTAGGTCACTTATCGGGCTGGGCAAATAGTATGTGTGCCACGTGAGGATTAATTGGTATTGGTCTTGGTTAGCTGTGGGTGGGTCTTATTAACCCGTTTCTTCTAAATTAGCTGTTTTCTTGAAATCAGTGACTTATATTGAAGTAACCTTGGTAAGGCTGTGCTATTTTATGTTCCCTTTCTGTGTTTATTAACCTTCGACCCCTAACTGCAACCACTATCGTTCCTTTTACTGTACCTCCTTTCATATTCTCTTTCTTCCATCTTACTTTCCACCCTCTCCTAACACTTGATTCATAGTGGAACTGCTTTGAGGTTTTCTTCCTGTTACACCCTTTCAAACCATTTACTGTCTATTTCCATTCCAGCGCTGAATGACCTCATAGTAGGTCCCAGTGCTTGGCCTTTGGCCTAAATTCTATATTCAGTGTATTAGCCTTGAGTATACGTTTACTCCACATAAATCATTATGAAGTGTTAATCTGGATATTTTAATAGCGTCTTAAATTTGTATAGGTACTTAGCAATCTGATGAAATGATCCTCGGTGGCCGCGATTTCGATTCTCGGGCATTCCATCGAGCAGTGAGAGATGTGTATTTCTGGTGATAGAAGTTCATTCTCGACGTGGTTTGGAAGTCACATAAAACCGTTGGTCCCGTTGCTGAATAATTACTGGTTCCATGCGACGTGAAAACGCCATAGTAACAAACTGATGAAGTGATCAAATAATGTTTGTTACCTTAGCAGATGTCATTGGGAATGTTACCCGATTGGGCCAATCCAGTTCGCGCCCGAAAAAGACGAGAGAAAGCAGCTCTCGGTGGCTCAGAAAATCTCCCCAAGGACACAAAGTAGTGCATATATGACTTGGTTACAATGAATCCATAAAAATGACAGCGCCTAAATCAGTGCTGTTGGCGAGTATGGACTCTCAATCAAGACCATATAGCAGCCTCTGGAGAGGAAGCCGTAGTTCAAGTTATTATCCATATTCTTTCAGATATGTTCGTCTGTTCTTTATATATTTGTTGGTACATGGGTAAAAATAGAAAGAAAATGGAGAAGGATGGGAATTAATCATGCTTTTGAAAAGAAGTGACTGGCATCCAGGAAAGACCCCTAAGCATAAAGATAACTTTCCTAGATGTTTACTTCCCCTTATGGGGTGGGGGGTTAATGCCGTCAGTGCACCTCATTTTGTGCACTGTAGGCATTATTTAAGGTCTTTGCAGTGTCCCTTCGCCCCCTAACTGTAACTGTTTTCATTCATTTTACTGTACTCCGTTCATATTCTTTTCCGTCTTACTTTCCACCCTCTCCTAACAATTGTTTCATAGTGCAACTGTTTAGAGGTTTTCCTCCTGTTACGACTTACAAACCTTTCTATTCAGTTTCCGTTTCAGCGCTGAATGATCTCATAGGTCCCAGTTGCTGGGCCTTTGGGCTAAATTCCATATGCCATCCATTCCATGAGTTATTTCCCATAATACACTTAAGTGGTTTACAGATACTTATAGGGATGGAGAATCGCACTTGTATAAGAATTGTATAAGAAAAATGAATCATAAACACCGCACCTTGGAAATCTTCTCATCAGTGACATATACCAATGATTTTAATACTCGGTGACGTGTAAGATGAGAACAATTAAGAAATTAAGATGCTTTTTACATAAGGTTATATGATCTATCTCTGTGGTACAACTCTCATCATCAGTGTTGATTATATCGGAGACGAATCAGTCGTTTTATTATTTCTTTGTTTAGTTTCCATTTTTTTTTCATAATATTCCAATGTATTCTTTTTAGAGGCGATATTTTATATTGCTGGATTTTGTTGTGAACCTGTGAATTTTGTTTTTGTTTTTGGGACCAATTTAGTTCACTATTTGTGGTTGGGTCTTTCTATAAAGACAGTTCGGTAAGTGTAATGTTTTATTTTTTTTTTTCCTCTGTGAGTTGTACTTTCCATCTGCTTTGTGTTTTATTCTTTATTTAGCTGTTTTGCCTTTTGACCTTTGTTTTGTGTTTGACAGTTGAGGATAGCTGGGTGCTCAACATCCATCCCCTTCTTTGAATGAAATTGTGTTGCATAATAAGTACGTGTCCAGTTATGTGCAGATGCAGGTCTCTTAGATGTTGCATTCAGGAAATCACTTACAGGAATGCTTGAAAATTCCACCAACGGACAATTGGTATTTCTCTCTCTCTCTCTCTCTCTCTCTCTCTCTCTCTCTCTCTCTCTCTCTCTCTCTCTCTTTCTCCAAGGACGTCACTGATAGTGTTGCTTGAAAATGCACCTGCACACAATCTCTTGGGATTTGCGAATCAAGCATTACCTATACACAGATATCATAGTCTCTCTCTCTCTCTCTCTCTCTCTCTCTCTCTCTCTCTCTCTCTCTCTCTCTCTCTCTCTCTCTCAGGACTGATAGTTTTGTTGGATAAAAATCCACCTGCACACAAGCTCTTGGGATTTGCGAATCACGCATTACCTATACACAGATATCATAGTCTCTCTCTCTCTCTCTCTCTCTCTGTGATTCTCGTTACGGTAGATTTACCCTCTGTGTTAGCGTCCCAGGTCCTCTCGTGCGAAGGTCGTGATGTGGCAGAGTAGAAATGGACGATAATTACGATGAACATTCGGGGATAATCTGTGGTTGGCAACAACGTGGGAAGTGATTCACAGAGAGAGAGAGAGAGAGAGAGAGAGAGAGAGAGATCACAATGGCCAGGATCAAGGGCGTTTGGCGACCATTATGGAAGAGCTCGAAAAGAAAGAACGAAGGAAGAGGTGGGTGGGTGTTTTCTCTCGTCGGGATGTCCAGCACTGAAAGAGCTCTCGGGACAAACCCCCTCATCATCCGTCCCTCCCTCTTCAACCCCCCCCCCCCCCTCTCCCGGGAAAGGGAAGGGGTGTTGTGGTGTGGGGGGGGGGGGGGGGTGTTTCTTGAAATACTGCTGGGCGCCGTCATGCACGACAGAACATGCGTGGTCGTCCTATAGTCGGTCGGTGTTACACTTCCTTCGCCTCTTCTTCGCTCACGCCTGTTTCCCCCCTCCCCCCTTTTTTTTAAATTCTTCTTCTTCGTCGCCGTAAGCCTTACACTGCACCCGGTTGTTGTTGTGGGTTGAAAGTTATATTTTTGGTAAAGTATATACTTTTTTATTTCCTATTCGTCTTCTTATTGTTATTATTATCTTCTGTTAAGCCTTACATGAACTGCATCCGGTATATATATATATATATATATATATATATATATATATTTCTGTAAGTAAAGTTATTATAAAATTTTTTTAATTAACTTTCATATATAATCTGTAAAGTAAATTTTATATTTTATTTTTCTTAGCCTTAACGTTGGTTTTAATCGTGAGATATATTATTAATTATATAACCTTAGCACGGTGAGTTAAGGCAGGTAACGTAGATCAAGTGAACGTAATGGGTACGAATGTTTTCAGTCACGCATGCGCGCACACAAGCGCGCACGCTGTACATAACTCAACCGAAAAGGCTGGCGGGATTGAATCGTAGTAGTTATTACTTGATTGTATGCACGGTCTAGGTAATCCCCTTCTAGTTGAAGTTATGCGTGAAGTATATGGAAATCTATATTAATGCATGATTATTCTTAACTATTTTATTATGTAATAATGATTATATATATAATATACACTCATACACATACATTTACATATACATATACATTCTAATCTGCTTTATAAAGGAGGGGACTCTCTTGAGTAGCGTAATATGGAAAGGTGGATATATATTTTTGTTTATGTCAGGCTGAAGGGAATTGTGACAAAATGCTTAGGCCTATTGTAATTTATTCCCTGCTATTATTTTCTTAAATTTATTTTGAAGAACCGATTTTTTTTTTTTTTTGAGAAAGACAAAGAACCCTGAAAGGTGGAGCTAAACTTTGCCCTTTTCCGCAACAAACTTTTCTCCTCTCGAGCTGTGAAGTTTGAAAATGCTTTGGTTTTTATTCCGCATTGATGCTACACCTTCACACTTCATAAGACTTCACTGTTCCCCCCTTTGCGTTCGAGTGAAAATGCTGGTAATAAGTTTTTTTTTTTTTTTTTTTTTCATTTATCCGCAGCTTAATTTTGATTTGAATTCGTATCAAACCGTTTGATTTGATTTGAAGAAATCTAGGCTGCCAATGCAAGCACTAGGGCACTTTCGGCCATCCAGGTCGTAGGACATTGAAAAGATTGAGTTGGGTGGTTGGACGTCGAGATGAAAAAAAAATAAAAAATAAAAGGCTCAAAATGTGGAAATTGGGGAACACCCCCCCTTTTTTGTCTTTTAGTAATTGTCTGAGAGGTTGGACAGCAAGATTGAAAAAATGGAAGCCCCAGTTGAGTTAGAAAACAGGCTAAAAAGTGGGCGTAGTTAGGCACGGAAGTTACCATTGCAGTTATGCCTACAGTGCAGCACGTGAGACGCACTGGCGGCACCACCCTCCTGCGGGATCTAACCATGGGGAATTTTGCTGTAAATCAAAGAAAAATAACCAAATATAATTTTTCAGGTCTATTTTTGCGGCCTTTTATTTTCGCTAGTTACCAAATGTTAATTTCCATGTAATTTATTTTTGTTGCCTTATATTTTCGCTACAGTTACCAAATGTTGATTTACAAATTATTAATTTTTGCGGCCTTTTATTTTCGCTAAAGTTAATAAATGTTAATTTTCAAGTAATTTATTTTTGCAGCCTTTTATCTTCGCTAAAGTTACTAAATATTCATTTTCAAGTGATTTATTTTGCGGCCTTTTATTTTTGCTAAAGCTAGTAACCAAAGGTTAATTTTCAAGTAATTTATTTTTGCGGCCTTTTATTTTTTCTAAAGTTACCAAATGTTAATTTTCAAGTGATTTATTTTTGTGGACTTTTATCTTCGCCAAAGTTACCAAATGTTAATTTTCAAGTCATTTATTTTGAGGCCTTTTATCTTGCTAAAGTTACCAAATGTTACTTTTCAAGTAATTTATTTTTGTGGCCTTTTATTTTCGCTTATGTTATCAAATCTTAATTTACAATTAATTTATTTTTGGCGGCCTTTTATTTTTGCTAAGGTTACCAAATGTTAATATTCAAATAATTTATTTTTGTGGCCTTTTATTTTCGCCAAAGTTACCAAATGTTAATTTTCAAGTCATTTATTTTTGTGGCCTTTTATTTTCGCTCAAGTTACCAAATATTAAGTTTCACATTGTTTACTTTTGTGACCTTTTATTTTTGCTAAAGTTACCAAAGGTTAATTTTCAATTTATATATATTCACGGCATTTTATTTTCACTAAAGTTACCAAATGTTAATTTTCAAGTCATTTATTTTTGCTGCCTTTTATTTTCGCTAAAGTTACCAAATATTAATTTTCATGTAATTTATTTTTGCGGCCTTTAATGTTTGCTGAAATTACCAAATATTAATTTTCAAGTTTTTTATTTTGCGGCCTTTTTATTTTTGCTAAAGTTACCAAATATTAATTTTCAAGTCATTTATTTTTGGGGCCTTTTATCTTCGCTAAAGTTACCAAATGTTAATTTTCAAGTAATAAATTTTTGCGGCTTGATATTTTCGCTAAAGTGCTCCCCACCCCCCCGTCCTCGTGACCACCCGGGCCAATCTTTTCCACCGCCCAATTTCCGTGGTCGCCTCGCCCCTTTCTCTCTGCGGCTCATCCATCTGGTCATTGTTGTGACGTCAGGTAATGTCTTTTCTCCGTGTTGTGTTATCGGCGCTGACGTCATTAAGGGCCGTTTTTCCACACTGATTGCATGCGAGCGTGGTCCTCGTTGCTTTCCACATATTATTTGCCCGCCGTATTTCATACGCTAATGGGGGGAAAATATTTGTGTTTATTGGGCATGTATACACATTATTGGCCCAGAGGAGGTCCTGCGTTGTGCCGGGAAGAATTAGGGCCATTGATGACATAGGAAGGACCAGAAATTGGGTTGATTTTTCAAGGTTGTGCAAATTACACTTCGTGTTGATTGCCGGAGGTTATGCAAATATACCCTCTTTTTACGTTTGCCCAGGAGGTATTGTAGTAGGTCAGTTTGGCTCGGTGTCAAGGGCAAAGGTTTCCCCTCTTGTTATTAGTTATGATTTGAGTGATTTGAGTTCTTCTCTGGTCCAGTCTGTTCTCGTTGGAGCACACGTGATGGTTTGGAGCCAAAGCTTTTGACGTATTGATCAGTTTTGTAAATTGATAGTCTCATGAAGTAAATTTTTAATTTTTATTATTTAGGAACCAAAGCTGTTGACGTATTGATCAGTTTTATAAATTCATAGTCTCATGAAGTAAATTTTTAATTTTTATTATTTAAGAACCAATGCTTTTGACATATTGATCAATTTTTATAAGTTGATAGTTCCGTGAGGTCAATTTCGAAAAAAATATCATGGTTAACAAGGCCTTCAGTAATTGGGTTGAAGAGAGGATATCGATTGGGAATTTTTATTTCCTTTTTTTAATTAATTAATAGAGCTATTGAGGATTTAGACTAATGATCCTTGAAGAAATTGGGTCAGAATTGTTAATGAAGTTAATATAAATGAAAGATATTGTAAATGACTTTACCTGTATAGGGCATTTATTTTGAGATATTGTTAGTAATTTTACCTGTATAGGGTACTTTTTATTTTGAGATATTTGTAAGTGACTTTACTGGAGAGGGTACTATTTATTTGGAGATATTGTAAGTCACTTTACCTGTATAGGGTATTTATCTTGAAGTGTTTGCTCATAAAAGAATACTTTTATTAACAAAGCCTTCAGGTTTGTGCATAATATTGATGATTTGCGCGCACACACACACACACACACACACACACACACACCACGTATCTATCTATGTATATATATATAGATATATATATATATATATATATATATATATATATATAATATATATGTGTGTGTGTGTGTGTGTGTGTGTGTGTGCGCGCGCGCTTATTTTATATATATATAATTATTATATATATATACATATATGTTATATATATATATATATATATATATATATTATATATATATTATATATATATATAATATATAATATATATATATTAACATCTAAGAATATTTCTAATAACAAAGTGTTGGGATGATAGCAACCGGTGCAACTTTATTTGTTCCTTGTTGTTCTTAAGGTTTTCGCCTTCTTAAATGTTTCATTGTCAGTTATTTTAGTTGTTAGTATGAAATGACTTAAGAATTTAAAGGAATAATTAATTCTCTCTCTCTCTCTCTCTCTCTCTCTCTCTCTCTCTCTCTCTCTCTCTCTCTCTCTCTCTCTCTATCTTGAGTCCATAGGTAACCCGGTATTGATTGCAAATGACAAGCTTAATTTCCTCTAGTAAAAGTTAGAAAGTTTTGTTGGTTGTTGTAGAAGCGTTTTGAGTATAAAATAATAGAGTAATAAGGTATTTATATCGGAGTGCGTTAAATCTGGCATGACAAGTAATCATTAACAAGTTGGCAATTAGGCACAACTTAACTTACACACACACACACATACACACACACACAGGCTAAAATAATACAGGAATAAGGCATTTATATCGGGTTGCGGTAATCTGGCATGACAAGTAATCAATCATTAACAAGTTGGTAATAAGGCACACTTTAAAAAGTAGCCGAGTTTTAACTTGCACGCGCGCGCGCGCTGAAATAATACAGGAATAAGGTCTTTATATCGAAGTGCGTTAATCCGTCATGACAAGTAATCAATCATTAACAAGTTGGTAATTTGGCACACCTTAAAAAGTAGCCTAGTTGCCTAGTTTTAACCTACACACACTCAGAATCACGCTACAACGACAAAACGTATTAACGAAGGGAACAGAAAATTCCGCGGGTAAAAATCAGCCTGCTTTAACGAATTTTGTTGTCGCGTAGTTCATAGAGGATTGAGGGGGGAGATTTCCTCCATTTTTAGCGGATTAAGTTGATGAAGGAAGCCGTAATGAACCCGGGTTTATTCTGTCCCGTGTTCATCCCCGGGTGGACGTCACGGATTATAGACCGTTTTCGGAGGCTTACAGTGCGTCCTGGTTTCGACTGGAGGTCACTGCCGCCGTATATCGCACCTAATTGAGACAAAAAGGCTAAAAATATAGGCGAGGCGGTCGATAGGTACGGGAAGGTGGTGGCAGTGTTTATGAAAAGTCGCCAAAAGAATTGATTTTGTCCCCCCCCCCCCCCCCCCCCTTTTTTTTTTTTTTTTTTTTTTTTTTTTTTTTTTTTTTTTTACGCATGAAAGACCCCTCTCTGCCATCGTGGAGTCAGAGAAATTTATTTCAGTTGCTGTTTTTCTTTCTTCCAAGCCTAGAGTTCCTCGTTGGACGAGTGGTGTACGTGCTCGTCTACCCATTCGGTAGTCCCGAGTTCAATTCCCTGCTTTGCCAACGTGGAATCAGGGAAATTTGTTTCTGGCGATTAGAAATTCATTTCTCGATATGATGTGGGTCGTATCCCACAATAAGCTGTTCGTCCCGTTGCTAGGTAACCAATTGGTTCCTAGCCACGTAAAAATATTTGATAATTCGGGCCAGCCCTAGGAGAGCTGTTAATCAGCTCAGTGGTCTGGTTAAACTAAGATATGCTTATGCAATGGAGAGGATCTTCTCCGGTCGGTGGTAGTTCAGGTTTTGCTTTCAGGGACTTGAGCTTGTATTTTTTAAAGTAAATTTATATTAATATTGGAGACTGGCTGCCGTACAGTTATATGAAACACGTATATATATAAAAAACACATTACCTTGCTCTATACCAGTACAGTGACGTAGAGAGTGGTATTTTAAAGTAAATTTATATTAATATTTGAGATTGGCAGCCGTTCTGGTACATGAAACACGTATAAAAAAAATAAAATTAAAACATTACTTTACCAGTACAGTGACGTAGAGAGTGGTAAAATACGTATTCCCTGCTTCCAGAATGTCAATGAGCATCCATCCATCTGTAGTTCCTTGTGACCTTAGCCAAACCTGGCGCCAGTGAAACGTCACTGTAGGCTGACAGGGTTAGCAATGATTAAATAAAACCGATTTAATAGTTATTTATTTTCATTGATTTTTTCATAAAAAAATCATGATTTTTTTATTTTTTTTTATTAGATTTGAAAGCAAAAAAAAAAAAAAAAAAAAAAAAAAAAAAAATGAAAAATATGGTTTGGAGGTTAATAAAAACTTGAGCATAACTGTACAGCATCTGTTTATTTTGATATATAAAAAGATTGCAAGTATACACTTTAGGCCAGAACCCGAAACTAAAAGATAAATCAATAGCAATTCTGTCACAAAATACATTTTGAGGAAAAAAAAAGATTGAGAAAAACTTCTAACAAATAAAAAACCAAATTAAAAAAAATAAATCTAATGAATAAAAAATCAAAGAAATCAATGATTTTTAATTTTTATTTATTTTTTTATTTTTTATTTTTTTTTAATAAAGAAAATCACTAGCCCTGTAGTCTGCGTCGTTTATTCATTATGGAAGGGAATGGCCTCACACATGATTCAGTTAGACATACCGTCTTGGAAAGTGTTGAAGCTCCTTTTTTTTTTTTTTTTTTTTTTTTTTTTCTCTTCCTCATGTAGATTGGCTTCTACGTCTCTGGTGGCGTCAAAAATGAGCTTGCCAGTCTGCACGAGATGCCAGAGTCTAGTTATCAGGAGACTACAGAAGGTTGTAGACTCGCTGTCCATTTCGCGTTTGTATTCTGGAACCGAAGGATACATTACTCTTCTCATCACCCTCCAACTTTTACCACTGATGGCCTGGTTATGTTTACAGAGTTCAGCAAAGTTTTATGCAGTTGTTTCATCGCTGACTGTCAATTGTTTACGGTTAATATGACAAGCACAGGAATCAAATATGGAAACTTGAAAGGTAAATGGATCTGAGGAACTCTAAATATCATACCTTTTTAAATTGAATAAAAAAGGTGCTGGTATTATTATTACTTATGTAAAGGCCCTTTTTTTATTGTTTTTAAGATCCTTGTCCCAAAATAGACTGCTTAGTCAAGTAACTGATTAGTTGCCCTGCTACCGGTGGTCATTGTCGTCTCCTTTTGCGTAGTGATTGGGGAGAAAATATACAGGCTTCCAGACTCGCTGTAATTCTTTCTCTGAGAGTAAAATGACACAACACCTCACCAATACAAGCTTCCATAACTGGCCTATGTGAGGACATCAGTCATGCCCATCATACCCCTGGGCATCTAGCAAAACACGAAAGATGATATGCATCGAATACAAAGTAACCTTCTGGGGGCCAGACTTTACTGAAAGTGTTTCTTAGCCAGCAGAGTCAGACTTGGGTGCTCTCTCTCTCTCTCTCTCTCTCTCTCTCTCTCTCTCTCTCTCTCTCTCTCTCTCTCTCTCTGCCACTAGAAGTTGTAAACAGCAACAGTGTGGAAGAGTTGAAAAGAAATCTAGGCAAAATCTTGAGGCCACTCTGAATGTACAGTAAAACCTGCTCCTACAGTTAAGTGAGCACACGATGTCTCCTCGGATGGACTAACAAGTCTTTGAGACATCCTAATCCTTGTAACTCCTTGTAACTCTCTCTATCTCTCTACTGTAAAATGAGGTTGTAGGTCCTGTCTTAGTTGTGTTGTGATCTATTATTTGATTTTGTGGATTAAGATTGCAATTTTGTAAATCTTAATTTCCTTCTATAGGTAATTTATTTCCCCTCTCTCTCTCTCTCTCTCTCTCTCTCTCTCTCTCTCTCTCTCTCTCTCTCTCTCTCTCTCAGAAGGATTATTTTAGTAATTTTTCTTTCTCCTTAAGAAATATCTTCATTGTGGTATTTTGGCAAGAAGAGTCACATATCTACTGAGAGGCGACCCTTGGAGAGAGAGAGAGAGAGAGAGAGAGAGAGAGAGAGAGAGAGAGAGAGAGAGAGAGAGAGAGGAAATCAATGCGTTGTCTAGTTTAGCTGATTGAGGTGTTTCAGCAATACCCACTCATTGATTAGTTTTACAATTTATCATTATTTTATTACCTTTCATACAGTCTGTCCTCATACCACAGAAGACTTAGGGTGGGTTCAGTCCCTCCACGAGATAAGTGCTTTCTCTGAAGCTGAACCAGTTTTGGTCCCTTTTTGCTTTCTCTTGTGCTCTTCGATGAGGAGAAACGGAATTTCCAGGACCACTTTGTGTTTTTATTTTATTTCCAAAGAGGCGGGTTGTATAAATACCGGGAAAACTGGTAATTATTTCGACAATTTCATCGGTACATTGCGGATAGCAACTGGGTTTTCGATATTGATTTTATTTTTCGAAAGTTAAAACAAAAATGGATGTGAATTTAATGAAGGAAATGAAATCGCCCTTCGTTCTTTGAAAGGTATACAATTAATTAGAATGTGCAAATTAAAATATAATTTAACTTAGGAAAATTACTTTTTACTTGAAAGAAATGTGTCATGTGCATATTAAGTATGAACGTTTATTTCGTAATTATAACCAAAATTATTATTATTATTATTATTATTATTATTATTATTATTATTATTATTTTTATTATTATTTTTATTATTATTTTTATTTTCATTTTTATTTTTATTTTTATTATTATTTTTATTATTATTATTATTATTATTATTATTATTATTATTATTATTATTATTATTTTTATTATTATTTTTATTATTATTTTTATTATTTTTATTATTTTTATTATTTTTATTATTTTTATTATTTTTATTATTTTATTATTATTATTTTTATTATTTATTTTTATTTATTATTTTTATTATTATTTTTATTATTATTATTATTATTATTTTTATTATTATTATTATTATTATTATTTTTTATTTTATTATTTTTATTATTATTATTATTTTTATTATTATTTTATTATTTTTATTATTATTTTTATTATTTTTATTATTATTTTTATTATTTTTTTTATTATTTTTATTATTTTTATTATTATTATTTTTATTATTATTGTTTTTATTATTATTATTATATTATTTTTATTATTATTATTTTTATTATTTTTATTTTATTAGTTTTATTTTATTATTTTTATTATTATTTTTATTATTATTTTTATTATTATTTTTATTATTATTATTTTTATTATTATTCAGATGTTGAACCCTTTTCATATAGAACAAGCCCACCAAAGGGGCCATGGACTTGAAATTCAAGCTTCCAAAAAACATGTTGTTCAAACGCAAAAAGCAGAATCAAATTTATTGGTTGGTGTTCACAAAGCAGCAAAAGCAAAAGTTCAATCTATTAGTTGCTGTTCAAAAACAAAAGCAAAAAATAAATTTATTATTACTTAGTTTAAAAACAAAATAAAAAATTCAATTTATTAGTTTTAAGTTTCCCTCGTTTCTTGGTATTCTTATGAGCGACTAATAAGCCAAATTCGTGCCTGAGAGAGAGAGAGAGAGAGAGAGAGAGAGAGAGAGAGAGAGAGAGAGAGAGAGAGAGAGAGAGAGAGAATTCTCACGAACGCACTTCGGTTTAAATGTTAATTATGAGGCCGTCCATATAGTTCGTTAGTACTGACGCCTACGATTTATAGTAGTTAAGACTTGGAATTAGGAGAGATTACGGCAACTTTTCATGTCGGTGTCCGTTTAATTGAGTTGAAATGTGGCCTCGTTAAAGGGTTGGAATAATCGGCTTTTTATTCTGAAAATAGATATTAAACGACGCCGTCTCTTTTCCAGTTTTATCTCCCTGACGGTCGTGTTTACGGGGCTTTGTAATTAGTAAACGGTTGACCCAGATTGAAAAGATGCAAATAATAATATGTGTGTGTATATATATATATATATATATATATATATATATATATATATATATATAGTATATATATATATATAAATTATATAGTGTATTTTATTATATAAAATAATAATAATAATAATAATAATAATAATATAAGATTGGAGGCCCTCTTTAGGCTAATGCTGGTAAAAAGAATGGCAGAATTAAGCGAGCTGATTTTATATATTGTTTTTCCTATTTTTTTACAAGAAGCGAATTGTAAGAAAAATAGAAAAAAACAATATACAAAACCAACTCGCTTAATTTTGCCATTCTTTTTAACAGAATAATAATAAAAATAATAATAATAATAATAATAAATAATAATAATGAATAATAATGAATGATAATAATAATGAGAATAATAATGATAATAATAATATGAATAATAATGATAATAATGAATAATAATAATAATAATAATAATAATAATAATAATAATAATAATAATAATAATAATAAAAAAGGATCCCATAAAAACGCCAAAATACAGAGAGTAAGTACTATAAAGCAGAGACTGCTGTCTCTCTCTCTCTTCATTACCTACCTGAAGAGAAAGAGAGAGACAGCAGTCTCTGAAATATAGTACTTACCTTTCTATATTTTGGAATTTAATAGGCTCCTTTTATTAGATGGAATTCTGTTGTAACAGAAAATTTTTACCAGTCATATTATATATATGTATAAAATATTTGTGTGCATTTATTATGCTATTGTGAATGTATCAAATTAATATCATGCATTTCGGAAATGGTATAGAATTAGTCATTAAATAAATAGTTTTTTAACTGAAAAACTTTAAGAGTCGCCATAACTGCATGCCGAAGGAAACTAGACTTTTGTGTTCACTGGAGAGAACAAAACTGCATTTGTTCATTCCAACCTGCTTATATTCATTTCTCGTGAATCCCTAGTTTAGATATAAATAATTTTTGAAGCATGCATTTGACACCAAACCAAGCACCATATTGACAAGTTCGTCACTTCTCATTCCTGTATTTAAAGACTCTAATTCTATTTTATTTCTAATTCTATTTGATTTATTAAATCATTCCTGGGCTTGAGAGAGAAACTCTTCACGGTTACGAGAAAGGAGGTGTGTCCACCAGACAGGTTTTGCTATGGTGTGCAATTTGCAGAAGAGAATTATCTTCATTATTCACTTTCCACCTCACGTTTGCAATCTCGGCGAATTCATTCATTTTTGCAGTTTTGTCGGATTCATTCATTTTTTCTGTCTTGGCGAATTCATTCATTTTTTGCAATCTATAGAATTCATTCGTTTTCGCAGTCTCGGCGAATTCATTAATTTTTTGCAGTCTAGGCGAATTCACTCACTTTTGCAGTCTTGGCGAATTCATTCATATTTCGCAGTCTTGGCGAATTCATTCATTTTTGCAGTCTCGGCGAATCCATTCATTTTTGCAGTCTTGGCGAATTTTTCTGTGTGCTGGTATGGCTGTTCATTTAGACTGGGGAATTACATATGTTCTGGTTAAGGACGAATAAAATTTTTTGGAACATATTTTAAACAAGTTTTATTTTTATATGGTAATTTCTTTAGACTGGTTAAGGACGGTTACAATTTTTTGGAAAAGAAGAAGAAGAAGAAGAAGAAGAGTGGAAGAGGAGGAGGGGTAGGAGGAGGAGAAGAGGAGTGGAAGAAGAAGAGGAGAAGGAGGAGGAGAAAAGAGGGAGATGAGGAGGAGGAGGAGGAGGAGAAAAGAGGCAGAGGAGAAGAAGAAGACGAATAAGAAGAAGAAAAGGAGTGGAATAGGAGAAAAGAGGGAGAGGAGGAGAAGAAGACGAATTAGAAAAAGAAGAAGAAGAAAAGGAGTGGAAGAGCAGAAAAGATGGAGAAGAAGAAGAAGAAGAAGAAGACGAGGAGTGGAAGAGGAGGAGGAGGAGAAGAAGAGAAGTGGAAGAGGAGGAGGAGGAGGAGAAGAAGACGAATAAGAAGAAGAAAATGAGTGGAAGAGGAGAAGAAGAAGAAGAAGAAGGAAGGAGGAGGAGGAGGAGGAGGAGGAGGAGGAGGA
>NC_061108.1:133375168-133442668 GCF_015104395.2 Macrobrachium nipponense
TAATAATAATAATAATAATAATCCTCTTTGAACTGACCTGTATGGATCACATAGTCTAAAGGCTTACTTAGGTATTGACTGTTGATTATCCGGAGCAGTCTTTCCGTTTAGTCCTGGTTAAGGGATAACATGATAACCAATATGACTCCCCGTTTGGGATTATTATTATTATTATTATTATTATTATTATTATTATTATTATTATTATTATTATTATTATTATTATTATTGACTCGAAATTCAGGCTTCCAAAGACTATAGGTGTTCATTTGAAAGAACAGAAGATGATAAGAAATTTGTACCACTTAGAACTTTGATTTTCCTGCATGAGCGCTATAGGATATATATAGTAAAAAGATTCGTTGCGAAGGTGACACCGCGGCGTCACGCTTGTCACGTTCGTTGGTGTTATGAAATAAATATTATGGAAGTCTGATTGCCACACGCATCGAGGATTTAAAAAAAAAATGAGAAAAAAGTGATTGCTTAGTACGTCATCATCCACCGTAGATAATTACCTTTGATAATACAAATGATGAAATGTGCAGGTTATGCTTTGAGGAGTCATGAACTTGTGAAAACATGTATTTAGGTGTTAGCATGATTCATATAATTTTATGAATAAATAAATCAAGAGTTTTCAAGTAGTTAAACAGTAAGGATGAATTAAAGTATCAGTTGAGAATATTTGATATTTATTAAGCTGTATAAATTAGTGTTGGTATTTGAATCTCTTATCAGGTTAACTCCGTATGGGGTTAGCAACCTCTCCATTCCTTTTACTGTACTTCCGTTCATATTATCCTTCTTCCACCTTAATTTTCACCCTGGCCTTGCAACTGTTTTAGTGCAACTGCTTTGAGGTTTTCCTCCTGTTAACCTTTCAGACTTTTTTTTACTGTCAATTTCTCTTTCAGCGCTGAATGACCTCATAGGCCCGAGCGTTTGGCCTTTGGTCTGATATATTCCAAATCCAGTTTACTCAGGATAAATTAAAATATACAACCCTCACTTGACAATATTGAAAATTTATTCACTGGCTTATCTTGAATAGTTTGCAAAATCGGTATTAATAGTTGCTTCCCATATTCCTTCCAATATACTGTCATACTGTCGTCATGCTAACGTGACGACTGACTCGACATGATGGTCTTTCATTTTGAATGAACGGTGAATTTGTGCAATCGCTTGCAGATTGCAATTCAGCGTAGCTTACCTTTCTTGCTTTAACGGGAGGGGAGTGGGGTTGGGGGGGTGATTATTGCTCAGTAGTATTGTAATGTGTACAAATAACGATAAAAGTACTGTGTGATGAAAAGAGGGAACATAACTGAATTTAGTTTATTATATATTATATATATATATATATATATATATATATATATATATATACATGTATGTATGTGTATATATATATATATATATATATCTATATATATATATATATATATATTATATAATATATATATATATACACCAACTTCAGCAAACTAAATATGTTACTTTACAGAAACAAACTGAATCCCAACTTGGAAGTTCATAGATTATATACCGATAAATTATATGTCGCTGATTACCATTCGCGTAGCTTTCAGTCGCTTACGGTTAATGTGCCATAACCTTTGTATAGAAACGGGTAGGTGGAGCCGAACTCCTCCAGAGTTAAGGGTGTGTGCCTGTGATAATAGCTCTATTCAGGACGAGTCACACGCTCTCATCAATTGTTCTCTGTCAATGCCGTGTAGACATAAAATATCCAAACTTAAGTTACGAGTCTTTGAATACTTTATTAAATGAAAGTAATTATATTACTGATTTGTGTGCATATGTTTATGAAGTTCATCTTAATTATAAATAATATGCGTCTTTGTCTTCTGTTTTATTTTTTTTTCTCAAGTAGGTTTTTTCCCTTTTTTGCAAGCGTTGTGTTTGAGACTTAACAATAATAAGCCAAGGTTTATAGGTGGATATGTTTTTTTCTTTACTTTTTCGTGTATATGATATTATGTGCTGATGTAATGTGTACTTGATGTTTGTATTTTTTTTGTCATTATGGGCCTTGTACTTACAGAAAAAAAGAAGAGATAGCTATCTACTCTATTTTTTTGTATTGTATCTTTTTTGGGACAAGTTTGTACTTATATTTTGTATATCTTGTCAATAAAAAAAATAACTAACTAACTGTGTACATATTGTATATATATGCATATACATTTATATATTACATACAAATATACACATGTATAGGACATGTGATATATATATTATATATTATATATATATATATATATATAGTTATATATATATATATATATATATATATATATATATATATATATATGCACTACAGACATGTATATGTAGATTATATGCATATGTATACATAAATACTTACATAAACACATTCATATTTATATAGGTTTACATAGAAGGACTTTCTTAAATGAGTATACATGTATTCATGTCCAGTTATGATAGTAGTTAATACCAAAGCAGTTTAAGCTTTGCTTCGGTGTGAAAATACATAAATATCGAGAAAGCTAATGTGCTATCTAAAATTCAATTATCGTCTGAACAGAGGTTTTGTGTTAAGTTGTTAGGAACGAGCCTCTTGCTATAAATAGCAGACGATTTATGCGTGTTCGTGCGTAGGCTTTTAATGCCTTCAGCTGATATAAAGGCTACTTCAGACTTATAAGAATATGATGGATCAATGTATATTTTCTTGTGGCGAAGCGTTGGAATGTCAAGTATTGAATTCCCGACTGGGAATGAAAAGGTACTTATGTACGTTTTCTTGTTATTTTTTGTGGCAAAAGCTAATTCCTCGTCGAGGCTAAAGTTTAGAATAAAAAGGTTTTTTTTTTTTTATGGTAAAGGTAGATTCCTCTCGATTGCGAAGTTTGAATTAAAGTTGTTGTTTTTTTTTTTTTTTTTTTTTTTTTTTTTTTTTTTTTTTTTTTTTTTTTGTGTAAACGCAGATTCCTCTCGATTTTGAAGTTTGAAATAAAGTGTTTTTATGGCAATGGCAGATTCTTGGTCGGGTCAAAAGTATAAAAGTTTGAAATAAAAGTTTAAAAGTTTAAAGCATAAGTTTAAATGTTTGGAATAAAATTTAGAATGTTTGAAATAAAATTTAAAATGTTTAAAAATTTTAAATGTTTAAGATAAAAGTTTAAAATATTAAAATAAAAATTTTAATGTTTAAAATACAAGGTTAAATGTTTAAAATAAGAGTTGAAAGTTTTAAATAAAAGTATAAAAGTTTAAGATAAAATTTTAGATGTTTAAAATAACAGTTTAAAGCTTAAGATAACAGTTTAAAAGTTTAAAATAAAAGTTCAAAATTGTAAAATGAAAGTTTAAAATAAAAGCCTAAAGTAAAATTTTAAAAGTAAAATTTTAACATTTAAAAATACAAGTTCAAAAGTTTAAGATAAAAGTTTAAAACTCTGAAATAAAAAAAAAAAAAGAAATACGAGAAGGAATGCTTGACGATTGACACGCGAACAAGACGACTGACCAATTCTTGTTCACGGTAATGTTATGGAATTTTTGGAAAATATTCAACAAAGGCGAAGCACGCCTCTTAACCTGTAAGGAATGTCACTGTTTATGTATTTGTTGGTGGTAACAGATCAGTATGGAACTTTATGAAAAAAAATTGGAGAACAAATATATATATATATATATATATATATATATAATATCTATCTATATAGTATATATATATAATATATATATATTTTTTTTTTAAATCCTCTTACTATCTCGAACTTTGTAGCTTGGAAAGGGAACCACAAAGTTAGTTATTATTATTATTATTATTATTATTATTATTATTATTTATTATTATTATTATTATTATTATTATCATCATCATCATATATTTTCGGGAAGAAGACCTTCATTAATAAGGTTTTATGGAAAATAATAGCTATTTCAACCGCGTTTATTTTGTATAGAAGTTTCTCTATTATTCTATTTACTGACTTTTCTTCTGTACTCAAGTTGGCTATGAAAACGCCAAATGGGGGATTCATGTAAAAAAAACATGGTGTTTGTCAAATTTGTATAACATATTTAATTTGACAAATAACACGTTTTTGACACGAATCCCCCATTTGGCGTTTTAAAAGCCAACTTGAGTACAGAAGAAAAGTCAGTAATAAGAAGAATTGAGAAACTTCTATACAAAATAAACGATGCTGAAATAGGCTTATTTTCAATAAAACCTGTATTATTATTATTGTTATTATTATGATTATTATTATTACAGTAAATTAAACCTATTCGCATGGAGCAAGCACCCTAAAGGGACCACTGACTTGAAATTCAAGCTTCCACTGCGGCAGTGACTGATCGTGATACAGAGCCAGTGATTTTTCATCACCCTTGGGGAGACGCCAACCCGCGACATCTGAGTGGCATACCACGACACTAACCACTATACCAGCGGGTCGTATAAATTAATATATGTTTTTAAAGATACCCTTTGAAATTTGGGGGGAAAATCACAAAAGGGAGAGGAAATATATATTTTTAAAAATCCTCATAGATATCGGGAAAAAAAAAAAAAAAAAAAAAAAACACACACACACAAATTAGAGAATCGGTTCAAGACATCCACACAATTTCGGAGCGTCGTGCTGCATCCTCAGCGTGGAGCCACTGAATAGAAAGCATTGTGGAGAGAGAAATATACAGGGTGTCCATAAAGTCCCAGTACCATCACAAGTATTTGTTGCCCATAATGGTACTGGGACTTTATGAACACCCTGTATTTGTTCTCCAATTTTGTGTGTTTTTGTCATGTTTATATATCAGTACATATGTCACGAGTACATCCATCCATACATATGTATATTCATTTGTACTGGATGATCATATTTGAGTTTTAAATAAATATCACATATCTGTAACATCATACATGATTCTTGTGTCAGGGCCGTCTGAACTCAGCCATATTATGATAAACTATTTTTGAATTATTTTCCGTAATGATCTGGTATTGCAAACTGTTACGACATCTGTCGGTCGTGTATCCGAATTGCAGTTTTATGACATTAACGCCACTCGTACTGGCGTGATTTATGTCTCTTGATAAGAGTATGCAATATGACAAGACAATGTCATTATTGTTTTTTTATCTGGTCAAGGTGTTGCGTCATTAATCATGATATTCGAGGATTAGGTTTCCAAAGAGATATTTTTATCGAATATTTTATTGACACTACCATTTTTTAGATTTTATTTGTATATATTTTATGGACAAAAGTGTTATGAGGTAATGACTAAAAGAAATGCCAGACTTATAATTAGGCAATTATTCGTTCGATTTTGATTTGCGTTCAAAAATTCTCTCTCTCTCTCTCTCTCTCTCTCTCTCTCTCTCTCTCTCTCTCTGTTAAACCTTTCCTTATCCTCGGTATCCCCCTTAGCGTTCCATTCTTTTTTAATCCTCTTTTATTCTCATTCCGTGCTAATCTCTATCATCGAATTTCTGTCACTTTATCCTTTCTTATTCCCGGCGTTCTCTTCATCTTTCCGTTTCTCTCGTATTCTCAGTCTCTCTCTCGACTTTCTATCTTCCATAATTCTTATCGCTTAGGGATTCTTTCTCTCTATCTTAATACTTTTTCTTTGAACTAATTTTTTCCTTTTCAGTTTCCTTACGGCCTCAGTAACATATAGGTTGCGACTCTCTCTCTCTCTCTCTCTCTCTCTCTCTCTCTCTCTCTCTCTCTCTCTCTCTCTCTCCAAACTGTCCTTTTGGTCTCAATGAATAACTTGAAGGTTGTGACACTATTTTTAATGACCATAAATTCTCATTCTCTCTCTCTCTCTCTCTCTCTCTCTCTGAATGAACAGTGGAACCTGCTCCCAGAGATAAGTGAGCACACGATGTCTCCTCGGATGGACTAATAAATCGTTGAGACATCCTAATCCTTGTAACTCCTTGTAACGCTCTCTCTCTCTCTCTCTCTCTTCTCTCTCTCTCTCTCTCTCTCTCTCTCTCCATTCTGTCGCCAAGTAGTTTGCCTCCCTCCTCCCCCTCGCCCCCGCACCCCTATTTCGTCACGTGACTTGCACATTTAAACGCTCCTGTCAACTGTGACACGAGTCCCTTGCATTTTGCGCTGTTTTCAGGAAGCGATGACAATGACGCAATCATTGTCTTACTATTATTTTTAATCTTTTTGTTTTTTATTTCATCAGATGAATTTTTTATGTCAGGTTAATTGTTTTATATCATGATTGCTTCACTTTTTTTTACTTTGTGGTTTGAGGGTATTTGACAGGGCGTGTTCTGTGCTTTGTCTTGAAGGGATTTTGTAGACTCTCTCTCTCTCTCTCTCTCTCTCTCTCTCTCTCTCTCTCTCTCTCTCTCTCTCTCTCTCTCTCTCTCTCAGAGAGTGCTATATGATGAAGCTTTTTCTATGTTTTGTCTTAAAAGGATTTTGTGGATCTCTCTCTCTCTCTCTCTCTCTCTCTCTCTCTCTCTCTCGTTGAGAATAAATGATGAAACTTTTACTGTTTTGTCCTAAAGGGATTTTGTGGACTCTCTCTCTCTCTCTCTCTCTCTCTCTCTCTCTCTCTCTCTCTCTCTCTCTCTCTCTCGTTGAGAGTAAATGATGAAGCTTTTACTGTCTTGTCCTAAAGGGATTTTGTGGATTTTCTCTCTCTCTCTCTCTCTCTCTCTCTCTCTCTCTCTCTCTCTCTCTCTCTCTCTCTCACACATTATGTAACGAAGCCCCCATACGATCACCCATGGTCTGATTCACCGAATTAGGGGTCTATAAATGTATGGAAGGGGAATGGGTCCATCTGGTAGTGTGCAGAAATCGATTTTACGACTATGTATAATATAAAGATTTCTCTCTTTATAGCTGAGTGTGTTAGAGAGAGAGAGAGAGAGAGAGAGTTGGTTTTTTTTCAAATGAAGTATATGAGAGAGAGAGAGTTGACTTTTTCTGACTTTTTTTTCCAGATGCAGCATATGAGAGAGAGAGAGAGAGAGAGAGAGAGAGAGAGAGAGAGAGAGAGAGAGAGAGAGAACGAGATAGTTTTTACTCTGTGTGTGTGTGAGAGAGAGAGAGAGAGAGAGAGAGAGAGAGAGAGAGAGAGAGAGAGAGAACATATTTTTTACCCTATAGCTTTATGTGTGTCTGTGTGTGTAAGAGAGAGAGAGAGAGAGAGAGAGAGAGAGTCGACATTTCCTCCTTTCTCAAATACAGGAGAACTTCACGTCAAAGGGATCTTTGTTTCCATTCGAATGCGTCGGGTCCTGCATGAAAGTAACTGTTTGATTTGCTTTTCTTTTTTTTTCCTTTTTTCTTTTTAAGGCAACACTCTTAGGTCGCCCAAGAACCTCATTTCTTTCAAAAGTCTAACGTGTGAAAAAATCTTCGACCAAAAACACTTCCGTAGAAACGGCCTATGCTGGAAAAAATATTCATTATGAAATATAAACTAGTAAAAATATTCATTATGAAATATAAACTAGTTACTCCCCAAGTAAGCGAAAAGATTCTACGCAGATTCTAGAATCTAATGACGAGAAATGTATCGGTATTGTAGTTCATAGGATGGTTTTTTTCCATTAATGCGCGTCTGTGTCAGCTGAGGCTTAAAAATTTTTTTTTTTTTTAGTCCAACCCATAAAATGAGCATATTCATCTTCCACGAAAAAGAAGACTGCAATTGCGAACTCATACCTGTTGCAGTAGATCA
This sequence comes from Macrobrachium nipponense, assembly GCF_015104395.2. Classification (NCBI taxonomy): domain Eukaryota; kingdom Metazoa; phylum Arthropoda; class Malacostraca; order Decapoda; family Palaemonidae; genus Macrobrachium; species Macrobrachium nipponense. The sequence goes on from NC_061108.1 coordinate 133,382,903, forward strand.
TCCTTATCTTTTATTTTCTTGTCCTATGGTTATTAAATTGTGCAAAAATGATTTCCAGAAATGAAACCTTGCTGAAACGATTGACTTAAATTACGTCGAGTCGGTGACGTCACAAACAGATGACGTTAAATTGATATATTTTTGTCTCTTTTACTGCTGTACAAAGGTAATTCGCTTATCATGGCGACTATTTTTACGCTGCGAGCCATTTGCTGTACAGTAAGTTCCAGAAGTGAAGCGACAAATCTCAGAATTGATCGTACTTCTATAGAAACTCATTGGGTTGCCAGTTAGTATATTTTATTCCAATTATTGTCATCCTATTTATCTGATAATATGTATCAGTGATTAACTGTATAAGCGCACAAAGTATTTCCCCAGTGAATGATCAATGTTAGTTCAGTAATTGTTTATTAATAAAAAAAAAAGAATTTCCCCAAAGAAACATCTGCGGCTTCCAAAGTGTGATATGAAGTGTTCACCATAGAATGGCAGCAGGAACCGTGTGCATAAGCTGGCCTAATATTTGTAAATTAACTTTCTACTTTTATAGTGTTATATCGAAAGTTATTATGATTTCTTTTGATAAAGCACAGAGAAGTTTAGCATCTGATTAAATGAAATATAAATAAGACAAGTTGGTGAAAAAAAACAAAAAACAAATCCAAGTTATGTGCGCGTTTAGCGTTGGTTACATGGTTAGGCCTATTTCAAGAATCAAGGAAATATATTTTCCAGCTTGTTAGTTAATAATTTCATGGAATTTCTCGATTGTGCAAATTTTTGCATGCGGAATTGCGTTCAGGTCGCACCAGACAAGTATTTCGTAGGTTTCCACTTTTTTTCTTTTTTGTTCTTTCTTTCAGTGCATAAGTGAGGCTATTCTTGTCCATACGATCCGGAGTGTGAATATGCTTGGCGAGTATTATTTTAATTCGAGTATCCCCTGTTATGCTCTCTCCTCTCTCTCTCTCTCTCATCTCTCCTCAGTCTCGTCTCGTCTCTCATCTCTCTCTCTCTCATCTCTCATGCTCTCTCTCAGGACGTTTTTATCTATCAGGTAATAACCAGAGGTCTGTTTTAAGAATCGAGCACTAGGCCTATTGGTCATGCTCGGGTGCTTCTTTATATATATATATATATATATATATATATATATATATATATATATATATATATATTATATATATATATATATTATATATATATATATATGATATATATATTATATATATATATATATATATATCAAAAAAAAAACTCATAAAATTCTGTTATGCAATAATACTTGACTGGATCGAACTGATTGCTGGTTGTCAGTGGTGATATGAATTTGGGTGATATCACTCCCTTATGATACGCCCACTTACGCAAATTCAGTCTTAAATTTCACGGTTGGGATATGATTCGAAGATTTGAAGTAATAGGTTGAAGTGAAAAAGGTGGAGTTAGTATTGTGGGTAGAGGTAGAGGTAGAGGGGGGGAAGGGGGGGGGAAGGGGTGGTTTGGGGTCTGTCGTCTCCCATACTTAACCAAGATGTGATTTTACGGGTGTTCTGGTTGTTTGCGACCGACTTTCTTATTATTTATATAGCGAGTCTGTTTCCCAGGTGCAAGGATAGGGTCCTGGTGTCGGTCCTGAAGGTTCTATCTTTGCCTAATAACAGACAGTGGCCCTGCATTGTAAGCCTTGCAATGCCCGGAACTAGGCCTAGTCACCTGAAGGTAGCAGCAGCAGTTAGAGCCTTTCTCGAAGATGGTATTTTATGTTCGGTCCTAGAAGCTAGAGTCAGAGCTACCAACCACCCCCAACTTCTCCATTGAATCTAGGTGCATTCATGGTTGATTATGTTTAATGTCGCGGAGATTTTCCCTTCACATTCTATTGATACTTGCATGGTTTTATGCATCTTTGCTAAAATAATTGATTATACATATAATATAAATATTTGTTTCCACATTGCTCGAAATATACATTGGTAAATAAGTTGGTCACCTGTGTTGAACGAAAATTTCAAATTGTTTCGTTTCTATAGTTTGAAGTAATTGCTATACTTTAAAATAATTACTATTGCCGTAATTTTTTCTTATGATTGTTATAAATATCATAGATTTGATATTTGTGCATCATATGTTAGCTTTATTTTGCTTGATAGAGCTTTCACTGTGGAAAAAATATATATTTTTCAGCTACGATTTATAGTTGCCAGTTAGTGAATTTCGAACGAAATTCTTTGAAATTTGTCGCTTCAGTTTTGGAACTTACTGTACCAGGAAGTCACGTTTTGTAATTACGACTTGCATCGTGCAACTGTAATAGATTGTCATTACCAGTCATACATTTGGTGCAATGTATTGTTTCATTTGCATGTGACGGTGATGAAACGTATCCAAAATATACAGATTTTACACAGTATAACTCATATGTGTTAATCTGGTAAATACAATGTTCGGTCATTATTCTCGGCAGCATTCGAGTTAACATGTCTTGAATGATAGATCTGCGGATTAATTCTTATCTGGTGAATGTCAGACGTGTGAATTGATTCCCACTGTCACGCCTTCGCGGATATGTATAATTGTGTATTACACAGGTATATTTATCAGTGTTCGGTGTACTGCTTCGTGAGTATACATGGAAAGAGTGTCACACTACGTATTTTTCAGATTTATTTTATATATAGTATTGTCTGCTTCAGTGTCTAGGTTGTGTGGCTTGGTGTAGGACATAGTAGTTATTATTTTATTTACTTTGTAGTTACTGATAGCTTATATTATAGGACAAAATTAATATTTTATTTATTTTGTACTTGCTGATAGCTTATATTGTAGGACATAATAGTTATTATTTTATTTACTTTGTATTTACTGATAGCTTATATTATAGGACATAATAGTTATTATTTTATTTACTTTGTATTTACGGATAGCTTATATTATAGGACATAATAGTTATTTTTTTTATTTTGTACTTGCTGATAACTTATGTTATAGGGCATCATAGGTATTATTTTATTTATTTTGTACTTGCTGATAGCTTATATTTTTTTTAATGTTTATATTTATTTTGTACTTAGATTTATTTTTAACGAGCAAATCTACCATAAACACGCACGTAACTTCATTCCACCGCTCACTGATTTATTTATTTTGGAAGGGCTTTGGTAAATGAAAGTTCGAACGTCTTTTGATCTGCTGGTTGACTGGTGTTTTTGTCTAGCGTTGCAAACGAAACCTGTACAAAGAGAAATTTTTCTTTGTCCTCGTAGGAGTTAAAATTGAACTGACTTCAACAGCAGTGTTTCTTAGGTTCGTTTGAGAAACTGTTAGAATAGGTTAGTTTGAGAAACTTAGACTAGAAAGCTCTTTGAGAAGCATTATTGAATAGCTGTTGATATTGTTGGTACGAATGCTTTATGAAAATATGGTTGTGTCTTTATTAGGCATATTAGGCACATCATCCTAAACAGTTGAACATCGAAAATAAAGTACAGGAATTTTATCATAGACTTTGGTATCCTGTTATTTTTACCGTGACTTCTTTGGTTTCACAGGTGTATTTTGAATGCAGCCTGTTATTTTACGTGACTTCTGTTCACAGGTGTATTTGAAAGTCAGCTGTTATAAGGGGGTGTTCTTTAACTTATGATATGACGAATAAAAGTGTTCCATACAAAGTCGCCCAAATAAAATGTAAGGACAGTCTTATGCAAAGGTAGGGACAGCTTCTCCTTGCACATTTTTAGCCTCTTGCACATTTTTAGGTTATAGCCGGTTGAACGGTTTACATGAGATATATTTGGTTATATTATATTTTTATAGCCCGGCTCTTGAGACAATTATTCAAAGGTATAAAGACGATGGATTGTTTTTATTTGTCCACATAAGAGTAGAACGATATGAAACAGAAATAATAAGAAGAAACAAGAAAGAATAATGTTCTGGACCTTATTTAGGATTGACAGTTGGAAATATGGGTGTCGTTGCCACATGTTCAGAATTAACCCATGGAGAATATGGTGAATTGACAAGTATATAATTCGTTTTTTAAAGTCTTTGATGCGGTACGTCTGATGCATACCCCGAGATAGTGCCAATGTCAGACTCCTTTTCAGCTAAAATTAAAAAAAAGAAAATAAATTTTTCATTCACGAGGTATGTTTTCACACTCGCGGCTCTATGAACTTCTCCCATGGATGTGTCCCCCACCCCCCATTTTTTTTTTTTTTTTTTTTTTTTTTAAATACTGTAGGAGCACTCAATTGATCCATGAATAATCCCGTGCGTCGTCAGATTTCCAGATTTCGTGCTTCTTCGCAACTGTCATGATGGTTGTGCATTTTTAAAACGTTGATAAGGTTTAATTGCTTTTCGGGGGCATTACGCCAATGAATTACGGTTATGAATATTTTAGGGTAATTCATGGTAATGGCCATCCAGCCAGTAATAATTTATACGCGTTTCGCTGCAGCATTTTTAGTGTTTTATTGCGTTGCGTTACAATGTTGTTTGTCAGGTTCAAACTTCGTGGCTGCTTTGTTTGCTATCAGCTGATTTTCCACTTCATAATATGGCTTTGCAGACGAGAGGTATTGCTCTATTTTATGACGTCCATTACTTGGAAACTTTGTGATTAGTTGTTTGGTACAATTCATGTCTTTATTTTCAAATGTATTGGTTCTTCGTCGTGAATTAAACGTAAGATTTGATTTGTTAGGCGATAAATCCAAATTCAATGCAATTGCAGATCATTGGTTTCGAAGAGAGTTCCCTTCGGATGTAATAAAATTGCAAGCAGTTTGAATCTTGTTTCACGAAGACAAACTCTTTACAAATTATTTTTTTATTTTTTTTTTTTTTTTATTTTTTTTTTTTTATTTTTTTTTATTATTATTATTATTATTTTTTTTTGCTGATAGAGAAACCGAAGCAATTAGACATTTTCTCGCTGACCTGAACGTTTCCATGCGTCTTTATATTGAATTATTAATAGCCAGTGTGGAAATATATTTTTCTAAGCTGTACCAGTACGAGCTATATTCTGAAAACTATCAGACCTTACTGTAAATTTTTTTCAAGCTGTTCCCAATACGTACGTATATTCTGAAAAGCATCAGACCTTATTATTTGAATAAAAACTACACACCTTATTATATTTCTTCACGTACAGTGGGAGCTGAATTCATTGTGTATGGTCCGCTGGTATGGTGGGTAGCGTCGTGGCATGCCGCTCAGATGTCCCCAGTTCGCGCCTGTGCCTCCCTCAGGGCGACAAAAAACCACTAGCTCTGTACCGTGAAACCAACATTCATTGGACCTCCTACGGGAGGTAGTGCATCAGTGGACCTCATGCGGTGCACTGTAGGCATTACTTAAGGTTCTTTGCAGCGTGCCCTCAGCCCCTAGCTGTAATCACTTTCGTTCCTTTTACTGTACCTCCTTTCATATACTCTTTCTACATCTTACTTTCCACCCTCTCCTAAACTTGATTCATAGTGCAACTGCTTTGAGGTTTTCCTCCTGTTACACCTTTCAAACCTTCAACTGTCAATTTCCATTTCAGCGCTGAATGACCTCATAGGTCCCAGTGCTTGGCCTTCGGCCTTAATTCTATATTCAGCTCAACATTCATTGGAAGTTTGAAGGTGTCAAGTCATTGGCCCCTGAGAAAGTTCCATGTTAATAGGTTTACATATAATTAATAATAATAATAATAATAACTATAATAATATAATAATAATAATAATAATAATAATAATAATATTTTGTAGAAGACCCTCTTTTAGGCAAATACTGTTAAAAAGAATGGCAGAATTAAGCGAGTTGATTTTATATAATTGTTTTTTTCTATTTTCCTTACAATTCGCTTCTCAGGCTCAGCGATGTTTCTGAGTAAACTGACCAATATTCATATTGGGAATTTTCAAAAAATCATAAATGCTGAAGGTAATCTTTTATTTGAACAGGATATCAGGTCCAGGTCAAGCAGGGGTCGTCGTCAGTGCTGGTATTATTCCGGAGGCGTAGTTCAGTTTCGGTGCCGGGTTCGTCTTTCGGTTAGGGGCTGGTATTGGTGCTGGTATAGCTGGTATATCTGGTATTACGTAACGTTTTCGACCTTCTCGCAGGTCATCCTCGGACGAGTCGTTTGAAGAGACTGTAGCAACTAGCAAGGAAGTCTGTTGGGGCGGTATTTATTTAAGCGGCTCGGACCTAGAATTTTCATTTCTCATTGGTCGGGCCCGGTCTTGGACGAAGTCGTGGATCTCGCCTCGAAGGTCTCGGGGATTCTCTCGTGCGAGCGCCACAGTAGTGTGGCCTGGGGATGAACGACAGGAATTCCGTCGTAGCTGGAATCCTGTCATCCCGTGGGGGCTCCTGATCATCTGGTATTGTCGGGGGGTCGATCGCTGCTCTCCGGGCGGCGGTGGGAAGGAGAAACGTTTCTTGGGTGATGTTAAGATTTGGTTTCTCCTTGCCTATATGGAGGGCTTCTAAGAGGCGCAAGACGTCGGGGATCCGTTGTCTGGTCTATTATTTCGATATTAGGAATAATATCATTTCTCTTTATCCGTTTGTTATGAGCAGTCCTGGCGTGGTTGAAGATTGCTCCTTCTTGAGCGTGGCAGGAGATTCGCTTGGAGAAAACGCATGGAGGTCATACCGACGTATTTGCCGAGGCATCCTCGGACGGGGCATGTGTAACGGTAGACCACACTCGTCTTCTTCAAGGGATCCTGCAGGGGCGCCGAAGGGTTGTTTCTCATCACCAGGCTGCCTCGTCTTCTTCAGTTTTATAATAGATAATTAACTTAATATTTTTGTCTGGGTCGGCTGGGCTGACGTTTTCGCCGATGATCTTTTTGAGGGCTTGTTCGTCCTCCTTGTACCTCCGGTGGAAATGTCCCTTGTAGAACAGCTTGATGGGCTCTGCAACATCGGGGCGGGGTTCCTGGTGGTACCAGGCTTCCATATTTTTCCTTATAGATTCATCAACAGCACGATTGGTGTGTCCGTTGTCGATGAGGACCTGGGCGGCGCGCTCCAACTCACTGTGTGTATCATTCCAGGTCAGTTACTGAGCCTGAGAAGCGAATTGTAAGGAAAATAGAAAAAACAATATATAAAATCAACTCGCTTAATTCTGCCATTCTTTTTAACAATAATAATAATAATAATAATACTGAGTAAATCTCTAGCAAAGCAACTAATTGCAACTTATGGTTAGTCAGTTGTCGCCTGTGAGTGACTCAGCAGTGTGGGAATGAGATTGATGCATTATTTGTGTACTAAACCAATGTGAATCAGAGGAATTTGAATGGAGCCTGAATCGGACCAATATCTTTTCCAGGTAAGGTGCATCATTTTTAATATTTCAGCCACTACGTTTAGGGATGCAATTGCTCACGCGTGACGTTTGATTGCAATAAACGTTGTTCCAGGATGTTCCCTGTTTTTGGAATTTTAAGGTTTTTAACCTTTGAAAGCTTTTTTTTTTTTTTATTCTTCTTCTTCTTGGAATGAATGGTTTATTCTGAAGCAGCTGAAGAAACTCCATTACGTAAATGTTAATATGAGGGAGTTTTGCGGAATCTTCTTCTTTTTTTTTTTTTTTTTTTTTTTTTTTTTTTTTTTTTAAAGCCAACGCGGTTTTTTTTTCTGAGAATGAAAATGTTTTTAATGAAATGATGGAGCTACAAAACCCGTTATTCCAGGATGTTCCTTATTTTTGGAATTTAAGTTTTTTGTCCTTTGAAAGCTTTTTTTTTTTTTTCTTTTCTTTTCTTGGACTGAATAATTTATTCTTAAAGAGCTGAAGGAACTCCATTGCCTGAATATTAGTACGAGGGAGTTTTTCGGAATCAAAGTAATTTTTATTTTTTTATTTTAGGAAAGCCACAGATTTTTTGGGGGGGGGGGCTGTGGCGGCGGGGGGGGGGGGGGGGGGGGGACTGGCGGGTTAGCGGCCGGGGTTCTGGGAATGAAAACAAGATTTACTTTTTGTTTGGGATTTAAGGGTTTTGTCTTTTGAAAGCAGTTTGTGTGTGTGTGTGTGTGTGTGTTGTGTGAATGAAGCATTCATTTTTAAGGAACCGAAGAAACGCCATCACGTAAGTAAGAATCGAAGTATTTTCTTTTCATGTTTTATTTTATTTTTTTAAGAATGAAAATGTTTTTAATGAAATGAAAGGAGCTAGAAAAACCTCGCCACGAAAGTATGAAACTAAATGAAGTCCCACTCTGGTGACCCAGCGTTCTGGTGCTGTGTTCATCACCAGACAAAGGTCTACGGGCCTTTGTTTGTAGACCCTACAGGAAGAAAATATCTCCCTTATTAGAATATTAATCACATTACCGCTCATACGGCCGAGCACAGCGGCTGGCGTGTGATTAGGGGGACTTATTGATTCTTTTTTGGGGAGCAGCGGAAATCCCGCCTGGCCAAGTATATAGGCTAAGTATAGCCAGTAGTAGCATTTTAGGGGGGATGTTTCGGGAGGAATGTGTGGAAGGCGGTAGCTTAGTTACTCGACAAATCCTACTGGGACGTGGTGACTTCCTTATGGGAAAGAGAATCTTGTATATAAATATATAACCTGTTTTAAATAATACGGTTTAGTGTCCGCTTTTCATTATTATTATTATTATTATTATTATTATGTAGAAAATATTATTATTATTATTATTATTATTATTATGTTGAAAATAATATTATTATTATTATTATTATGTTGAAAATAATATTATTATTATTATTATTATTATTATTATTATTATTATTATTATTATTATTATTATTATTATTATTATTCAGAAGATGAAACCCATTCACATGGAACAATCGCACCAAAGGGGCCATTGACTCGGAATTCGAGCTTAACCGAAGAATTTAATGCTGTTCATTGCCTGGCCAGAACTTATTTTCTCCCTTATCGATGTTTCTTGCATTATTCGGATGGACAAATGTCTCGTAATATTGATCCCATTCCCCCCCCCCCCCCCCCCGCCCCTCACTCTCCCCCTCTTCCCCTTTTTTTGTAGACAGAGCTGAGGGTTAAAGAGGGGGGTAGTGAGGCGGGGGGAAGTGGGGGGTTCGGTTTAAGAGGAAGGTATTGGATAGCAGATGGCTCAGGCCCATGAATTTTGAAGTGAGTGATGACGTCACTGGTGGTATCGATTGGGTTGTTTAAGTGAGGCACTTTGTCTTCTTGAAAGAAGGAAGGTTAGAAATACTGAAGGAAAAAAAAAAAAAACGCTTCTGCCTTCAGTTATTGTGATGAGTAAGCTCCTTTGTAAACTCTGAAAGAGAGAGGCTTCATAATCACTTGTGTATGTTCAGACATTTTGTGAAGGGATGTTGGGTATCATCAGACAATGATAATAAGAAATTATTGATTATTATTATTTTATTATTATTATTATTATTATTTTTTTCTCCATGCCGATATACGAGACTGGCCAGTGGCTGACCAATATTAACACAGAGGAGAAATAAATCTTAAGGAAAATAGAAAAAAAGAAGAAAAACTCGATATTAGATTAATTCGCACGATTCAGCCACATCCTTATAACCAGGACCTGCCTAATAGAGGGTCTAGCTCCTCCTCCTCCTCCTCCTAATAATAATAATAATAATAATAATAATAATAATAATAATAATAATAATAATAATAATTAATAAAAAAATAAGGAAAATACATCAGCTTCCTCAAAAATACAATGCGCAACTGGAATACAATACTTACAAGCTCTGGAATAAGACTAGCAGAGGTTAATATCAGGAGAGGGATCTTCCAGGGCGACTCACTGTCCCCACTACTCTTCGTAGTAGCCATGATTCCCATGACAAAAGTACTACATAAGATGGATGCCGGGTACCAACTCAAGAAAAGAGGCAACCGAATCAACCATCTGATGTTCATGGACGACATCAAGCTGTATGGTAAGAGCATCAAGGAAATAGATACCCTAATCCAGACTGTAAGGATTGTATCTGGGGACATCAGGATGGAGTTTGGAATAGAAAAAATGCGCCTTAGTCAACATACAAAAAGGCAAGTAACGAGAACTGAAGGGATAAAGCTACCAGATGGGAGCAACATCAAACACATAGATGAGACAGGATACAAATACCTGGGAATAATGGAAGGAGGAGATATAAAACACCAAGAGATGAAGGACACGATCAGGAAAGAATATATGCAGAGACTCAAGGCGATACTCAAGTCAAAACTCAACGCCGGAAATATGATAAAAGCCATAAACACATGGGCAGTGCCAGTAATCAGATACAGCGCAGGAATAGTGGAATGGACGAAGGCAGAAAAAGAATCCGCACCTAGATCAGAAAACCAGGGAAACATATGACAATACACAAAGCACTACAACACCAAGAGCAAATACGGACAGACTATACATAACACGAAAGGAAGGAGGGAGAGGACTACTAAGTATAGAGGACTGCGTCAACATCGAAAACAGAGCACTGGGGCAATATCTGAAAACCAGTGAAGACGAGTGGCTAAAGAGTGCATGGGAAGAAGGACTAATAAAAGTAGACGAAGACCCAGAAATATACTGAGACAGGAGAAAGACAGAAAGAACAGAAGACTGGCACAACAAACCAATGCACGGACAATACATGAGACAGACTAAAGAACTAGCCAGCGATGACAATTGGCAATGGGCTACAGAGGGGAGAGCTAAAGAAGGAAACTGAAGGAATGATAACAGCGGCACAAGATCAGGCCCTAAGAACCAGATATGTTCAAAGTACGATAGACGGAAATAACATCTCCCATATGTAGGAAGTGCAATACGAAAAATGAAACCGATAAACCACATAGCAAGTGAATGCCCGGCACTTGCACAGAACCAGTACAAAAAGAGGCATGATTCAGTGGCAAAGCCCTCCACTGGAGCCTGTGCAAGAAACATCAGCTACCTTGCAGTAATAAGTTGGTACGAGCACCAACCTGAAGGAGTGATAGAAAACGATCACGCAAAGATCCTCTGGGACTATGGTATCAGAACGGATAGGGTGATACGTGCAAACAGACCAGACGTGACGTTGATTGACAAAGTCAAGAAGAAAGTATCACTCGATTGATGTCGCATACCATGGGACACCAGAGTTGAAGAGAAAGAAGGGGGGAAAGGGAAAAAACGGATAAGTATCAAGATCTGAAAATATAGAAATTAAGAAGGATATGGGATATGCCAGTGGAAATCGTACCCATAATCATAGGAGCACTAGGCACGATCCCAAGAGCCCTGAAAAGGAATCTAGAAAAACTAGAGGCTGAAGTAGCTCCAGGACTCATGCAGAAGAGTGTGATCCTAGAAACGGCACACACAGTAAGAAAAGTGATTGGACTCCTAAGAAGGCAGGATGCAACCCAGAACCCCACACTATAAATACACCCAGTCGAATTGGAGGACTGTGATAGAGCAAAAAAAAAAAAAAAAAAAAAAAAAAAAAAAAAAAAAAAAAAAAAAAAAAATCAAAAAAAAAAAAAAAAAAAAAAAAAAAAAAAAAAAAAAAAAAAAAAAAAAAAAAAAAAAAAAAAAAAAACAAAAAAAAAAAAAAAAAAAAAAAAAAAAAAAAAAAAAAAAAAAAAAAAAAAAAACAAAAAAAACTAATAATAATAATAAAAATAATGAATTAATTTGTAATAAAAATACTCAATTGTATAGTAAACCATATTATTATGTTATATGATATAGTTTACTATATAATTTGTGGCTTTTTATTACACAAACTATTTTTCACGAGATTATGAATTTCTTAGCAATAATAATAATAATAATAATAATAATAATAATAATAATAATGATGAATGATAATGATAATGATAATGATAATGATAATGATAATAATAATATAATAATAATATATAGAGAAACAAATCCACAGTTAGGATGCACTATATATGTACATATATTTAAATGTAAAACAATACAGATTGCATTCGAGAATCTGTACAGTTTTATCTTTAAATATTCTATGTACATAAATACATAACTGTGGATTGATTCTCCATTGTAAGACTCATGATACTGTGAATAATTTTTAATATTAGTAATAATAAATAGAGTGGTTCTCTACTTTTCTTAACCCTGGTTAAAGAGGTTAAACTGTAGCTATGCTTTATACACGAATATCGGTCATTCTAAGTGGCTCTTTAATTCATTCTGGGGTGCAATTACATAGCTGATTTATGGGCCACTCAAACGAAACTCTATTCCGTTCTTTGTTCTTGCGAATTCAATATTCTTTATTATTGCCGTACCGTGGCTCTTGGGAATTCGGGTGGGCGCCAATTTGTATCCGTCGTTAATGCTTCGTTATGGGAAAGAGATCAACTGGGTTTTTTTTATTTGATAAGGTAGTCTAGCTAGGTGATTGCATCAGTTTAGCTTACACGAAAGAAGTTTGGGGATTTTTACATTGATACGCATGCAGTGTTAAATATATTTACATATATATATATATATCTAATTATATATATATATATATATATATATATATATATATATATATATATATATATATATACTAGTATAGTGTATGGGGTAATAATGCAAAAATCCTCATATGACTTTCGTACAAGCTGTACGGATACATTCACCTAAATAGAGTACTTATCAAATAAAAAATACCGGTGTTATCTTTCCAATAATATATATATATATATATAATATATATATATACATATATATATATCTATATATAATATATATATAAGACATATATATATACATAGATATATATACATATATATACTATATATATATATATATACATATATATATTATATATCTATTATATATATATATATATATATATATATATATAGATATAAAATTCTATTATTATTTATTTTCTTCTATTATGCTTGGACGTGCTTGCGTGCGCGCACACAGAGCCATACCTGCACGATCTGAGTCGTTCAGTGAGGTGCAGAAACGACTGCTGGAAATCATAAGGCCACATACATAGAACATTGATTCCTGTATTCTTGGAATCCTTGGAATGTTTGCTTGCTCCTTTTTTTATGTACTTTCCTACTTCTTTGTTTGCTTCGAACTATTGTCTACTTCACATTTATTTAAAGAAGAAAAAAATATCAAGGACAAGTAACAGAAAATCACAAGTTTTTTTTTCAGTATTAACAGCTCCCTGTTAGAAGCAATGTTACAGAAGTAATCCCCTAACCGACGCAATATTCCTGCATAACATAAGATAAAATCCAGAGTAATCCACCATTTGGGATGACAAATTAACCTGGAATTCCAAGCCTTTAGTCGGTTGAAGAATCCGGTTCAAAGCTTAGCCTTTAACATGATGAATGGGTTTTGACGCTGGAATGTTCTGTCAGGATTTGGTACACACAATTAAGTTGCAGGCTCAAGGTAATTTGACTTGTGCTTTGGAGACTGTGTGCTGGTTTTAGCTTTTAAAAAGGTCGTTGGCCTTGCTGCATTATCAAGGGGAAAGATTTTTTTAATGATAATAATAATTTTATTATTATTATTATTATTATTATTATTATTATTATTATTATTATTATTATTATTATTATTATTATTGGAGAAACAAATACATAGTTATGTTAATGTACATATCTAAGAATTATTTTAAATTTAAAATATATTTACATTTACATAAACTGCGGATTTGTTTCTCCAATTGAGACTCTTGCTACTATGGGGGTTTTATTATTATTATTATTATTATTGTTGTTGTTAACCTGGTGTGAAACGAACATACTGGCCATGCTGTGTTTATTATTATTATTATTATTAACAACTCTGTGTGAAACTTAACATATCGACCATGCTGCGCACCGTGTGACGTCACACATCGCAAGATATCGTGTGGGAAAATTTGTTTCTGGTGATTATTATTTACCCCTTACAATTTTATCAGCGTCTCTGTGATAATCTCTTTTTTTCTGGACTTGATTTTATCGCTTTTCATCTCTCTTCTTCATTTCATTTTGTCTTTGATTGTTGCCCCATTTCAGCCCTTTTCATGTCTCGTCTTCATTATGTCTTTGGTTCGGATGGGTTGTCATTTAAGTCATAGAACATCTATTCAGCTCAGCGTTACTGTATAATTTAACTTATGGGAAGAATTGTAGCATATTGTGTGTGTGTATATTCATATTTGGTTCTTGTGTAGGTTTACTCAAATATTAGCCCGTTATAGGTTGTTCTATGTTTACTTGTTTATTAATGACTTCGATATATATATATTATATATATATGATATATATATATATATGTGTGGGTGTGGGTGTGTGTGGGTGTGTGTGATGATTGATGAGGAGAGAGACGAGAGAGAGATCCGGAGAGAGAGAGTAGAGAGAGAAGAGAGAGAGAGAGAGATATCCTTCAAACCGATTTGAAGATGTTAGGCTCGGATTGAAAGATGTTTCCTCTTTCCATTTTCTCGAATAAATAAAATTACATTTTGACCTATCTTGGATAGGTTTAAAAGTCGATATGTGCTGGGAAATATACGTATTCATTTTTAACTCCTCAAAACTGTATTTGTTAATTTATTTTAAATGTAGCGTCACTGGTTTCCATTTTCATTAGTTAAAAAATTTAAAAAATTTAAATATTTCCAATATTTCCATTTAAAAAACTTTCTCATTATTTTGTGTGTAATATTTCCCCCCGAGAATATTTTGGTCCATGTAAATTTTGAGAAATATCGGACCTGATTCCTTTAAACTCGCGTAAAGAACTATCCGCCTTTATCCCAGTCTCTGGGGATAAATTCAGGGTCAGGGCCCTGTCACGAGAGATTTGTAAAGGTAAGAGTCTACTAATAATTTAAGCTGTCTCGTGGGGAATAATTTAAGCTATCCCGTGGCTAAATTATCTCCATTGTCGTCGGTAGTGTGACGTGCTTATTATAGAAACTCATTACGCGGATGATAAAGATATATGACAATTTTCATTTGCAATGCGCCTCGTTGATTGATGGCAGCGGGATTGTGAGCGAGTATGATGCATGCTGGGACTGACGTCGTGTTGTGCCTCGTGCGTGTGACGTCATTGGCTCAAGCAAATTGATGCTTTGGACATTAATCTGGAAAAAAATTGCTCTGGTTATATATGGATGTCTCGTAGCCGAGGTCAGTGAAGAGTTGCAACGGCTCTCTCTCTCTCTCTCTCTCTCTCTCTCTCTCTCTCTCTCTCTCTCTCTCTCTCTCTGGACAGGAAATGTTCGTCTATTTTATTGCTTTACAAAGATAATCTTTTCAGTAAATAGAAAATGCAACGGCTCTCTCTCTCTCTCTCTCTCTCTCTCTCTCTCTCTCTCTCTCTCTCTCTCTCTCTCTCTCTGGAAAGCTTCGTCTGTTTCATTTCTTTACAAAGCAAATCTTTTCAGCAAATAGAAAATGGAACTGTTGTTTCCTTTTTCTGAAATTTCCGCGATGTAAACAATTTAAGTCTCAAAACGAAGATATTTTTAGACATTTTTATTTGTATTGGTAATGCGCAGTGCTATCCGTTTTCGATGCTGTTAGTTACTATTTTGGTCTTATTGACGTTTTTGAGGGGTCTTGTGATTTCAAAATTGTCAGATTTTAAGAGCAAATCAGCTTTGTGTCAATGAATAAGCTCTGGTTTTGTGTACGTGAATTGTTTTCTGTTATGGATTTGTGTACATGAATTGTTTTCTGTTATGGTTTTGTGTACATGAATTGTTTTCTGTTATGGCTTTTTTGTGCTTGAATTGTTTTCTGTTATATACATTTTGGTCGGAAGAAGTGTGTAAATGCACGAATCTTCTATTCGTGGTTTTTTGCTATTACCTTTTTTCATTATTTTCAGGAAAGTTCAAATTACTGATTTTTTGTTGACGCAAAACATAAATTACCAACGTATAGATTTGTAGAACCTACTGGTCACTCTTTACGAGATACGATTATGATTGTAATAATTTCAATGCCCCCCCCCCTTCCCCCTAGTTTCACGATTTCTTCACACTTTTCCGATACGCTTGTCACACTACGAAGCCTCGGATCCAAAATGGAAGAATATGATGAAGCAATTCTGACGTCCGTAATGGGATAGTCGAACCCGCACCCGGAGTATCAGAACGCGGTCACGCTACCCACCTGGCCACGAGAAGGGTTTGACGTCTAAATATATAAGAGAAATCGCGAGCGATTCGTGTTCCACGTTTGCGTGTGCACGTGTATCTTCACTTACGATGAAATATCTTTTATAGTTCTTTACGGCTCCGATAAACCTCTCAACTGCCCTCTCTGTAAACGTAAATATTAGGACATTCATGGAGTTTTCCTTCATAAATCTGAAAGTCCTTTTGTGGAGGTTAGTTGGAATAGCTTCTCGTTTTCATTATCCTCTGACCCCCCGGTGATTAAATCCCGACCGATACGCAGGCCAGGAAAACCGAAACCGGCCATTATAAGGTCCGACCTTGCTCGAAGTGTGTAAAAAGAAGGGCCGCTTCGCAGGATTTGACCTCGTTTTGTCCATAAACAAGGAATGGACCGACTACCTCTCAGCGCCTGACCTATTCTTCTTCTTTTAGAGGTCCGTTTTGATTCATATTATATTTATATATGATATATATATTAATTAATATAATTATATTATATATTAATTTTATATATATATATAATATATATATATATATATATATATATATATATATATAGATATATATATATTATTTTTTTTTTTTAATCGACGCTGTTATTCGGGTTATTGCTGGAATTATGAGTTTTTGGTGTAAAATTGGAGTTTTGCTCCATATAGATGTGATTCTTTCTTTGTTTTTTGGTGCGTGACATAAAAAAAAAAGTCGGTGGCGCGATTTCGATTCTCGGGCATTTCAAATTGAGATGTGAGAGATGTGTATTTCTGGGGTGATAGAAGTTCACTCTCGACGTGGTTCGGAAGTCACTTAAAGCCCATTGCTGAATAACCACTGGTTCCATGCAACGTAAAAACACCGAACAAACATTTGGAAAATTTGTATAAATGCGACGCATTTGTCTACTGCTCTGGGTATTGTATTTTTTTAATAATAATTCTAATATAGTTTTTGATGGCGTTTAGGTCCGGTTATAGATTCCTAATGAGTAACGGAAGGAAGTATAAGTTGGTGAAAATAGAAATATATTTTGCAGTTTTATATGTTTCTGTATGCCCAATCCTTGTTAAAGTTAATACCTCTTTATCATGCAATTATGATATTGTTTCCAGATATTGACAATTTGTCAATATAACCCTGGAAAATAATGTGAAACATTAACTAGGTTCATTACCATTGAAATAAATATTCCCCATTACCATTGAAATAAATATTCCCTGGACCTCTGACTGAACTCAACAAAGGTATATATAAAATATACATATATATATATATATATATATATATATATATATATATATATATATATATATCCATCCACAGTATAGTTGAGGGGATATCTTTGTCCGGTAATTCAAGCCTAGTAAACTGTCAGCCAATGAAGTTATCGATCCGGCTGCCATAATTATGATTATCATTATTTACAAGCCAATTATATACTGCCGCGTCTGCCCCCCTCCCCCCTCCACCCCCTCCCCTTTTCACCCACGTTGTGGCGAAAAGGTGGTTCCCTGGGGGGGGGGGGAGCAGTTTAATTACCCCTGTGTGCATGTCGCTAAACCCACGTCTCTCGATTTAGGGAGATATGACCCGTCCCCCCCCCCCTCTCTCTTCCTCTATCTCTCTCTCCTCTCTCTCTCTCTCTCCCCCCTTCCCTTCGTTGCCCCGTTTGTTTTATCAATGAACCTGGGGGAAAAGCAAAGTGTGACTGATGTGTGTGTGTTTGTGGTGCGAGGGATAAATTCAGCCCAGGAAAAATAAATGGATTATCGTCCTCCTTTAGGGGAGAGTTTGGGTCTTGAGATGTTTCGGCAATAAATTATATTTATACATATATATAATATATATATATATATATATATATATATATATATATATATATATCTGTGTTTTTTTTTTTTTTTTTTTTTTTTTTTTTTTTTTTTTTTTTTTTTTTTTTGACATTGCTAATACTTTGTCCATGTGGGTACTTTCTTACATAAATTTATTTTATTTTTATTTCACTATTCTGGTAAGATCAGCATTGTCCTTATGAATACTTCCTTACATTAATTTTTTAATTTTTTCTTTTATTTCTTCATTCTAGCAAGTTCAGCTTTCTATTCTACAGGCGGTTTTTCCAGTGGATATTCTTGAATGCAAATATGTTGCAGTTAATGAAGATTTTTTATATATTAAGCTCTTAAGTCAATTTTTATTATACCAGGTAAGTATGATATTTTTATATAAAGCAAATGTAAGTTCATTTTTTATATGAAGTGTTTTACTTATTATTATTATTATTATTATTATTATTAATTCCTGACTCAGATATGTTTGGCAGTTAATTGAGAGTAGTGTTATATATGAGCTCTTATGTCAATTGTTATTATACCGTTAAGTATGATATTTTTATATAGAGTGTAACTACACTTTTATATAAAATTTTTCGATTATTATTATTATTATTATATTATTTTATTATTATTATTATTATTATTATTATTAAATTAAACCTGACTTTTAGATATATTGCACTCAATTAAGAGTAGTTTTATATATGAGCTCTGTCAATTTTTTATAGAGAATATAAGTGCAGTTTCATATAAAGTGTTTCCTTGGTTTTTATTATTATTATTATATTATTATTATTATTATTATTATTATTATTATTATTATTATTATTATTCCTGCATTTCGTCTGGAGTGCGCCAGAGAGCCGAGGTCGTTATGATGCGAAATCCAGGGAATAATGGAATATAATCTTGATTACGAGTGAAAGGTTGATCCGTCGTATTGCATGTTCATACACGGCAATTAGTCCAGTCCCGAAGTAGTAATTTTCTTTGCGCTTAATTGCTCGGTTCGGGATTGCATAGGGGGAAGGGGGAGGGAAGGGGAGAAAGGAGGGGAGAAATTGGGGAGGGGGGGGGGGGGCTTGCATGGCTTGGCCATCACCTCGCAATTTTCCCCATACATGACGTTGATCATTGATCCTTCTACGAAATGTATGGGCGAGTCGGTAAAAATCCATTCTCTCTCTCTCTCTCTACTCTTCTCAGTCTCTCACTCTCCTCTCATTCATTCATCTCTCTCTCTCTCTCTCTCGTTGATTTAGGTAGGAATTTATTTTCCCCGGAAATCCTCTAATTGTACGTTTGGCGAACGTTAGTTAAGACAGGCCCACAATTCTTACTTAATGGACATCAGAGATTGGAAAACACACGTTCGATCCCTTTATCATCTGGGCTTGTGGTAACACCCGTCAAGACGCTCCATCCCACGGTAACTCGAATTACACTGTTCAGAGTTCCTCGTTGGACGAGTGGTTTACGTGCTCGCCTACCGGTTCGGTAGTACCGAGTTCAATTCCCCGCTCTGCCAACGTGGAATCAGGGAAATTCTTTTCTGGTGATTAGAAATTAATTTCTGGATCAAATCTGGTTCGGATCCCACAGTAAGCTGTAGGTCCTGTTGCTAGGTAACCAGTTGGTTCCTAGCCACGTAAAGATATTTAATCCTTCGGGCAACTTCTAGGAGAGCTGTTAATCAGCTCGGTTAATTAAACTAAGATATACTTATTTTTTTTTCTTCCAAGCCGTGGAATTCTATCCCTGCTTTCGTATTTTGTGACTTATTTTAACCTATCTTTCCTAACCTAACCTAACCTGTCATGGTTAAGGCCATCCTTCTTAACCCTTTTTCATATGGTCATTGGGTTGGGTTAGACAAGGTTATTTAGTTGTGAAGTCATTTAGCCCTTGCCTCTAATTAAACCTCATGTCCTGATATTCAGCATTTAAAAGTTATCATGAATTATATTTACTTTGGAATATCAAGTAGCGAGACTTGAAGTTTCGTGGTAAGGTTCTCACGATGACGGTAGCGCAAGCAAGGAATTGGACTGGAAGTTAAACTAAACTATAGTCATTATCGTGTCGTTAGTACTCATAAAACACTAGTCCATTCTAAATGCTACCGATATCTTCAGGTAATTCACAGCTAATGGTTATGCTGGGAGTCAATCGTACATCTATAAACTTGAGGTTAAACAAATGTATGGCTTTAAATAAAGTGAGGGTGGGATAAAAAAAATGTATGGCTTTAAATAAATTTAGAATTAAAAAATGTATGGCTTTTAATAGACTTAGGATTGGATAAAAAAAATTTTGGCTTTGAATAAACTTAGGAAAGGATTAGAGATTAGAGAAATGTATGGTTTTAAATACAGTTAGTATTAAAGTTGCATGGGTTTGAATAAACTTATAATGGGTTTTGAAAAATGTTTGGCTTTAAATACTTAGGATTTAAAAAATGTATACCTTTAGGCAAATTTAGGATTTAAAAAATGTATGGCCTTAAATAAACTTACATTTAAGAAAATGTATGGATTTGAATAAACTTAAAATTTTAAAAATGTATGGCCTTAAATAAACTTAGGATTTTAACAAATTTACAGCTCTAAGTTAACTTAGAATGTAAAATATGTGTAGCTTTAAATAAACTTAGGATTAAAAAATGCATGGATTTATATGAACTTAGGATTTTAAAAAATATATGCCTTTAAATGAACTTAGCTCTCGTTCAGTCTATTGCTATAAGTTTACGAACAACTTCATACGATGGACATGAAACGTCAGTTTGTGAATTGTTAATTTTTTGTCTTTACTTAAAATGGAATGTCTTAACTTTACCTTTCCATTGTTAGCTATTAAATGTATTCTTACCAATTAGCAAGTTTACATAACCATTTGCAGCGCTCTTAGTTTAGATTTTAGAATATGAGCTATTAAATGTATTCTTACTAAGTAGGAAGTTTACATAAACATTTGCAGCGCTCTTAGTTTAGATTTTAGAATATGAGCTATTAAATGTATTCTTACTAAGTAGGAAGTTTACATTAACATTTGCAGCGCTCTTAGTTTGGAATAATTTTGTTATAGGTTTTTTTCCATGAGCATTATAGTTTTCAAATCTTTTCTTAAGTGATTTCAGTTCCTTCAGATATGTTAATTGCTATGTGTGTTGTGTATAATACATTCTGTTCTAATGGTCTCCAATTTGTCATGTCGCACGATAAAGCATGCGATGTTTTGGCATATACCAAATGAGAATAAATCTCGTCATAAAGTTTTATTCTACAGATCTGTTAATATTATAATTTTATCGAAACTTTTGCCAGATCTGCTTGTCTTTGGGTTTTAGATAATTTAAATAACGGATTGTATGTCGTAATCAAGTTTATATTATTTTTAAGGATGGAAACTAACTCTATTTTCAAACAGATATTTTGATAAAATTAACTACTTTGTCTCGAACATACAAACATACTCAAGAGGATTTAGTCTACCTGGAGCTAAAACCATAGCAAGGCACCTTTACAACGATTAACGAATGTAGCGTGAGGGGAAAGAAAATATAAGGGGAGGGGGGGTTGGAGTCGCCTGGGGACGATGGCTGCGTGGGAGGGGAATTGGAAATGGTAGGGGAGATGGCTACAGGAAGGGCACCATATCATGAAGGAAAGGGGGCGGGGTCATAGTTTACCTGCCGTAGGGGTAGTTCTCATGAGCGCACGTGCCGCGTGTTTTCTCTCTCTCTCTCTCCTCTCTCTCTCTCTCTCTCTCTCTCTCCCCCCTCCCAAATGGTGGCTCCCCCTTCGCCAATACCTCCACCCCCACCCAACCCTAAAGCTTTTCCCCCCTTGTTATTACAGGTATAAACGTTCACTCAGTTCGGAGGTTTTTCAGCTGTTTAATTTTTTTTTTTCTTTTTTATCCCTCTCGTGCTCCTAACAGGCTGTCATTCGTGCTTTTTAAATTTTTTGTGTTTTGGTCGGGTGCGGTCACATGATTGCATGTGTATGGGGTCTTTTAAAATTCGCCGGAAGGTGAGGGTGGGGGATTGTTATTATTAAATAATTAGTGCGCGAATTTGTGCCCCGATTAGATGTTCTGTTTAATGGCGTTACTAATATTATGGAAATTTGATTCTTTTTTGCCCCGCCTTCCTGCCAGCTGTGCATTTGCATATCCGCCGAGATATTAAATCTACTGGTTAGTTTACGTTTCACGTTTTATTTTCTGATATGGCGTTTTTCCAAGTTTAGTTTGTTATAGTTTTTTATTTAACGTTTTAATTTCTAATATGGCGTTTTTGTAAGTTTAGTATATTAGACAATCAAAGACCGTATCTTAGTGTATATAATTAATCAATAATCAGTCTCGTGTGTATTGGATATAAACTGCCACCTTACATTGGGATCGAACCCAGGATAACTTCATTATACCCCGTAACACGTGGTTGTTCCTTATTGTAATTTATTTGGATAGAATTATTGAAGATTTATGAAGTGTGAAACTTTATTTCATGTGGATAATGTAATTTCTCACATTTGATCAAGTTACTGTAGTGGTAGTAGTGCTGTCAGTGCACTTCATGCGTTGCACTGCAGGCATTACTTAAGTTTTTTTGTAGCGTCCCTTCGATCGCTAGTTGCAACCTTTTTCATTCCTTTTACAGTACCTCCTTTCATATTCTCTTCTATCCTCCATCCGTTTTAACAATGGATTCATAGTACACCTTTCGAACTTTCTTACTGTCAATTTCCCTTTCAGCGGTGATTGACCTCATAGGTCCCAGCGCTTTTTTGCCTAAACTCTGTATTCTGTTCTATTCTATCCATTCTTTTGGTCAAGTGACCATATTTCAGGCCCGGACCCAGAGTTTTTTGATGTGGGGGGTGGGGGGTCTTTTTTCCTCCAAAACTGGACCTTTTCTTCTATAAATATCATTGCATATATAGGTATGTATCATATTCATATCACTCTTGTATATCCTATTAGTAAAGAATGATGTTAATGTTTAATAACAAAATTTATAAAAAAAAAAAAATGACCCCCCAAAAAATATATTTTTATTTATTAATTTGTAAGTACAATCCAGTGAAAAGGATAGTCGCAGAAAATATGGACTTCTAGAAATGGGAGGGGGGTGGTTTGTCATTCGCCTCCCCCCCCACCCCCCCTACCTCATCTCTCTCTCTCTCTCATCTCTCTCTCTCTCTCTACATGCTGTATTTCGATTCTGGTCTTATAAGATGACTCAGCAACGAGCTTTCAGTGCAAAGTTTTTTCTGAGGACATTGTCCCCCTCGGAGCGCGTCCAATAGACGTCTTAGAGGATGACGTCCTTATAGCGAAGCCGAGAGAGTCCCCACGTCCTCCTTATTATCCATAAGCTGGTCGCATGTCCGCTTCCCATTAGCGGAAGTTATTGCCGGCTTTTACAACATTTAGCAGTATTGTCGGATATCATGTTCAGTGGCCATTGCACCCTCCTCCTCCAGCACTGCTCCGCTCTCCGATGGGTAATCGATTACCCCCCTATTTTATACAGCTGTCGTTACCTCGAAGTCGTAAACAAGGATGGTTACTTTAGCTGTGTATGTGTGTGTGTAAAATGGTCATTTTTCCATTAGGGCATCAGTATAGGAGTGGGGTCTATTTTCGAAAGAAGGGGTATACAGTGGGAAGCGATATTTTCGAGAAATGGGGAAGTCAAGAGATACAAGTCTAATTCGTCAACCAGAAAGTTTTATATTATATATATATATATATATATATATATATATAATATATATCATATATATATATATAGATTATATTATATATATAAAATGTTAACGTTTCCATTAGAGCATCAGTAAAAAGGAGTGTGGTTTAATTTTTTTAAAGCAGGGACACACCAAGAAAGTATATTTCTGAGAGATGGAGAATTCAATTATGATTCGTAAGGAAGAATAGTTCTTATATATATGTTCGTGGGTAAAATGTTAGTTTTTCCAAGGAGTGTCCTTTATTTTCGAAAACAAGGACACACCAAGAAAATATATTTCTGAGAGATGGAGAATTCAATTATGATTCGTAAACAAGAATAGTTCTTATATATATGTTCGTGGGTAAAATGTTAGTTTGTCCATTAGGGCATCAATAAGAAGTTTCGTTTATTTCTGAGAAATAGAAAATTCAGGTCTGATTCCTAATCGAGAAGTGTTTTTTTTTTAATGTTCTTGCATAAAATGTTAATTTTTCCAAGGGATAGTTTTTTTTTTTTTTTTCCAAAGTGTTAATTTTTCCATTAGAGCATCAGTAAAGAAGCGAAGTTCATTTTCGAATGGAAGGACACACACACACACACACACACACACACACACACACACACACACACACACACACACACACACCAAGAGACGATAATAATTCCGAGAATTGGAGGAGTCGAAAGTCCGAATAAATTTGGGACAAAGGGGAGAGCAGATTAAACGCAGTGCGCATGATCCGTGTCATTTGTTGACGTGCGCTGCATGACCGGAACGGTAAGGGATACGCACAGGGGCTAATAAAAGGAGAGAGAGAGAGAGAGAGAGAGAGAGAGAGAGAGAGAGAGAGAGAGAGAGAGAACCGACGAAAAGGGGGAGGTGGATGATTGATCGAGTTAGAAGTTACGAGGGAAATCGTACTGACAATTATATTTGCTCTGCAGAAGAAAATTTCAAGAGTTATTTGCAAATATAAAATAAAGACCCGAAGACTAGGTTAGAGAGGAATGAAGGGAGATGTTTGTGAAAATAGAAATTAAAATAAAGAGGAATGAAGGGAGATGTTTGGGAAAATAGAAATTAAAATAGAGAGGAATGAAGGGAGATGTTTGTGAAAATAGAAATTAAAATAGAGGAATGGCGGGAGATGTTTGTGAAAATAGAAATTAAAATAGAGGGAGAAATGAAGGGAGATGTTTGCACAAATAGAAATTAGAATAGAGGGAGAAATGAATGGAGATCTTTGTGAAAATAGAAATCAAGATAGAGAGAGATATTAAGGGAGATGTTTGCACAAATAAAATTAAAATAGAGGGAGAAATGAAGGGAGATGTTTACACAAATAGAAATTAAAATAGAGGGAGAAATGAAGGGAGATGTTTACACAAATAGAAATGAAAATAGAGGGAGAAATGAAGGGAAATGTGTGCACAAATAGAAATGAAAATAGAGGGAGAAATGAAGGGAGATGTGTGCACAAATAGAAATGAAAATAGAGGGAGAAATGAAGGGAGATGTGTGCACAAATAGAAATGAAAATAGAGGGAGAAATGAAGGGAAATGTGTGCACAAATAGAAATGAAAATAGAGGGAGAAATGAAGGGAGATGTGTGCAGCAAAATAAATAAATGAAAATAGAGGGAGAAATGAAGGGAGATGTGTGCACAAATAGAAATGAAAATAGAGGGAGAAATGAAGGGAAATGTGTGCACAAATAGAAATGAAAATAGAGGGAGAAATGAAGGGAGATGTGTGCACAAATAGAAATTAAAATAGAGAGAGAAATGAAGGGAGATATTTGCACAAATTAAAATTAAAATAAAGAGAAGTGAAGGGAGATGTTTGTAAGAATAGAAATTAAAATAGAGAAATCAAGATTAATTCTCCCAGTTGGTGCGCACGGCGCTTGTCATTTGTGACGTGCGGGACTGGAATTAAAAGGATAACGAAGCAGGGCAGTAAATGGAGGGATAGGGAGAGATATCGACAACATGGAAAGGGGCAGAAGAGAGAAGAAGAGATAATGGATTATAGAAAGAGAATGATAATGACTGAAGTTAGGGAGTGTTTGAGAGTTGAAGGAGCTTTTTTTTTTTTTTCCTGTAAAGGAGAAATGTATGATGTGAATCGCTTAAGATGTTCTTGTAAAAGAAAATAAGGATAATTGAGGTGATGTGTTTACATTTGGAGCCAGAGAGTTGAAGGAGTTTTTTTGACTGTAAAGGAGAAATATATGATGTGAAACTTGTAAAAAAAAAAAAAAAACAAAAAAAAAAAAAAAAAAAAAAAAAAAAAACAGATAATTTGAGGTGATGTGTTCACGTTTGGAGCCGAAATCGTTCTCGTTTTGGCCGCAAAAAAAGCTGAAGGAACGAAAGAGATTTTCATTTCATGAATCAAGATTAGAAATGAAACCAGGTTTTTATTCATGAACCAAGGTACAATATATATATATATATATATATTATTATATATATATATATATGATATATATATAATATATATATATATATATATATATATATATAATATATATATATATATATCGCTACCAGATAACAGTAGGGCTGTTTTTTCATCTTATTCTACGTTATGTGGCTTTGAGCATATTACTGTGAACAGTGTTTTCAAGTGTCCCATGCGTACGTGTAAAATTTCAGGCCAGTTAAGGGAAGTCCTATTTCCATCCTCCCTCTTTCATAACATAAAAAATAATAATAAAAAAACACCCGATTTTTCCAATCAAGGTTGGTTACACCTTTTCACTGTACGAATTTAGCTCGAGAACTTTTTTTTTTTTTTTTCTTCGTTCTCTTAAATCATTGGGCCACTTTTCCTCAAACTTAGACGGAAGACTCGGCGTATGGGACGGGGATGTCGTGTATCCACGAGAGGGGTATCCTGTTGTTTTAGTCTCCGTATAAGGATATTCCGGAGCCCAGTTGATGCGTCCTTGATTTCTTTTTTATTTTGTATCTTAATGTAGGAGTCCATAGTATTCATTTTAAGTACTTGGGTTGTTTCTCCTTCCTCTATGTTTCTGAGGTCATTACAATAACTTTTCACTAAATTATTATTTTTATTTTTTTAATTAATTTTTCTTACTAAGTTTGTTCTTGAACCTATCGTAAGTTCAGTACGGTATAGTACCGTACTGAAGTTCTGATAGGTTTAAAAATAAAAATACATTCTTCGTGTTTCTCTTGAATAGTATATAAAAAAAAGTAGAGGAGGAAAGAAACTACAGAAACTAACAATGCAGAAACACAAAGTTTAAGTAAACCTAGCGTTTCTGTAGTGATATTTAGGTACGGATTTATCACTGTGGTTAATTGAATTCATTATGTGTTCGAGTTATATGTATGTTAAATGCTTAAATGCTTTATCACCGCAGCCTTAACGGTGAATATTCATGCTCGTATGCGCAGTTCATTAACTCTAAGCATATTGACTCTTCCTTATCCATGTTAAGTACGAGTCCTTATAAGGTAGTTCACAATCCAGCTGTAACAGTTGCACAGAAGTTGATCAACTTTAACTTTTTTTCCGTCATATATTATTATCGATGATATTGAAACCTATTGAATCTGTACGAATTTCAAGTCATCTGTCGCTTTTGGCCTTCATACATAATTACTGATAGAAAACATCGGTGCAGTATCGTCCGTGGGTATTTAAAAGGAAATTCCACAATCATATGTAATGTCTAGAAAGAAATATATATATGTGTATATTATATATTATATATAAAGACGGTAAGCATTTGCTAGCCACTGTTACTGTGGAATCAACCAGTGGCTAGCGACGCCCATTGTCTAGATATATACGTATATTTACTTTTGTGGATCTTTCACACCTGTGGAAATATCTTCTGCATGTGTATATTTATGTATTCAAACATGTATTCTCTCTTTGCTTTTTTTTTTTTTTTTTTTTTTTTTGTGGGATCCAACCCACTTGACCTCTTCCTCCCACTCCTTATGCCATCCCAGTTTTCCCTTTCTTCCTTTCTCCATCCTAATCCTCCTACTCCTCCTCCTCCTCCTCCTCCTCCTCCTTCCACTCCTTATGCATCCAGTTTCCATGCCATCCGTCCTCCGGCCTCCTCCTCCTTCTTCTTTCACTCCTTATGCCATCAGTTTCCTCCTCGTCCTCCTCCTCTTCCTCCCACTCCCCCTTATCCATCAGTTTCCCCCCCTCCCCACCCCCCGGGCCGACCGGGGCGCTAACTCCTAAAATGTGCAGTAGGGGCCAGACAAGGTTGTTGTTTTGGAGCTTGTTGGCTGCGTCGCAGAAGCCTGGCGCTTGAAGGTGCCTTTTAAAGCACTCGTCTTGACTCGCATGGGTTTGTGTGTGTGTGTGTGTGTTTGTGTATGTATGTTTATCATTATTGAAATTTTCAATGCTACTATCCTTAGAGAAGGTCTTCTCCCTTATTATTATTATTATTATTATTATTATTATTATTCAGAATATGAACCCTATTCATACGGCAGAAACCCACCACAGGGGCCATTGACTTGAAATTCAAGCTTGCTGAGAATATGGTGCTCTTTTGGTTGTTTGTTTTGCTGATGTATTCACTCTTGAATTTCATGGTTATCGTCATAGACATATTATACTGGCAGTAGGCCGTGTTCCGGTCTTCAAACCTTGTAGAGCACCGGTGTCTTCATAAAACGTGTTTATAAGAAATGCAGAAGCTTGTCCTTACATGATTTATCTCTAATTGTGGGGCTTTCGATAATGATAATAATGAATCCCGTAGTTTAAATTATGTTCAGACAAGAGCACAATGAAAGTAATTTAATATTGTCCTTTTTAATTAATTTACCACAATACTTGTTCGTCATAATCTCCTCTAACCCCACGTGATGAAATTAGACACAGTGAAATTCAGCCTCTCGTGTGTCTCCTGTGCTTTATCTTCTACCAATCTCCACTCCTCTCTAGCCTCTTCCTTTACTCATAGCTCTCGTCCAATGTTGGTGTGGGTCTACCAACTCCTCTTACGCCCACAAGAGCTCAGCTGACACGGTCAAGCCTCTACATGTTTTCATAATTATCGCCTCTTCATAAGGAACATCGTAGTATCCCAGTGCTCTATTATTTCTAACTTTGGTATGCCATATGACTAATAAAATTCTTTCTGAGTGCTTCATAAGTGTTATTTACTTTTATTTCATACCATAATTTATGTCCATATGCCACAGTATGTATTGCAATGGCCTTCGTATAGTCGT
This sequence comes from Macrobrachium nipponense, assembly GCF_015104395.2. Lineage (NCBI taxonomy): Eukaryota > Metazoa > Arthropoda > Malacostraca > Decapoda > Palaemonidae > Macrobrachium > Macrobrachium nipponense. The sequence goes on from NC_061108.1 coordinate 133,411,872, forward strand.
ACTTTCGTATGCAATTTCAGTCGAATTGTTTTCCCAAATCTTTTGCAGCCCTCCATTATTTGACCTTCCTGCTTCAGTCGACATTAAGGGGAAACAGGAAAGGCTCGGTAACATTCCCTGTAGCACCTCACTGTTTAAGACCCCCAGCAACATTAACTTGCATCTACTGTGTTCTGTGTGATCTCAAGAAGTCATAATGTATTTTAGGGGAATTCCATAGTGGGGAATGTCATAGTGACACAAGACTTTCCTTAATATTGTTGTATAATAATGGACGCTGTCCAATGCCTTCTAGTAATCAGCAAAAGCCATTAGACGTGGATTTTAAAATTCCTTATTCAATGATATTTCACTTGACAGATTTCGCGTATTTTTCATTCTTGTTTTTTAAAACCACACCTTGTTTTTTTTAAAATCAAACCTTGCTTTTTTAAACCAAACCTTGTTTTTTTAAAACCACACTTATTTTAAACCACACCTTTTTTTAAACCACACCTTGTTTTTTTTAACCAAACCTTGTTTTTTTAAACCAAACCTTGTTTTTTTAAAGCCAAACCTTGTTTTTTTAAAAACCATGCCTTGTTTTTTTAAAACCAAACCTTGCTATTTAATTCCACGTTGGAGTTCCCCAAGGTGAAGAAACGATCTTTCAAATATATGGTAAGTTTATTTATTTAATAAGAGAGGAAATACGTTGTTGTTGAAGTTGGTAAAACGGATGAGATAACATCAGATGTACAGAACAGCAAGAAGTCTCTCGTATGGCCAACATCACGCTTTTATTAGTTTGTTGGCCTAATAAATGGCGCTCCTTTTACTTCAGGGCTGGGGTTCAGCAACGAACGAAGTAATAAACGTGTTGTTTAATCAGTCAGTTACAATAAAAACCTAAAACCGATTTTTTTTTCTAGAATATCGACTTACCTGATTATTAAGCATCTAAACGAGTTCTCTGTAATACAAATAATTTTCATCAGGTTACAGAAGTGAGTTTCATAATACAAATAAGGACATTTCGATACAGCAATGAGTTTCATATACATGTTAGAACATTTCGATACAGAAATGAGTTTCATAATACAAATAAGAACATTTTGTTACAAAGCTGAGTTTCATAATACAAGAAAGAACATTTATTAAAAAAAAATAGCTTCATAATTAGAAAATTTCATAACGATATCGATTTTCCTATCACCTGTAATGTAATGATAAATAGCTAGGATATTATTATATAAGAACTTCTCTATTGATAATAATACAGAATTTTGTTTACTAAAAGATAAAAGTATCACACACCCCTGTTGTATACCTGCGCACTGATATACTATATACATTGGTATACAAGAGTTACGTGTGTAATTAAGTTATATATGCACGTGCTAGGGTACACACACACACACACACACACACACACACGTGTGTGATATAATTACGGTGACACGACCTCTGATTATGGGAATACTAGATTATAGACGCATGACCTTATAACATGGCAGATAGATTAAGGCAAACATTATAAGAGAAATATGTTAATAAGATTATGATGGTCATAGTGAATGAGGTTTGTATGTAATAGTTTGATATTTAGGTTGAGGATATTAATTTTCTCTCTCTCTCTCTCTCTCTCTCTCTCTCTCTCTCTCTCTCTCTCTCACAGAGGCGTCCACTATCGACCCCTTATGACTCAACAACTATCACTACTGTGAGAAAACTATTGAATGGATGGGTTGGGGTGCATGGGGGGGCGGTGCGTCTACGAGATGGGTGGGGTAGGTGGGAGGGGGGGACTCAGTGAATATGATGGGAGGTAGGGGTGAGGAGTGGGGGAAGTCTGTGGGTCGAAAACACTGATATTATTGATCTCTTCACCCTCTTCTACTTTTTTTTTTTGAGTCATCTGTTTACTTGGGCGATTACCCTCTCTCTCTCTCTCTCTCTCTCTCTCTCTCTCTCTCTCTCTCTCTCTCTCTCTCTCCTTTTAACCTCCGTGATTTAAACATTTAAACGGCTTGGTTCGTGCATCTTTCTCCAGTTTTGACAGTTTTTTAAAATTTATTTTAAATTGATTTGACCTCTATTTATTCAGAAGAGCTCAGGTAACTTGCTCTCTTTATTTGTCTATTTACTTAAAAATACCATTATTTACATTAGTTTCTTTGAGTTACAAACACATTTAAATTTCTCTAGAAGCTCTTTTCATTATTGAGCACGTACGTAGTCTTTCACGTAAACATTGATTGTGTGTGCGTTTGTGTACGGAACCCTATATGGGCGCATCTCCGAAACAACTGTTGGACGACGCTCACTTGTTTGTTCGTCCATATGTGTAGTTTGTTTGTTTGTGTGGTGTGCAGTGGGTCAGTATATATAGTCTTATTACCGTATTTTTGCCCCCTTACATAAGAACTGTAAAAGATTGTGTGTTGTGTATTCATGTCTTATTCGGGTTTCAGAGCGATCCAGCGTCATTAATGGCTTAATTGGCTCCATGAGGTAATTTGGAATAGCTAATTGATTCAGGCTAACTGAGGAAGGTTGTCTGTGCCCATGTGGGCATCTCATGTTTCAGTGTTTGGATTAACACATGTTATATCCCGTAGGGGGGGAAAGCGCCGTCAGTGGACCTCATGCTGTGCACTGTAGGGATTATTTAAGGTTCTTTGCAGCGTCCCTTCGGCCCCTCTAGCTGCAACCCCTTTTCGTTCATTTTACTGTACCTCCTTTCATATTATCTTTCTTCCATCTTACTTTCCACCCTCTCTTAACAAGTGGTTCACGGTGCAACTGCTTTGTTGCACCTTTGAAACCTTTTACTGTCAAATTTCCATTTCAGCGCTGAATGACCTCATACGTCCCAGTGCTTGGCCTTTGGCCTAAATTTTATATTAAATTCAGTTCAATTCAATACATGTTATAAGTTTATTGCGGAATGAGAATTATGTTATTTACGTCATGAAGTGTCTTTTCGATATTTGTACCATCGGCGTTTGGATTTGGTCATATGGCGCTGATCAACATTAAAAAGCTCAACTTATATTAAAGGATACGTCTTCAGCGCTTCAGTCCTGTTCTGCGTGAGCGATATTTGGTCACTTTTTGACAGCAATGTCGGATATAATTTCTCACTTATAGAATTATTAAATTAATTATAATTGAAAGTATACGGTATTTCGTGATTTTGAGAATTAAAACGAAGGACTAAATTTCGATAGAAACTGTAAGGTTAGCCTCCTGCAACCAGTATTGGCAGTGTTTATACATGTGATTATCATGTATAAGAAAATATTTAGCCTTCAATGTATAAAATTTAATATATTACATAAAATTGGTAAAGGAATCAGCTATACTTTTCGGACTTATGTTTGAGGGTCTGTTTATGCATTTTTTTTCATTCCCCACAAAATAAGAGTAAATAAATAAGTAAATAATAATGATAAAATTTACCCAGAGGGCAGTCGAATTGGCACAGGAGCATCAATTAATGAATTTATGATCTGCATTGTAAATTCATACTTGCGGACTATAACTATCGTCGGAATCGACCATCTTTATGGATGCAGAGTTAAAGTTCCTGCGCCTTCTATAATAAAAGAAAAAAAAATGCTATCCTCCGAAGTGAAGTATCACATAATGGATACCTCTTAGGGAAGTGACGCGGTGAAGGCCTCTTGTTTCACACACACACAAAGAGAGAGAGAGAGAGAGAGAAGAGAGAGAGAGAGAGAGAGAGAGAGAGAGAGAATAAACTAGGCCACAAGCTCTTCCATGATATCGATATTTTTTATTATTATTATTATTATTGTTTTTCTTGGCGAGAAAGAACCGAATCCAGCAATTTCGTAGTGGTACCCGTGAGACAAGATGACGTGTGCGTATTATATTAAAGCACGAGAGACTTACTACGTATAGCTTTGCATGCATTATTTAGATTATAATGGGCATGAATGACGGATAGAGAGCGCCTTCTTCGTCATATTTCCGAATAAGATATTCCGTCGCTGGACGGTACTTATTGTTAGCGATTGGGACAAAGTGTCATAAATAGGACAGGGCTTCAGAATTGGGGAGCTTTGCGCTTGGGGGGGACGGAGGCTAGGGGTGAGGACCAGTTGGTTGGGTGGTTGAAAGTTTTTTTGGGGCTGTGACGCTTTCAGCCGCCCCCCGCCCTCTCTCTCTCTCTCTCTCTCATCTCTCTCTCTCTCTCTCTCCGCTCTCTCTCTCTCTCTCTCCGCATTGAATTTAGGTCTATATATTTTATAATATTATAATTATATATATATATATATAATATATATATATATATATATAATATATATATATATATATATATGTCACGTGCATCTACTGTGATATTTTAAGAATGCATATATATATATATATATATATATATATATATATATATATATATATATATATATATATATATAGATATAACCCATATACCTATACAAGTAAGAGTAGGTCTCTCTCTCTCTGTCTCTCTCATTTAGCCATGAGGATGAATGAGGGTCTCTCTGTGTCTCTATTAACCATAGGAGTGAGAATAGGTCTCTCTCTCTCTCTCTCTCTCTCTCTCTCTCTCTCTCTCGTAGCCACAGGGTGTGAGGAGGGTAGGAGGAGAGAGGGATTCAAGACTTAATATGATCGGAAATGGGGGTTTGGTGATGTTCCCAGGACGGCTGTGCGTGTGTGTGTGTGTGTATGACTCATTGGTGTGGTTAATCTGTCGGTTGAATCTCAACAAATGGCTGTTTTGATTAGTTCCATTGATAATGGTAGACCTTTTGTTCCGTAAGGGCAAAAAAAAAGAATTAAAGGTTTTATTAAAAAGTCCAGACAGGTGTCCGTGTTGAAAACGATTTGCAGAATTGGCTATTGAGGATTATCCCAGGTTTCTACGTCCCGTAGGGGGGCTTCTATCAAGGCATCTCACGTGGTGCACTGTAGGCATTACTTGATCTTTACAGCGTCCCTTCGACCCCCAGCTACATCCCATTTCATTTCTTTTACTGTGCATCCTTTCATATTCTTTCTTCCATCTTAACTTTCGTCGACCTTATATAGATTTTGTAATAGTGTAGCTGCGAGGTTTTCCTCCCGTTACACCTTTGAAACGTCTAACTCTCTATTTCCTTTACAGCTGAATGACCACATAGGTCCCCAGCGCTTGGCCTTCCTTCCTACCTTCCCTCCCCTCGTTTTATGTCTGGGTCCAACCTCTGTCCAAGCGTTAGCCTTCTGTTCGTCATTCTCTGTCCCCCCCAGCTTTTATTTGGACGCTCAATACTTCCTCCGATATGTTGTCTTTGTCGAAGCGTCATTTCATCAAATTTATGGACATTGATCTTGGAAAATTGCATAGGAAAGTGCGAAGTTGATGTTTGTCGTCTTAGTGCAGAACCATTGATTTCGCGAAGTGATTCCGAGTCTCTGTTTGTAGAATAAATATGAGTGAAACTTTCTGGGAATTGTTTAGGGTAGCTGTCCTTTTTGTGCAATTATTTTTTTCAGTACCAGGAACGAAATTGCAAATCATCCGGGACACTAGTTAATACTGTCTATTATTATCAGTAATGGTAAAGTAAATCCATAGTCGTATGCCTATTTTGTTATTTAAATAACAAAATCAAACAGGCATACTACTGTGGATTCACTTTCCCATTTTATAGACTCTGGGAGATTAGGAGTTTTGTTTGGATTATCAGAGATATTAGGATGAATACATATTACAGAATGCCTCACGTGGTGCACTGTAGGTGCCACTCAAGGTTCTTTACAGCGTCCCTTCGGCCCCTAGCTGCCACCCCTGTCATTCCTTTTATTGTACCTCCATTCATATTATCTTTTTCTCCTCATCTGCTTTGAGGATTTTCTCCATAAGGGCACTGCTTGATCGACTGTAAATGAAGCAATATCGCCCCTTCTTGGCAGATTCGAAATGACGCAATCAAACCCCGTCTTGAATGATTGCAACAGGGCTCAGAAGGATTTAAAGCATTGGTTGTTGTCTGGTCACTTTTAAAATCAGTTTATTTATATCCTCCTCTGATCGTGTGCCGACTCGACTTTCCTGTTTGCAGATGTATTCAGCGTCTGGGCCAAACCTTTGGCTATTAAATCGGAATACATTCTTCTCGAGCTGTCTTAACAAGGCATCGAGTTACATTGACTTTCGGAACCAATTCTTGAGGACTTGTTTTAATGACAGTGGATGTGACTTAATATGTATCTTAAAATATCATAATATTGTAACACGATATTTGACTTTACATGTATCTTGAAATATCATAATGTTGTAACACGGTATGTAACTTATGTCTCATGAAGTATCATAATTTTTATAAGACGATATTTTACTTACATGTATGTTGAACTATGATAATGTTAAAAGACGTTATTTTACTTTAAAGTATCTTAAAATATCATAATGTTATAAGACGATATTTTACTTATATGTCTCTTGAAATATGATAATGGCATAAGACGATATTTAACTTAAATGTATCTTAAAATATCATAATGTTATAAGACGATATTTTACTTACATGTTTCTTAAAATATCATAATGTTATAAGACGATATTTTACTGACATGTATCGTCATAATGTCTTAAGACGATTTTTTTTAAGAATTACGAATTGGAATATATTTCTTTACTGGTGTACATTATGTGACAAATTCCTTGTAGGGGAAAGTGGTTTATTTAAGAACTATGAATTGGAATATATATCTGTCTTGGTTTACATTCTGTGACAAATTCCTCGTAAAGGGAAGAAATCTCGTAAGGGGAAGACGATTTATTTAGGGACAATGAACCGGAATAAATTTCGGAACTTGTTTACTTTCAATAACAAATTCCTTGTTGGGGTTGTCGACCGTAGGTGTGTTTGCCTCGGTTTTGTTGACAGATATCCTTATGGCTACCGTAAATAAACATTTGTCACCACCGGCGACTGACAAGACTTCAACCACAAATGCAGAATCTGGTGACCACCGGTACGAATTGGTTTGGAAGAGGAATGCATTTGGTGTTTATTGATACGAATGGGGTAATGGGTCTTTGTGGTCGTTCTCATAAGCTCTCATGGGATTTAGTTACTTTGGAGTTTGTGAGGGGTACTTATGTATTTTACGCTTTCAGTAGCATTGGACTATCTCTTGTAATGTTGCCAGATCTATTCTTCTTCTCCTTCTTCGCCAGACTCACTCTCTCTTTCTGTCATCTTCTTTTTAATTATGTCTACCACATCCTCCATTTGTGTCTTCAAACCTCTCTCCTCGGATGGGGTTATTAGTTTTTGAGATATCCTAATCCTAGTAACTCTCTCTCTCTCTCTCTCTCTCTCTCTCTCTCTCTCTCTCTCTCTCTCTCTCTCTCTCTCTCTCTCCCGTTGGTAATAACAGGTCACTCCGTCAGTTAATCAATATGGTTTCAGTGGAACTAATTAAGTAATAACCGTATCTTTTTACGTATTTATAATAATAATAGTAATTATGTCCGAATAACACGTGTAGTAATCGTAATCATATCTGCCATTCATGCTAGTTATGAAGTAACACCTGGTGACTAGAAACATACTGCACCGTATCCTGTAGTTTAAGTATTCCCTACAGAGATTTCATTTATGTTAATATTCTGATATATATTTTAAAATAAACTTTTGCTTGTGTTTTTACTTTTAGTTTTCTGTAAAAGAAAAGTATTGATATGGCTTTGTCTGTTCGTCCGCCCCCAGATCTTAAAACCTACAGAGCTGCAAATTGGCATGTTGATCACCCACCCTTCAATCACCAAACATACCAAATAACAACCTTCTAGCTTCAGTAGGTTTTATTTGATTTAAGGTTTTAAGGTTTGCTATGAATCGTGCGGCTGGCAGCGGTTTCCGGAGGCGTCGCCGACGCGCCTGCACTTGACCGCATCTGGGGAGCAATTGAGCGCTGCCCGGTCGTAACTGGGGGTTTCGTACTTCATTATCCGAGTATAGTTCCTGTTCTGTAGCAGAATTAAATAGACTTTTATTTTTTATTTTTTTATTGTTATTTTGTTTTAAGAAATAAGGTTTATTTGAAAGGAGATTTATACATTCTAAATGCCCCTTTATCTATGAGCTATGGACCATTGCTTTAAACCGCTGGTCGACAAATATGGTTCTTTATAAAGGAATAGATACACACACGGATTCCTGAATGGAACGATAGATGTTTTTTGCTTCAAGAACGTTTTTCTGCTTTTGTATATTGATATATATATATATTTCCTCTGTTCGCATTTTAAAAGGCGTTGTGACAACTTAAACGTGCGTCCTTCCCGTCACCTGGGAGCTAATGTGCAAAATGACGTACGTCACCTATTTCATGCGGGATTTTAATGGAATGTAAATGTCACTTATGCGGAATTATAATGGGATGTAAATTCCACCGGAATTACAAACTACTCCTCATATCTTTCCTCGAAAGTCCATCTTTATCTTTTAATACTTCGTGATTGTTTAGCTGCGATGTTGGTGCCTCAGAGATCATCCCTCCTAATGCCGGAATTAATGGAGACTGATTTTACAGTACGTGTAATCGCTGTGATGGTCGTTTGTTAAAACGAAGAAATTTGCTGTGGTAGTGTTAAGCTTGGCTAAGCCGAGGTTTTAAAGGTTTAGACTACAGTTTATTAGGTTTTTTTTCCAGGATGAAGTAGATAGATGGTTTGAGTATACTTTGGCTTAATGTGCGTTGCGTTATGAGTGTCGTGCCTTGTAATAGCTTAGTCTGATGTGAAACATTTAATTTGATTTTTTTTTTCCGGTATGAGATATATTTGAATTCGCAAACCACTGACTGTGTATTATATAATATATATATATATAATATATATATATATATATATATATATATATTATACATATTTCCCTCCCGCTGTTAAAATAGGATACCTCCTCAACTTATAAAAGGCCCATTTAAAACACTCTGGGTTAAAGATGAGGACTACTATATTTTGGTGGAAGTTGGCCGACCGAAATATAGTCCTTGGCTGTAAGAGTGTTTTAATGGGCCCTCTTTGATAATTTATATAATATATTATATATATGGATATATATATAATATATAATATATATCTATATATATTTATAATATATATATATATATATATTATATATTTATGATATATATAATAGTTATATATATACATAATATATATATATATGATTATATTATATATATATATATATATATATATTATAGATATAGGTAATATATGTAATATTATGTATGAATGTATGTATATATATATATATTTGTGAGGAGTCACAGTGATGAGGAGCGGAACTCTCTCTCTCTCTCTCTCTCTCTCTCTCTCTCTCTCTCTCTCTGCAAGTATGGAGGCTCTTACCTGTTCCACCCTTTGCCGCAATGCAAGATAATCTCTCTCACCTGACTTAATGCACTTTGCTATGGTGCTACGAGAAATTGCAGTGTTTCTCATTTGAATAATGATGTGGTGCGTATGATTAGCTTTCAGCAGACGTGTCTTGTACAGGTTTAGTACTGACGTGTTTGAAAGGGATCTGCAATTGCTTCGGTTAATGAGGGAAGTTACATAATTCGAGATTAGTGTATTACGACCAAGCAATTCATAATCAAATCAAATCAAATCAAAGCGCCTCAGTGGCGTGGTTGGTATGGTATTTACCTGCCACCGCGAGTTCCATTCTCTGGCATTCCATTGAGGGATCAGAAATTTGTATTTCTGGTGATAGAAGTTCACTCTTGAGTCTCGACGTGGTTCGGAAGTCACGTAAAGCCGTTGGTCCCGTTGCTGAATAACCACTGGTTCCATGCAACGTAAAAACTCCATACAAACAAATCAAATCAAATCAAGCAATATAGATTGAAGAAGGGTCAAGAAACATCCCCTGTATAAAAGCAAGTTTGAGTGAATGAATATTTAATGGGAATTTTCGAATTTCACTAAAGGTCCTCCTCAACCGTACAGCTGAACCAGTTCGTGAGCTGAACTGGACCTTAATAAAGGTCGAATATTTCTTTCTTACATTCATTCATTTAAGCTTGGTTTTATACAGTGGATCTGTTGTTGTTTTAGATTAAGCTGACGTTGATGCCAGCACGGGCTCTTGCTCATAGAGCAGCTCGTAAAGTGGGTCTTTCTGAGCCATTCAAGACAAAAAACGAGAAGAGCGTGGGTTTCTTACTTGACGAAAGAAAGGTTAAGCTTTGAAATTGACAGATGAAAGTAGCTTTGAAAAATTAAAACTTAGCATACAATTATTTCAGTCTCTTGGGAGTAAACAAATTAGTGCTTATAACAAATTGAAAAAAAGGAGAAATTTTTTTCCAGTAAGGAAAGGAATTCGGGAAAGAAATCTGTTGATGGTGTCAACAACAAAAAAGTAAGGAGTCTAATGTGTTCCCGTTGACGCACATGACAAGACCGGAAGCGACGACCTTAATTGATCCAATAGGGCTCCTTGGAAGGGGAACGGTGTTGAAATGATCACGAGAATCTGTTTCCTACACAAGGACCGTCTTCAGGAGGAGGAGGAGGAGGAGGAGGAGGAGGTCTTGGTGTTGGAAGAGGATTTGGAGGTGGTTGTGGTGAAGGAGGATGGGAATAGGAGGAGGAGGAGGAGGAGGAGGAGGAGGATGAAGGGGAGGTGTTGGTGATGGCGATATTGGAGGAAGAGGAAGGGGAGGTGTTGGTGATGTTGGAGGAGGAGGAGGTGGTGGTGGTGGGAGAGGAGTAGGAGGAGTTGGAGGTGGTTATGGTGGAGAAGGAGGAGGAGGAGGAGAGGTGGTGGTGTTGGTGGAGGAAGAGGAAGAGGAGGAGGAGGAGGTGTTGGTGGTGGAAGAGGAGGAGGAGGTGGAGGAGGAGGAGGTGGTGCCAGCGACCTTGCAGTGCCTGGTGCCTTGGCTGCAAAACACAGTTCCATAGTTCCGTTTACTTTTGGGGAGGAATTGAGGAATTTTTCTCACCAATTTCATACGCCGCGTGAGACCTTTGTAGATAGTTTTTTTTTTCTTTTTTTTTTTTTTTTAGAACGTCGCATCTCGGATGAGTTGAAACTGTCGCTGATATCGTAGAATATTTTTAGATTATGTAATCTTCTTAAAATTCTGTAGATTTTATTCAGTTGGATTGTGATATCTCCTGGCATTCGTGACTACTGAATAAATTGTCTGGGTTCCTGTCTTTTCTCGTAAATGTATGAAATAGTATGAAATTTTTTTTTAGTTCCGTTTATTTTATATTATAATTTTGTTGTTAGATAAACAATATTATACCGTTAAACATTTTCGGTACTTTATTTTCACTTATATATTAAGGTAAAACTGCCTATATTAAGGTAAAACTGCCTTGTCGAGCACGACACTTTTTATATATTTCTTATATATACTTTTTATATAATTCATTATATATAAAGATTAATATTAGTCCAATAGTAGAATCCACTGAACTCCAGTTATGAACTGCACACCTTCATATTTTGAAAGACAGTTAATATTTAATTATAAAATTGCCTTTAGGTTCATTATACGAATTAGGCATTGTCAAGCAACATCGAAATATATCCAAAAGAGTTGAAGGAAAAAACTCATAGGGTGATCTTTAGAATTATATTATTATCAATTAGGAGGTCTGTGCAAAACCTTTTAAGATAATATCGGGTATACGCTGGCCCTTAACTCTTGAGATAATATCAGGGATACCCTGACCCTGAACTATAGAGAATATCAGGTATACCCTGGGCCTTAACTCTTGAGATAATATCAGGTATACCCTGGCCCTTAACTCTTGAGATAATATCAGGTATACCCTGGCACTTAACTCTTGACATAATATCAGGTATACCCTGGCGCTTAACTCTGAAGATAATATCAGGTATACCCTGGCCCTTAACTCTTGAGATCATGGTCCTTAACTCTTAAGATAATATCAAGTATACCTTGGCCCTTAACTCCTAAGATAATATCAGGTATACCCTGGCCCTTAACTCTTAAGATAATATCAAGTATACCTTGGCCCTTAACTCTTGAGATAATATCAGGTATACCCGGGCCCTTAACTCTTAAGATAAAATCAAGTATACCTTGGCCCTTAACTCCTAAGATAATATCAGGTATACCCTGGCCCTTAACTCTTAAGATAATATCAAGTATTCCTTGGCCCTTAACTCTTAAGATAATATCAGGTATACCCTGGCCCTTAACTCTAAAGATAATGTCAGGTATACCTGGCCCTTAACTCTTGAGATAATATCAGGTATACCCTGGCGTTTAACTCTAAAGTGATGTAAACTTTGACCCGGGCAATCTGTAACTGTTATTCAAGCCATTCTTCGATATTCTGAGTGTAAGGTTTTTCTCGTACGCAAATGAGCTAATTCAAACTGTACTATGTGATCACGACCAAGGAATTCAAGTTTGCTTCGTGATACTCACTTACGTGTAGATTAGCTAGGTAACTCTCTCTCTCTCTCTCTCTCTCTCTCTCTCTCTCTCTCTCTCTCTCTCTCTCTCTCTCTCGTGTATATGTTTTAGAGTTATAGTCTGAGATGAATCTCTTATCTTCGTTTTTATTTGTTTCGATTAACAATATCATCGTATCATTCCTTACGGCTTCGTATTTTTAATTGACTGAGGTCTTCCTCCGTCAGTTCTTTTACCGAGTTAAATACAGTAATTTTTTTTTTTAAATCCCATCGTTCACGAAAAGTGATCTTGGGGGATTAGGATAATAATTGCAATGATGCGTGAATATAAAGAGGGAAAAGGATAAATGACAACACTGAAATACATAGTCAATCAGTATAGTTTTGTAGTATCATTCTATAGATAAGTGACTCGGTGCTTGGAAAAGCTATGTATTCCCGAAAGCTCGGCCGTACCTCTTGTTTTATTCTAAGAATAATAATAATAAAATAATAATAATAATAATAATAATAATAATAATAATAATAATAATAATAATAATGTCTGCAATGTTCCGACGTCTTCTGGCTATCCTGTTCGTCTTTAAATTGAAGTTTTCTGGAAACGACAACGTACCCAGTTAACTGCGTGAATGAATACATCTGTACATTGTTAGTTTTCCATTATTTATTATTCTTCTCTTGGGTCGTCCCACTCTCTGATATCCACAAAAGGAAATTAGTCGTGCCAAGCTGGTCGCAAAAATATGCATCCGTGAAGCCACTTACTGCGTAGAGAGAGATAATGCACAGTAATTTGCGACCCGTGTGTTACGTTACTCAAGGACGTAACGGCTGGCAGGCAAGTGACGATGTAACGCGCGAGTAACAGAAGCTGCTTAATCCTTATCATGAAGGAAGGTGATCACCTCGGAGGAGGAGTGAAGATTGCATATACTGATAGGTCTTTGGTTTTGAGTATGGTTGTAGTAAATGGTAGATACTGTAGAAATTGTTTTTGCTTGTTTATAACCTCGTAGGGGTGGGGCTGCCGTCAGGACAGCTCACGTGGCGCACTGTAGGCACTACTTAAAAGGGTCTTTGCAGCTTCCCATCGGGTCCTAGTTGCATCTTCTTTCATTCCCTTTACTGTACCTCCTTTCATATTCTCTGTCTTCCATGTGACCCCTCACCCTCTTAACAATTATTTCATAGTGCAACTGCGAGGTGTTCTCCTACTTAGGCAGTTATACCTTTCGGCTTTGAATGACCTCATAGGTCCCAGCGCATGGCCTTTGGCCTAAGTTCTGTATTCTGTTCTATTTTACAGAGGTATACACGGGTTTTATCGCTGACTCGGGGAGTAAGCCTACAAACTACTGTGTTGTTGCTGTTATTGGGGGTAGGAAAGGTCTATGGAAGAGCCTAAAAGGGTCTGAAAAGGGTGTTTTGCTTTGATATAAAGATACAGGAATTTTAGGATAAGATATTTATATTATTTATTAGAATGAAAATTTAAAAAAATAAATTCGTGCATATTAAACAGTACAGAAAAATTCTTCCTAATAAAATATATTCATTTTCATTTTCGTTGATGAAACAACGCTCTACTTGACTGTAGATTTCAGCACGTTTTAACTTATGCTCAGTTAGGAATATAATGTTTACAACTGGGACGTGAGGGGAAAAATCTCCCACGCGTCCTGAGTAGGCTGGAGGTCGGATCACGCCTTGTTCTTATATAGTGATTCATATTTCACATTATGCAAGTAATGTTTTCTGGTATAGAATATTCCTTTCAATTTTGCCGAGATATCTTCTCATATTTCATCACGTTTCTCTCTTCGCTAATAAATATGCAGAGGTTTATATAAACCAATTCGGTCATATTATTTTACTTTCATTCATCTTTCACTCATTATCCAGATTCAGTTTTTTCTTGCATTTTACTTCACACATATTCATTATCATTTCTTCCCTGCCCTACCCTCTTTTTTTTTATTTATTTATTTCCTGTTTCTGTCATTTCGTTTAGCGTAATCTTTCGTCCTCGTGTGGTTTTTCTCTCTCTTCCTGTCTTTTATCTGCATCGCAGTTCTCCCTTCTCCCCTTTTCCCCTGATTCCTTTCATTATTATCTAATCTCGCCGCATTTATGTGTGTTTTGTGAATTTATTTCTTCGTTTCCCGTTCAACAGGTAGAGGGTGGAGTCGTCCTGATGAGAGAGAGAGAGAGAAAGCGGGAGGGTGATACTGAGAAAATAGATATATTCTTTATATAATGTTAGAATATATATATATATATATATATATATATATATATATATATATATATATATATATATATATATATATATATATATATATATATATATATATAATATATATATATATATATATATATATATATATATACACACACACATCGAGCTACAATGTCCTTTAATATCTAATTCGCTCTACCTCGGAATTAATATATTTTCATATATGCTTAACCGAAGGGAAATTTTTTTTTTTTTCTCGATAATAGATTTGCCTGGTCCTGGGCGAGTACCCAGGAAGACATTCAAATCCAGGAACGTCAGCGAAGCTTTTACCTACCCCACCTGACGTTCCTGGATTTGAATGTCTTCCCGGGTTCGCGCCCAGGACCAGGGTAATCTATTATCGAGAAAAAGAATTCCCCTTCGGTTAAGCACATATGAAAATATATTAATTCCGAGGTAGAGCGAATTAGATATTAAAGGACATGTAGCTCGATGTATGTATATGAATCACGGTAATGTGATATGACATATACATATATATATATATATATATATATATATTATATATATATATACTATATATATATATATATATATATATATATATATATTATATAGAAGATAGATAGCTATACATTTACTTTATGTATATTCAATGTAGCTCGAAGGAACGCGTACTTAAGAATATCCTTAAAGGTAAGTGAAACAAGGACTTGGAACAAGTACTTTCGTAGTATATTCTACATTTTGAAGTTCTTTTATATTCTGTGTGAGCTTGCAAATGTAGAATATACTACGAAAGTACAACTTGTTCCAAGGCCCTGTTTCACTTATATTTATACCGTGGATTTAAGGATGTATGTATGTGTATATTTTATATATATATACACATACATACATATACATATATTTACGTTGGAAGTTTCGATAACCCTGGCAAGGAAATAACTGAAAAGATGTGAAATTTTGTGTGTGTATATATTTATATATATATATATATATAATATATATATATATATATATATATATATATATATATTTATATATATATTATATATATATATATATATATATATATATATATATATATGATATATATATATATCTTATATAATATTATCTATATAATATATATAATTTATATTATATATTTATTATATATTATATAGAATATATAATCATATATAATTATCAATATATATTATATATTAAGAATTTTTAATATTATATTAATATATATTTATATTACTATATATATAAATTACAGCATTGTACATCCTTTCAGAAATATCAGTTCAGATCAGTGTATAGTTGGATTTATTTTTATTCTTATACTTCTTCAATAATTTTGATATTATTTTAGTTTTTGTTCCAAAAAAGTAAGTAAGCTTGCAATTCTCTCTCTCTCTCTCTCATCTCTCTCTCTCTCCTCTCTCTCTCTCTCGCTCTCTCCTCTCAGAGTCTTTAGTGAATGTATAGGATTGCCATGATCAGATACCATCGGGGTGGGGCGTGGGGATGGGGGGGGCGGTGTGGGGATACTGATTCGTATTTATTACTCGGTTCTAGACCTCCTTGGCATGTCTCATCCCGGAGTGAGACAGTCACGGCATTTTATGCTTAGAGGAGAGTGGAGGGGAGGAACGCAGGACGCCAAATGTCAAGGGAAAAGTGAAATTACCTCACGAAATATTTTTCTTTTCTTTTCTTGGTGGAGAAAGGAAGTTTTAATGAGAGAGAGAGAGAGAGAGAGGAGAGAGAGAGAGAGAGAGAGAGAGAGAGAAGAGACTTCAGAGAGGAGAGAGAGAGAGAGGAACTTCAGTTTTAGGAGAGAGGAGAGAGAGAGAGAGAGACAGAGAGAGAGGGGGAACTTCAGTTTAGGAGAGAGAGAGAGAGAGAGAGAGAGAGAGAGAGAGTAGAGAGATTCAGTTTTTAGTTGAGAGAGAGAGAGAGAGATGAGAGGAGAGAGAGAGAGAGAGAGAGAGAGAGAGAGAGAGCTGAACTTTAGTTCTGGTATGAGATGCGCCACTGACCTCGTATGAACAGTAATTTCCTTTATTTAATGGAAAGATAACGTGGGTTTATTTTACTTATAAAATGTATTAAAAACGGATTTTCCCATTAATATATTTGACATTTTAATGACCTAACCGCGAATGAAATGTTGCCTAATCACGTCCTATTCAGTTACTCACGGAAAGTCTAACGTTCATTTTTCAAATTAACATTTTTATGCAGTATAGAAATGTTGGCTAATCAGATCCTTTTCACACACACACACACACACACACACACACACACACACACACACACACACACACACGAAGCTTAATTTTAATTTTTATTTTAGGTGAAAAAAAAATGCACCATGCTTAATTTGAACGAAAGAACCTATTTCCATATGCTATACTCAAATGCCATCGAAGCATGGTGGTCGAAACGAGACATCCCTCATTAAATGAAGATTACTTCATACCTTTCAATATCATATATTGAATCGCGCTTCGTTTAATAACTCGTTTTCATCATCTTGACGTCTATTGGGCTCGTGACTGGCATGTGAGGAAACGCTTCTTGCAAATCGTGTCGTCGTTTTGCCAATTGCGACTTTATTTCACCAGGGAAAAAGGACGTCTTTTCCGTGCAACCTTTTTCCGAGGCGTATCGGGAATTGCGCAATGATATATTTTGTTTGACACGTATAGCTATGCAAATTCGTAAGTTGCATGCATTTGGTGATCCGAGTGTAAATGTTGGGCAGTGTGTCTCTTGTGTCTAAAGAGCTATGTTTTGATTCAAAGGTTTTTTGTTTGTTTTCTGATACAAAAAGAGTAATCTTAATTTCTATTCTGTAGGGATCAATACTGTTTCGTTGGAAATATAAGGAGGAGGCGGATTATGTGAAATGGATAGTGCAATTAGTTTTTTTTTTTTTTTTTTTTTTTTTTTGGCTTGAAATACCCATCAAGACTTATTTTGTACAAAGTGATCTCTCTCTCTCTCTCCTCTCTCTCTCTCTCTCTCTCTCTCTCTCTATTCTCTCTTCTCTATATATATATATATAATATATAAATATATATATATATATATATATATATATATATATATATATTATATATATATATATATATATATATATATATATATATATATATATAATATATATATATATATAGAGAGAGAAGAGAGAGAGAGAGAGAGAGACGAGGATGACGTAATGAGAGAAGCGGTGGGGATGAATTGAGGACTTGAGAGGACGAGTCCTGACGAGGAGGAGAGAGAGAGAGAGAGAGAGAGAGGAGAGAGAGATCACTTTGTGTATTATAATAAGTCTTGTTGATATATGGTATATATATATATAATGTTTCTCTCCTCCTCTAGTAAATGGCTTTTTCATAGCAAAGAATCAAGAGGAATATATATTTCCTTCATATCACCTGGTTCTCTCTTACCGTAAGCACCCCTTCCCAGAACAAAAGCCACTTGGGCTCAAAGCTGTGCGTGCTGACGGCAGATACGAGGAAAACGCTATGCTTTGTTTTGTAGGAATAAATGCTCCTTGATGTGGTATAGTATAGAAAGTCGGCTAATGACGGTGCAGGTGTCATGGTAGACGTTGCTGAGTCACCTGGGGTCGTTGGCCCCACCTGCCTATAGCAGATGTCAACAGACGTCAATCTAGTTCATTTTTGTTTTTTGTTGTTTTCTTGGTGTGTTGAAGTATGGATTATTGGTTAATGAATTTATTGACCTATTGAATACATAGGTATTACGTAGTTAAGCATAATTTTCAGCATTTTTAGCAATTTTTTCGAAAGGTGGTTGTTTGGGTAATAGCAGGTGTTTCGGAGACGTAGCTTGGAGCGCAGGTGTACTGCTATAGTTATGAAGCATTTGTTGCAGTCTCTCTCTCTCTCTCTCTCTCTCTCTCTCTCATAAGACTACAAGTATTTTTACGTTTAATGGCCCGGTAGAATTTTTATCATTCAAAATAAGCAAAATTTCAGATAGAAGGCATCGCGGCAAATAAGGTTAATAAAGCTGATCGTTCATCGAAGTAGCTTTAAAAGGTAAATAAGTAACAAAGAGAAAATAACATAAGTAACAAAGAGAAAATAACATATAAATAATTGCAAGTTGTCGAACAAACACTTACATTTATAACCCATCATCGTCAACTTATAGCGCCAAAACTAACAAGTAAGAAATGCGCTGAAGTTTCTACACCGCAGTCGAGTTTTCTCTACAGCGTATAAGCAAGGGCACCGAAAATAGATCTTATCTTTTGGTGGTCTCGGTATAATGCTCTCTATGAGCCGCGGCCCATGAGTCTTAAACCTCGACCAAGTGGCATGTCCTGTATCGTTGCCTGATGCACGGTTATGGCTAACTTTAACCTTAAATTAAATAAAAACTACTGAGGCTAGAGGGCTGCAATTTGGTATGTTCGATGATTGGAGGGTGGATTATCTACGTACCAATTTGCAGCCCTCTGGCTTCGGTAGTTTTTAAGATCTGAGGTCGGACGGACAGACGAAGCCCCTACACGGTAGTTCTTTCACAGGAGGCTTAAAAACCACAACAAGAGTGGCGTCGTCTGCAAAGTGTATGATCATATTTCGCCGACTGTCAATCACACCGGGACAAAAATCCCAAGGTATTGTTCCAAGAACAACACTTCCTCGAAGCCAGACAAAGATAGGTCTAAGCTTACGAGAGAGAGAAAAAAAAAATCTGCAAGGTCATCGTTAACAACGTGTCCAGGAGTCATTCGGATCCTTCATATCCGCATTGACCCTTTTATTTTTTGTAATAAAATAACTGGAAGCCAGATTATTGTATGAAGACATTTGCGAAGCTATTTTTCACCAGTAGATATAAACAGATTTAAGAAAAAAAAAATTATAGTATATGTGTAAATGCTCGTGTGTTTCAATTTTTTTTTTCTTGAAAGGCGGCTGCTTGGGTTAATGGCAGGTGTTTCTGAGATGTAGCTAGGAGCGCAGGTGTACTGCTATAGTTACGAAGCATTTCTCTCTCTCTCTCTCTCTCTCTCACCTACGAATATTTTTAATTTTATCATATCACGGAAATTCATATACAAGCATTAAGCCACAAATGTCCTTTAATACCCAATTTGCTCTACCTCGGGAATAATATATTTTTATATATGTCAACCGAAGAAGAATCTTTTAATTTGTTGCAAATATATATAAAGTATAAAAGGCCCATTAAAACACTCTGGTTTAAAGTCAATGATTATATAGTACTTAGCTTTAAACAAACCAGGGAGTTTTAATGGACCTTTTATACTTGAGACGAATATATATATATTTAACTGGAAATCGCTTCATATAAATAAAATTAATTCGCCAAGCAAAGAGTAGCCTAATGGGAATGATATTAGATTTTACCTCCCTCCTCACATTATACTCCATCTAACTCGCTGTAGGTAGATGATATTTGAAGCAGTTTTATGACCAGAGCGCATGCAAAGCGTACATTTAGGTGGCATTTCTATTTCGGAGCACATTTATCAGGAGGTTAAACCCCCCTCCCCCTCCCCCTTCCCTCCGTCCAGTCGACCCCATTTCTCTGTAAGTAAATGCATCTGGAATCAATCAGGCCAGAAAGTAAAGGTGTTGGAGTGGATGGTTAAGTTTCATAAGTAGGTTTAAAATTCATTCCTTGTATGTATGTGTGAGGGGCGAGAAACTTTTGTCCCTCTGGTGATCAGGTGGACAACGTGATGACCTCTTTCTGATTTCTCGGGATGCGGGTTCGATTCCCGCTGCCGGATATCAGAATGACTTCATATTTCTTGCGCGGGGAACTAAGGCTTTGTAGTGACAAGCGTATCCCCCCAAAAAAAAAAAAAATAAATAAATAAATAAAAGTGTGAAGAATACGAGAAGTTAACAGGGCATTATGGCTATTACATTTATATACTACTTTCGTGATTCAGTTTTATATTATATATATACTACATATATAGGTGGGTTGGTGACAACATTACTTTTGGGTCAGTTTGATGGAATTTTTATGATGGAATTTTTATGTGGTTCTAGAATATTTTACTTGGACTTATTACTATATTTGAAGTATATACAGATTTATTGATTTATTTAGATATACAGCAGAGAAACAGATTTGTTAATTTATTTAGGTATGCAGTAGAGAGATTTTTATGTTGATTTAGTTAGGTATGCAGTAGAGAAACAGAATTATTAAATTATTTAACTATGCAGTAGGGAAGCAGATTTGTTCAATTATTTAGGTATGCGGAGAGACCGATTTATGAATTTATTTAGGTATGCAGTAGAGAGACAGATTTATTCATTTAGTTAGGTATACAGTAGAGAAACATATTTATTAATTTATTTAGATATGTAGTAGAGAAAAGAGTATTTATCTGCCTGTAAAAACGTATACTTTATTTGAGGCAAAGTTCTATGTTCTGTAATAAAAAAAAATTATTACTTAAGAATAGTCAAATTAAAATTTTTCGTTTATCGTTTAGGACCATATTCCAGTATCCTGGAATAGAACTTACTTTTCTCAAGAGTAGGAATGTGGAAGTTCTTCTTTCACACTTAAGAACATTCCAGCATTCTGGAATAGACTTAACTTTTCTGAGGAATAGGAATATGGAAATTTTTCTTTCACGCTTAAAAACATTCCAGTATCCTGGAATAGATTTTACTTTTCTCAGGAATAGGAATATGGAAATTTTTCTTTCACGCTTAAGAACATTCCAGTATCCTGGAATAGATTTTACTTTTCTCAGGAATAGGAATATGGAAATTTTTCTTTCACGCTTAAGAACATCCCAGCATTCTGGAATAGACTACTTTTCTCAGAAATAGGAATGTGGACATTTTTCTTTTACACTTGAGAACATTCCAGTATCCTGGAATAGGCTTTACTTTTCTCAAGAATAGGAATGTGGAAATTTTTTTCACACTATAGATCATTCCAGGGTTCTGGAATAAAAGTAAATTTTTTGAAGAATATCATTCTCTTATCATCGGCAATAGTTCACTCTCAGACATGATTTTCTGGGGGGTCTTTTTCGTTTTCCGTAATTTTCCATAATTTTCCAGTTGCGGATTACGTCCTGTGTTTGAAGAGTCTGAATATTCGGTGGCTGTGATGTTAAGAAGTCACGCTATCCGTCGTCGGAAATCAATGTGAAGGAATCTTTTCATTTCCTCCAGTCGTGAATAAGGCTTTTGACTAAATTCTCCCATTTAAATGACTTTGAAAATAGCTTCGTTAAGTAACCTTTTTTTTTTTTTTTTTTGTCATTTTTCTATTTATTTTTTGCGTCCTGGGTATATTTTGAGACGCCTATTTGAATACCTTATTATCGTATTAGTTTTTTTTTCTCTCTCTCCCCGACCTGAGTAGATATTGGTACGCAAATTTGAAGATTTTAATGTAGTATTATTTACCCCCCCCCCTCTCTCTCTCTCTCTCTCTCTCTCTCTCTCTCTCTCTCTCTCTCTCTCTCTCTCTCGACCTGGGTGGACACACTTGAAAATTTCATATCGTAATATTGTATTAGCCACTTCTCTCTCTCTCTCTCTCTCTCTCTCTCTCTCTCTCTCTCTCTCTCTCTCTCTCTCTCTGGGTATATTTTGAGACGCATGTTTGAAGATTTTATTATAGTATTGTTCCCCCCGACTCTCTCTCTCTCTCTCTCTCTCCAACCCCCCGACCTTTCCAGATCGGCATTGTTATTAACCTGCGACTTCAACATGCATTTCCTGCCTGCACCTGATGACCTGCGCGCCATCTGTGAGTCACACTCGCAAAACTTTCCGTCTCTCTCTCTCTCTCTCTCTCTCTCTCTCTCTCTCATATGCCTCGAATAGTAATGTTGAATACATAGCTTTGTAACTCCTCTCTCGCTCTCTCTATCTCTCCTTACATGCAATGAACCCATTGCTGTTGATGGCGCTCGGGCAAATCATGGAGTATGATCTGAGGCAAGATGATGGGGCACATGCTCGAGAGAGAGAGAGAGAGAGAGAGAGAGAGAGAGAGAGAGAGAGAGAGAGAGAGAGAGACTTCGACCTATTATTGCTCCTGAGATCCTCTCTCATACTTCGACCTTGAAAATCAAAGGGTCTTCCTTGCTCAAACGAATGGTTATGTAGGTAATGAATCATTGGAGTGGGAATTCTCGGTTTTGTCACTGAAGATGGAAGGGGAAACATTATTATAATTATTATTTATATTATGATTATTATTATTGAACCTCGGAGGTAGAATCCTGGATTTTTTTTACCTCTGGGTATACCATTGTTGTACCGAATTTGTCACATTTGATTTTTTATTTACCTAATTTTTTTTACTCTAAATTGTACTTAAACTGTAACACTAAATGTACTTAATTTGTCACATTAAATTTGCTTAATTTGTCACGGTAAATGTACATAATTTGTCACACTATAGCGTACTTAAATTTGTTACAGTGAATCTACTTCATTTGTCACATTAAATTGTACTTAATTTGACACTAAAATGTACTTAAATTTGTTACACACAATTTATTACCCAAGTTTCAGTGGACCAGACAAGTTTAAATGTCGGTAGGAAATGATAGGTAATTATTTTTACCATCGCATTGTTTTGATTTTGGTAAATAAACAACTTTTTATTCGTGCAAAAAAAAAAAAAAAAAGCTGGCATAATAATTGTACCTCACAAAAATCTCCTCGTTTTAGAAATAATTGCTCTTCTGAGAACCTATTTCGAACAAATGTAATCTCTCTCTCTCAAAAAAAAAAAATTGCTTTGACTGATAACAGACTCATCCCATCACCTCAGGTTCCAAGGTGGTTGTCAGACGTCACCGTCCAAAATTGTCATGGGAACAGACCCTACTATGCAATTGCCCATATCATTTTTCCCACATCTATTGTGATCAGATGCTGAAACTGTATTATTTAGCGTTGCCACACCTTAACCTTCGTCCTTTCATCTTATACGCTTCATAGAACTTTTTTTTTTTTTGAATTTTGTCATCTTTTGCGTTGTATCGGGATAGAAGTATCGTGTGAAGCGTAAAAAAAAAATACGTTTTGTCATGTTGTGATGGTGTCACTAAAAATGATCTTGTCATCTTCGTATATACCTTGATTTATCATTTATTTTCGAAGAAGCTATGTCGGTATCGAGTTCTGATGCTTTTAAATCGGACGATTTAGAAATAAAACATTCGTTTGACAATGATTGTCGTTTTCATTGTTGCTTTTGTTGAATAAGAATCAATAGCTACATTTTTGCTTGTTTTTAGATGGTTCTATTAACAATACACATTTCTGTGTGGCACAGCGGTGAATAATATTCATAAAGAATTCCATACAAGAGGTAATAAATGCCGTTGTTTGGAATTCAAATAAATGATATTTATCAAGACTTCCATATTATTGAAAGTTTTGATGTCAGTCAACTTCAACAAAGAATCATCAATATATGAGCTACAGCAGCCAACATTTTGCCTTTGAAGTATTAATTTCGGTCAATCCCCAGCTCGGTATCACTCCAACGTTTCAGCTGTCAGCGTGACCAGTTATTGGGGGGGAAATAACAGCCCTTGCTTTGAAGTTTATTCCATGATTTCTGCAACGAATTTTCGTGTGTTTGTATTGCACCCAGAAGTGGGTCCTTCTTTGTTGTCGTTTTGATACTGTCGTTTTGAAGTGGCAAGTTTATATCTAGTCCATCCCTGACAAGTATGTTTTTATATAAGACAGAAATGTTTAATGTCTTTTTGTCGTGATGCCCTGAAATAATTTTTAAGTTTTATTTAACGTAATCTGTAGGTAGCTTTGAATTCTCTACTGTAGGGAATCATGCGTCCAGTACATGATGGCGGTAATCTATCATTATCTTTTCCATTCGTTCGTTCTTTCCTTTTATAACGTTAGAGTAAAGCAAAATTAGTATTGTTATTCAGAACATGAACCCTTTTATTGTTAAACGGACCTACTAAGGCCATTGACTTGAAATTCAAGCTTTCAATGAATACGGTGTTCATTTAGAAGAAGTATAATAGGAAGTAATGGGAAATGCAGAAAGAATAGATCAGTTATTAGAAAAGAAAAAAATAGATTAAATTAATTCGAATAGATAAAAATGTAAGTAAAATATTAAAGTCTAGTGATATTTCCTGACATTCGTGAAACTGACAACTGGGGAAATTCAAATACCCCTGGAATCGAATTTATTTTGACAACTGGGGAAATTCAGATACAACTGAAATCGAATTTATTTCGACAACTGGGGAAGTTCAGATACCACTGAAATCGAATTTATTTTGACAACTGGAGAAATTCAGATACCACTGAAATCGAATTTATTTTGACAACTGGAGAAATTCAGATACCACTGAAATCGAATTTATTGATGGAGGAAATCTGACCAACATCAAAATCCTGAAGGCAGGTCAGTTGCATGCGATTCGACCTCCCCATGATGTTTCATGTCATTGCATCCAGGTTTTTTGGTAAATTAGGTCACTCGCTTATTCTCATCATCCGATGGTCTCTGACCCGCAACCAAAAATGAAATTATAATTTTGCTTTGCAATTTATGATTAGACTTACAGGATGTCATTTGTCACAATCAGTCAGTTCTGTATATTTGATTAATATTTTCTCTCTTTTCAGTTTTCAGTCTTTATTTTGAATCGGTAAGAACCCCCTGAAAAGCCTTCTAAACTCTTCAAATATTATCAATTCGACTTTTTATTCTCTTAAACCCAACGGCGCCTCAATGTCTGCCCCCCCCCCCCCATTTTTTTTTTTTTTTTTTTTCTTTTTTTTTTTTTCTTCATTTTTTCATCCACACAATGATACAATACCTGGTGGTCCCTTCTTGTGCTCTGTAATCACGTTCGCTCTGTAATATATCTCCTCTCTCTCTCTCTCTCTCTCTCTCTCTCTCTCTCTCTCTCTCTCTCTCTCTCTCTCTCATTAACCTAAAGTCTTACGTCATATGATTTGGTCTCCAGATCACTGTTCCAGAAATCTATCTGGAACCCTGGATTTCATCAGCCACGGTCTCTCTCTCTCTCTCTCTCTCTCTCTCTCTCTCTCTCTCTGTATGAGAACGTGTAATTCCTGGAAACCAATTTGACCTCTCCAGGATTATAGTTTCGGCACAGTTTGTCATTACGTTTGTTTGTTTGTTGGTTCTTTGCAGTGATTTTTTTCGTATGTTTAAGAAAATTTTCCTTTGTTTTAGTTTAAAAGTTTTTTGTGTCTCGGAACAGGATTTCAGTCGGAATTAGAACATTTCAGATTTTTAAAATACTAAACAATTTTGAAAGGTTGACAGAGAGTCAGCGATTGTGAAAATTGTAAAATACTTGAAAGTTGCTGGATACCTCGAAAAAAGTATCCCTATATTTTAGTTTTCTGTTAAAGAAAAACTATTGTGCCGGCTTTGTCTGTCCGTCCGCCCTCAGATCTTAAAAACTACTGAGGCTAGAGGGTTGCAATATGGTACCTTGATCACCCAACCTCCAATCATCAACCACACCAAATTGCAGCCCTGTAGCCTCAGTAGTTTTTATTTTATTTAAGGTTAAGTTAGCCATAATCGTACTTCTGGCAGCGCTGTAGGTGCCAACAACATAGGCCACCATCGGACCCTGGCTGAGGTTACCACCGAATAGAAAACTCGATTGAGCCGAAGAAACTTCGGCGCATTTTGTACTTGTTTATTAAACAGTTTCGAAAGGTTGAGGAAGAACCAAGGATTAGAAATCAGAAAATGGTGAAAATTGTGAATTATTGGAAAGTTACCGGATTCTTCGAAAAAAAAGTATTTGACGTCACAAGAAGATAACTGATCTAACGGTGCCAACTAGTTTTTTTCTTTGCGAGTTTGTTTCGTTTCTTTTGAAGCAGTTTTAAGATCTGTGAACGGCCGAAATTAATGTCTCGTTCAGCAGCTGTGTGTGTGTGTGTATATGAAGTGAAGGGATTTGGTGGGTGAGGGGGGAGGGGGCGGCATTTCTCAAAAGTACCCGTTTGTAAGTTTGGAAACATATAATTTCGGGAGATTTTTTTTTTTATTACATTGAAAAATAGTTGTGAAAAATTTGTGGAGATATTTTTGTAATTCACTTCAAAAAAACTTTAAAAATGGTTACAGGGGAGATGAAGTTGTAGATAACATTTTTGCAATATGAGATTTAAAAATAGCTATAGAAACTGGTTATAACAAGAGAGATGTACATTTGGAGATGTTATTTTAATACGACATTCAGAAATAGCCGGAAATTCTAGTTACGGCTGAGAGAAAGTTGGAGATAATATGTTTGTAATACGACGCTTAAAAATAGCCGTAAAAACTGGTTACGGGAGATGTTGTTGGAGATTAAGCTGGCCTTATGCCAGCACGGGCTCTTGCTCATAGAGCAGCCCGTAGTAAGGGAGATATAACGTAGCCTAACAGGACTGGATTATCTACAGCTTAATAGCAACAGATATATATCTACAATTGCTTAAACTTATTGATGATGAAATCATGGCCGTTGGAGAGGTAATGTTCCCTTAATTCCCAAGATCTAATATTCGGCTGTGTTCGTGACTGGGCGTTGTGAAGTATTACGTCATTTATTAACGAGCCCTCTTAACGATTTAATGAATTCGGATCCCCCTTTCCCCCCAAAAAAAAAAAAAACCTGGTAGTCACGACCTGGATATTCACGGATTTCCTTATGTCAAGATATTGTAGTCCTTTTTTTTTTTTTTTATCTCTTGAATATGTAAGCGGGTTTGTTATTTTTAGAGCATCAACGTTTATTATTATTATAGGGGATCACAACTCATTATTATTGTTATAATAATAATTATAATAATAATATAATTATAATATAATTAATAATTATAACAATAATAATAATATATTAATATTATATTATTATTATTATTATTATTATTATTATTATTATTATTATTATTATTATTATTATTATTTATTATTATTATTATTATTATTAAGTTATTATTATTATTAATTATTATTTATTATTATTATTATTATTATTATTATTCTGAAGATAAACCCATATTCATTTGAAACAAGGCTACAGCGGCCCATTCACTTGAAATTCATGCTCCCAAAGAATATGGTGTTCTTTTGAAAGAAGTTACAGAAGATAAGAAATACAGAAAGAAGAAATTAACTACCTGAGAAGAAAAAAAAAATAAAGATAAAAATAAATTAGTAAATACAAGGTGATTTTTTAAAGGGTAATAATGCATTGCATCTTCGATAGAACTATTTAAGACTATTTACATATCTTCAGTTGTTGTTATTTACCTGTGTCACTAGAGGATTATGTATATGTCTGGCCGTGACGCGTCCCAATGCCTCCTTCGTAATTGAAGCTTTCATAGCCTCTAGTCACGACTGTCCCAACAAAATATTAACTTTGGAAATTACTTTCCATCTATATATGTACGGATTGCAACGGAAGTGAAAAGACTGTTTTCCGTGACCTTGGAGTTATCTCTCTCTCTCTCTCTCTCTCTCTGTTGTATAACTGAGCTATCAAAGGTTATAAAAGGTTTTCCAGGGCTCCCATAACGGACACGAAGACCGGCCGATGAACTTACCTGTGTGAGTAGTAGGAACCTTATGTAAATTCGCCACAGACTGATTTTATATAATTCTGGAATTGAATATATATATTTTTAAATCCATATATTTTCTAAAATTCACCCTTTGATTAGTAAGAATCTTATTTAAATTCGCCACAGACTGATTTTATGTAATTTTTGTTGGAATTGTATATATTGTTTAAAAATCAATCCATTTTCTAAAATTCACCAAGATTGATTTAGTAGGAACCTTATGTAAATTCGCCACAGACTGATATTGTATAATTTTGGAATTAGATATATTTTTTAAAAAGCCATTTGTTTTCTATGTCACCACAGATTGATTTTGAATAATTGTTTTGAATTAGATATAAGTTATTGACTATTTTTTCCAGGTTGGATACTAAACCATTTAATGAGAAACACTTACTTTAAGAAGTGAGGGAAATAATATTTTTTAAAATCTATTAATAGTATTTTTAATTCATCACAGATTTTGAATGAGAGTTTCGAATTAAATATTTAGGTATGATTTCTGGATAGGATACTGTCGCTATTTGTGAGGTATATTTGTTTTTAGAAGGGGAAAGGATTTTTTTAAAAATCCATTTATAGTTTGAATTATTGTTTAGAAGTATTTTATTATTTTGTAATTTAACCATTTAATAAGAGACACTTGCTTGTAGAAGGAAAGGTAATATGTATTTAAAAATAGTTCATATTAAATGTTTCCTATGTCACTGACACCTCTGTAACTTGAAGGAAAGGTAATTGGGATTTAAAAATAGTTCGTATTAAATGTTTCCTATGTCATTGATATCTCTATAACTTGCTGGACCTTTGTCGAATGATTTGTCATTTCGTTGCTACCAGTTGTAACTCGCTTTACTATCACTGGTACCTGACTACCTGTTGTAGTTCAGTCAGAGCCTTTTGTGACTTAAAAAAAACAAAATAGCCTCTTGCGTGACTAGATTAGGAGAGGTCGACGTCCTCTTTTGGGTAGTTGTTACTCGTTTGATAAACTCTGTGACGAAAAGACGCATTTCCTGCTCTGGTTAATTATAAGATTCGCACCGTTTTGTCCCTCACGATTTGCAGGAATTAACCGCAGACGTGAACTAGAAAATGTTTGCAGAGTAAATATATCTTCGTTTGCAGAGATTTTCGTCGACCGTAATCTGTACTGTCTTGCTTCTACTTCAAGATATTCTCGAGGTTTTTTTTTCTGTAAAAGATAATTGTGATGTATTTGTCTGTTCATCCACACAATTTTTTTTTATTGTCCGCTCCCAGATCTTAAAAACTACTGAGGCTAGAGGGCTGCAGATTGGCCTGTTGCTCATCCATTCTCCAATCATACTAAGTTGCAGCCCTCTAGCCTCAGCACTTTTTATTTTATTTAAGGTTAAATTTAGCCATGGCCATGCGTCAGACAGCGCTGAGGTACCAACAACAGAGGCCACCACCGGGCTGCGGCTGAAAGTTTCATGGGGCGAGGTTGTACAGAAAACTCGATTGCGCTGAAGAAACGTCGGCGCATTTTGTACTTGTTTGATTAACTCCTTTCATTATTGTTTGTCATCTATTATCCTCTCTCTCTCTCTCTCTCTCTCTCTCTCTCTCTCTCTCTCTCTCTCTCTCTCTCTCTCTTATCAGTAATCTGCCTAATTTTCTACTTCCTGTTGCATGTCACATTTTCTTCCGTGTATTCCAAGTATCGTTACATTACTGTTTTTTTTTTTTTCTCGTATTTTCTTTTTCTGCCAGACTCTTGAAACGAGTTTCCTCATCAAACTGAATCATTTTTCTTGCAACTTCAGGTGAGCTCAGGTAATATGTCTCACTTTCTCAACCTCGGAAAGTGCAACGGTTTTGTCGAGAGGCCTATCGAAACCACTCCGTAGTTTCACTTTATTTATTTATAATAATATATTCATTGCGTTCCATACTTTCGGGATTCTATACATACTGCCTAAACATCGCCAATCTTGCCCTCGGGCGTTTCCTCGTTTCTGTAGAGTGAAATCGACCTTATTGCTAATCTTGTAGTGTCTGTTTGGATATTAAGCCTACTTTGACTATGTTTTTCCTCTGTATGTTCAGTTATGCCTTAGTAAAGGGTCGTGCTAGACCGAAAGTTCTCGGCTATCTCGCTTTTCAATTGTCCTTCGTGGCAAAAACCTTTATTTATACATAGCATCACGTTTTATATACTTCATGATCAAGTTATTCATACATATCTATACATATACATAAATTATGAGTATATTTATACCAGTACATAAAGAATTATGTTTCAAAATGCGGAATTGCGAAGATGAAGGTGTTCACCAAACTTATCGTCCACTTACTCCAACCACAGCGAATAAACTCGAGAATGAAAAAGGAAACCTGATTTAATATGTAAGAGAGAGAGAGAGAGAGAGAGAGAGAGAGAGAGAGAGAGAGAGTATCTACTCAAAATTCGCAAGTTTCAAGATT